>NC_059125.1:124162659-124494659 GCF_020740685.1 Jaculus jaculus
AATAAACAAAAATAAATTTAAAAATATGTTCATAGAATTCACTGAAGAATATATGATGCAAAAATATGTTCACAGAATTCACTGAAAATATATGATGCATCACTTTCTATTTTATAATTTAATCTTTTCTCTTAAATTTAACCTTGACATTTATTTTCATATTCTGAGATTTTTTGTTTCTTTAGGAAATATCAATTAGACTGCTACAACATATTAAATAAATTATATTCATCTCATTATTCATTAGGAAAATACAAATCAAAGCCACTTAACTTTTAGTAGGATAAAAGTAAAAATGTATTGTGATGGCTAAATCCCATATATCAATATGATGGGATTTACAGTCACCATGATAACAATTTTCTGAACATGTCTGTGAGTATTTTTCTAGATTAGACTAATTAAAGTGGTGGGACCCACCACAACTGTGAGTTAATTCATTCTATGCAGGGGGACCCAGGGTGAAGAAAAGGAGAAAGCTACCTTAACACCAGCATTCATTTTCCTACCATCATGCCTTTTCTGCCATGATGGATTTTCACCTCAAGCTGTGTACCATAGTAACCCTCCTTTTTTTTAGTTTCCTTTCCCAGGTATTTTGTGACAGCAACAGCAACAAAAACATGACTAATAAAATATATATTAAATCAAACCCCATGCTTTACATTTATTGAAAAACCTACTCTTTCTTCATCAAGTTCCTTTGTCAAAATCATTTGTCACTAGTTATGTCTATTTTTATGGAATATATTATTTTATATTAACTGCATAATCATTCTTTAAACTACAGAAAATAAATGACAATATATTATATTCAGTGCTTCTTTTCAGTAATAGAGAATATCACTTTTAACTTTCCAGATTGTATCTCAATTAGCATCATTAATATATAGGAGACCTACTTTTCATGTTAAATTTAATATTTAGTATGATATCAACTTAGCATTACTGTGCATGAGCTATTTTTCCATGTAAGTTTTCAATGGATTTTTACTAATAAAGAGTAAAGCTAATTATTTATACTTATAACATGGCAAGTTCTTCAATTTTCATATTTTTAAATTGTATTCTCTTGGGATTTCCAGTTTAAAATTCAAATTATATACAAATAAACTCAATTGTGTCTTTCATATTCTAGTATTTATGCACAATATTAAATTATATTTGTTATTATTACACTTGCATGATCTTCCAAATTAATCTTGAGTAATACTGATTGTAGAAAGCGTATATAAATTGTTCTAAAAAGTTTTAGTAGAAATTATTTGGGAAATTCAACTTTTAGAATAATTTGCTTACCTTTTATGGTCAAACCTCCAAAATTTTCATTATCTTTCTCTCATTTCTGATTGAGTTACAATTTATCATTATAAACATGAGGATGTTTATTTCAAAGTAAGTTTAGGCATTTATTTATATGATATATTTTGTTACCATAACCACATTCATACAATGATTTTTAGTTATCTGGTTTAACCTTGTTTTCTTTATCATGCTTAAATCTACTTTATGTACATTTGTATTTTATATATTAACATTTCGTTGATTTTGGCACAAATGCAGAATGATTAAGGTGGAATTCTATTTTTGTTTATATTCTCAAGGAGGTGAAATTCAGTTATAGTTGTGTAAACAAGAAGTATTAAGAAATAGGAAAATAATAATTTATTTGAAGTGATCAAATAACAAATAATATCTTTAAAAATATTTTTTATTTTACATGGGGGGGGGGCAGAGACAGAGTCAGAGATAGTATGGGTGTGCCACAGCTTCCTGCAAATAATCTCCATATGCGGGTACCACTTTGACCACCTGGCTTTATGTTGGTGCTGAATAATTGAATTCAGGTTGTCAGACTTTGCAAGCCAGTGCCTCTAACCACTGAACATTCTTTCCAGTCTCCAAGTGATGTTGTTTTTATTAAGAACATACTTTGTATGGATACATCATGTGTTGTACCATCATTTCCTTCCTCTCTGCCCACATTCTTCAGGGGGCTGTCCTCAGTGGGGTTGCTGAGAATCCCCATGGGTTTGTGGGTTATGCATTGTGAGAATAGTAGTCAGTTACTGGGCTAAGCAGTGTCCCTGGGTATGACATCACAACCTAAAGATCTCACAATTCTTCTGCCCCCTTTGCCACAAAATTCCCTGAGCTTTAGTGGGTGTGTTTTATGTTTACTTCAGTAATGGGCTCTTAGCCTGGATTTCTGCTGTGTTATATGTTGAGTATCCTCAGCATCTGTCTCCTTCACTCAGGTGTTGGTTGTCAGGCTTATTATGGAAGCAGCATTCTTGCTTATCTCCCCACTTCCTCTGTGGTTTCACCTGGACCTGGACTGAGATCCAAGGGGGTGGTTTATCTCCTTGGGTCCTGCTACCTTATGAAAAAGAAAATAGATTCTCCAAAGGAGAGTAAAGTCACCATAGGTAGAATAAGCTACTCAGAAACAACTATCCTCACAATGAGTACACACAAGTGCAATGGTGGCACACAGCCTTTGTGGGTAATCAATGGTTTTCTGATTGGCTAAGAGATCCCCTCAGTGGAAAGGAACCTATATCTGGAACTGGGAGCCACTTATGAACCCTATGGAGACAAAGATTATACTGTGTAATGTCAAGCTCCCACTATTCTTTGGCTAAAAGAGGGGCTACATCCATCAAGCTCTCCCTAAGTTTATAACATTTGTCTAAATGATATCTTAATAATTATAGACCTATCTGGGACACACACACACACACACACACACACACACACACACACACTTAAATATATATCATCAAAGAGAAGTTCCTTCTTTCAAGCATTCATAATAAAGTATGGATATAGTTTAAGGCTGACAGGTTGTAGGAGCAGTGGTTGAATCGTATGTAAAAATACACTTCAGGGGGCTGGAGAGATGGCTTAGCGGTTAAGCGCTTGCCTGTGAAGCCTAAGGACCCCGGTTCGTGGCTCGGTTCCCCAGGTCCCACGTTAGCCAGATGCACAAGGGGGCGCACGCGTCTGGAGTTCGTTTGCAGAGGCTGGAAGCCCTGGCGCGCCCATTCTCTCTCTCTCCCTCTATCTGTCTTTCTCTCTGTGTCTGTCGCTCTCAAATAAATAAATAAATTTTTTTAAAAAAATACACTTCAGGGTAGAGAATAAATTAGAGTCAGTGTAATAGATTTGCATCAAGATTACTAAGAATGAAAATAATTCCCCAGTTTTCTCAGATTTGACTAGGAGTACATGTAGAGTTGAAATCAGATAAACACCTCATAGAATGTGATAGTCTATTTTTACATTTGGAAATACATTTTATGAGTTGTAAACCTTATTGTATGATCACATTGCATATTGGTCATCTTCCCATCAGATTATACTGATGTTAATATAATACCTCTGCACCTCCCCCATTCCATTGATGGCTGTCCTCAGCTAGGTTATCATTAGTCACTGTGGTGTCATGAATGCACCAGTCAGTCTATGTGAGGGAGCCAATGTCTCAGGATACTCCCTCTCACCATTTGACTCTTACAATCTCCCTGCCCTCTCTTCCGAAATGTTCTTTGAATCCTTGAGGAAGTGTTGTAAATCTATTTAATGCTGAGCTCTGTGGCTTCTGATTTTCTGCTTTGATGAGTTTTAATATTAATGGAGATGATTTAAGCTCAAAGTAATTAAAATCATAATAAATTTAGAGTTAAATATGACTAGATTAAACATATCATCCCTTAATTGGAGGTAAAAGTAGTTGTGGCTAAGGTCCATTGAAAATTTACAAATAAACACAATCCAGCCAAAGCAATAAACTGGGCACTCCTCAACATAGCATTTATTATAATCTAAATGATGATTTTCCATAATCATTAGACACACTAGAGCTCACATTGTCTTAGTAACAAGAATAAAACCATACAAGAATATCATACTTCATCATCTAGTATCCTCCAAATGACAATGGTCAGAATAGAACCAAAGTTAACATATTAAAAGTAGAAGACTTGAAAGCATAGCCATCAGAAAGATATGTAACAAACCATAACTGTGCATATCATGATATTGGACTTAACAGAATAATCAAATGAAAACATTAATCACACCCAGTCAATGATGGAGAGAATTAAGACATGAAATATTGCAGAAGTAATTTGGCAATTTCAAAGTATAAATTGCTGGGGTTCTATAATACATTTTCAGTAATAAACATTTTGTCTAGGTCAACAGCAAAGAAAATAAAACAGAAGAATGATAAATGAACTTGAGGTTAGATCAACAGAAAAATTTCCAAGTGGATCTGTTCATAATACTGACTAGAGCAACATTGAGATACTGTGCCTATCATACTGACCCTTACAACTAATCCCAATAGTGGTATGAAGATTAAGATAAATGGAAACATATTATTTTAAGGGTCCAGTATCTATCAATGTATATCTGAGCCATACATAATGTACTCCTCTGATTCTTACCACAGATGGCTAATCTATTCAGTGCAATATTGACATTAAAACCTTTATCCATCGGAAACATCCTATGAATTTAGTGAAGCTATTCAAAGCTTTCATTTTTCAATTACTCTTTATCTTTCCAAAAAGGCAATATTTTTAAGTAAAGTAGGTTAAATTAGCCCTTCTCACTTGTCTCTTCCATCATCACCAGGGCAATAAAATACATAGTTGAAATTCATTCTCATGCATGTGTAAGGCTTAGAAAGATTAGAGGATAATAGAGTCCAAATAAGGGGCTTTTGAACATTAATCCAGCAAAGAGTTGAAGTTTGAAAATGTATCATCTTGTGAGTTATTGGGCATAATATTTAGCAAGTTTGGTTTGGAAACTTTGTATAGTACTCTGAAAGCATGTGTGCTAAGGTGGATTAAGAACTCATTTTCTTACACCATCTGGTGCATAAGCTTTTGCCATAGATAAATGTCCATGTTATTGTTCATCACAGTGTAGTTCTAGGCAAACTTTTTCATTTCATGCACACTTGTACTTGTCTAATGTGCCTTGTATTTAAGGAACTGGTACCGACATCTATGTTTATCCATTGATAACATGTGGTCCATGAAGATATTAAGGTATATTATTTGCATGACAATAAATATGCTGTTATTTTTCATATAAATCAGAAGTATGTGTATCCAGAGAACTGAAAATTAAAAACATCTGTGTTTCAATACTGAAGACCCTAGGATGGGAGCTTCAGAATTGCTATATAAAAAAGGAGAGAAAAGAGTAGGGCGTAGATTGCAGGTGAACAGGTTTAAGGAGCCAAGCATAAAAGCACAGTGCCAAAGAGAGTTTTCATGTTAGAGAGTGAGTTAAATGTGACCCATCAGAAAAGTATCCTTGCCATATTGCTGGACACATACCCATCAGTTCCTATTACCTCATAACTGAAAATGTGGTTAATACAATTTCACTTGCAGCATTGCTTCATGCTTTTCTGTTTGAACTTTGTGATAATTTTTGTAGCATAGAATTTTTTTTTACTTTTTAAGGATAAATATTGATTATATATATTAATTAACTATTTTCAGTAAATGCACATTAAATTTGTAATAACAATTATCTATAGGCAAAGGGTATTGCCAGACAATTGTATTAAATAACTTTGATATATTCTCTTTCTAGATTCTCTATTATGTCTCTCAAATTTCATTCTAAACTTAGGTAGTAACTTCAATTGCTACTTCATGAATAAAATATAAAATATATGGTTAGATAACTATTATATTATGATTTAAATCCTGCAAACCTATCCCTATCCATCTGTCTATCATTTTCTGTCATGTATTTCTCTATGTATCTATCTATTATCTATTTATCTACTTATCTATCTATCTGTGTATCTATCATATATCATGTGTTTAACTATCATCTATCTATTATCCACTATCATGTTCATATTGTGTTTCTTATGTTTTGTTTTTCTTGAGGGGGCATGGTCTTTCTTTTTAGACCAGCTGGACTCCAAGTCATGATTCCTTTTAAACAGATTTTTACATTTTATTTATTTATTTATTTGAGAAAGAGAGAGGGGGGGGAGAGGCAGATAGAAAGAGAGAATGGGCTCTCCAGGGCCTTCATCCCTGCAAGCAAACTCTAGACATATGTGCCATATTGTACATCTGGCTTTTTGTGAGTCTTAGGGAATCAAACCTGGGTCCTTTGGCTTGCAGACTTAACTGCTAATGAATTTCTCTAGTTTGACAATCCTTAGTCTTTGTTATGATGGATTACAGGCATGAAATAAGATGTTTGACATTTGACTTTTATTTTTTTTAATTTTATGTATTTCTTTTAGATGGCATGCAGAGATTTAGGTATCCTTCATTCTGGCGTTTTCAAATACACTTTGTTTTTGTTGTTTCTCATCCTCCCTTCTTTTTTATTATTTTATTTTTTTAATATTTTGTTTTTATTGGTTTATTTATTTATTTGGCAGAGAAAGAGGGAGAGAGAGTGAGAGAAGGGGCACACAAGGGCCTTTCAGCATCCATGAACAAACTACAGACAAGTGTGCCCACTTATGTGCATGTGTGATATTGCATCTTTTGTCATTATGCATCTGGCTATGTGGTACCTTGAGATTTTAGCATGCATTCTTAGGCTTTGCAGGCAAGTACCTTAACCTCTAAGAATTCTCTTCAGCCCTACATCCTCCTTTCTGTCTGCAATCACCCTCTTCTCTACAAATCCTCTCACCCACAGTATCTTATCTCCTTCTATTTACAGGTCTTGTGTATCCTTTTACCTATATCTCAACCCTCTTCTCATTTTTTTATTCTTGCTTTTGGCTTTGTTTCTACCTTTATAGGTTTTATCCACATCCTCCTATACAAACATATATATATATATATATATATATATATATATATATATATATATATATATATATATATGGTTATATAGTTATATATATATATTACAAGCTAAGACCCACACATCAGAGAATATGTGAGTGGTAGTAGTCTTCCTGAGTTGAGGACACTTCACGTAATATAATTCTTTCCAAATATGTTGAATTCAAGGATGATAGCCTTCTATATGTTGCTCATGTATTACATTTTCTTTCTCTGAGATTTCAATACTGGTATTCTTTCTCCTAGTATCATCATTTCCACATATCTTTCCTTAAATTCCTCTCCTTAAAATTCCCATCTCAGGGCTGAAGAAATGGCTTAGTGGTTAAGGCAATTGCCTGTTAACCCTATGGACCCATTTTCGATTTCCCAGGACCCATGAAATCCAGAGGCACAAAATGGTGCATGCTTCTGGAGTTTTTCCCAGTGGCTGGAAGCCTTGGTGCACCCATTCTCTCTCACTGTCTCTCAAATAAATAAAGTTAAAAGTATTTTATGAAATCTCCATCTCAGGTGATTATGAATAATCCAGGGAATTATTACTAAAAAGCCTAAGCAAAAATCATACTTTCCCCAATCAACGGTTACATTATGTTGCAATACAGTTTAATTGACAGCATAAAAATAATTGTTGTTTATATTATCATATTTATTCAATTCATATTGTATTCTAATGTTTATTAGAAGGTAAAATCTTTTATGAAAGGGATAATATTTTCTATTATGCTTGTGAATAAGATGTATAGAATATGGCTTGAAATATAATAGCTCAATTTTTAATGTACAAAAAGGAAAATGCATCAGCAATCATCAAGAATTATATGTGGATCAAGTGAAATATTTCAAAGAATTCAGATTGTTTATCAGAGCTTGGTAATTTCTATGGAATATTATTGAGAGATAATTGCATTGTAGATTTTTTGGTGTCAATAAAATCTTTAATGGAAGTATAGTGACTATTCTTTATTATCAGTGATATTTAAAAAGCATTTTTAACTTAGAGACATTTTATAACATATATTTTATTGATATTTGCATCTTGGTCATATTCCTTAATTTACTATAGAACTATTTTGTGATAGTTATGATCATAATGCATAGAAAATTAGATGACCCATTTTTAATTTTATTTCCTTGATACTCTAAATTTTTTTAAAAAGTGTAAAAACATGCATTTACATTTGAAAAAATTAGGGATAGATTCAAAATTCAAGCTACTTTTAAAAATTCTAGTATATTTTTTCCATAGTGGGATTGAACCTGGGTTCACATGCATTCTAGGCAAGCATTATATCAGCAAGTCCTATAAAAGTATTTATCAACTCACAGAATGACAAATACTTATACTGCAAACTTTCTGCTAGTATCAGACTATATTTGAAATTATTCAAACCATGTCACATATATAAAGCACTTTACTCCAATATTCACTATCCTCACACACTAATTCACTTTTCGTCTTGACCATAACTAATCCTACTACAGAGATAAAGTTAGAAAATAATAATTTCTATTTGTCTTTTCTCTATCTACACATTGTAATTAGGTATTCCTTTTGATACACTCACCTTAATATACACATATCTAACATTACCTCACCATATTCAAATAAATTTTGACTTTTTTCAATGTGAAAATATTGTAGTATTGCTGCTCCAGCCATGTTGACTAACCCTCATTACTTATGTTCCACATGTGTGGTCGAACCCAAGAAGTTTTTATTAGTCACATTATTTTATCAAATGGCATAACTTTCCTGTCATGCAATAGTATCTATTCTCAAAGCATATTGTATGTATACAATCACATTCTCATCACAATAATATGCTAGAAACTCTAGTGAAAGCGATGTCTCCATAATTGCTTTACCTGGTAATTCACATACTCATTGTTTCACTCTCAGTGGGATGGTTGTATTCCTTACATTGAAGTTACATGGCTTCACTTCTACCAATTTCAGAAGTTAGACTTATAGATACAGAAGTAGAGATACTTGTAAATTCCATGGCACCATTTTAGAGCTATTGTAACATGAAGGGTACATTATTAGGAGAGCCAGTTTATTAAACATAGATAATAATTTGCTTTAGATAAAACATTACCCTAGTTTATACTTTCAAGGAGTTTATGGTTCAATCAATTTTATAGATCATTAAGGGACTACAAACTTTAATATGAATTTTTCTTTTACACATTTTATTGAGAATTCTTCACAAAATTTAATTGCTAAAATATATGCACATTGTTTTATTTTTGGAGCAAATTTTAGAAAAAGAAGGCTTTACTTGATTTTCTGGCATTGACCTTTTTATCATTAGGAACATGAACTTATGCAATGATTTATTATTTTTAATATTATGACTAGCCAAAACTTTACCTGCATACGCATGAAAAACTATAAAAATAAGTACATTTCTGAGTCATATGTGCTGTTCTCAATAAAAATGCCCATTTCCTAAAGTTCTAAACCTAATTACAATCTTTTTAATGTTCAGATTGTGAACTGTTACCATTGCACTGACTTTATTCTAGGATGTGAGTCTGTGCTATGTAAATGCACGTAAAATCAGTATAAGTTTTATTGATAAGTTGAAAATCATTTTTTGTACCTATAACATGGGTTTTTCTCTTTTTTAAAATTGAGAACATACTTTGTATGGATATATCATGTGTTAGAATTATCTTTTTCCTCCTACCTGCCCCCATTCTACTGGAAGTCCTCCTCAGTGGTATTGCTGGCATTCCCCATGGGGTTGTAGGTTATGCATTGTGACAGCAGCAGTCACTTATTGTGGATGGGGGCAATGCCTCTGAGTATGACATCCCAACCTGTGGCTCTTACAATATTTCTTCTCCCATTTCCTCAAAATCCCCTGAGCCATGGTGGGTGTGTTTTAAGTTTACTTCAGTGATGAGCTCTTTGGAGTCTCTGGATTTCTGCTTCGGTAGGTGTTGAGTGTCCTCAGTATCCTTCTCCTTCACCCTGGTGCTACTTCTCAGACTCACCATGGAAGCAGCACACTTGCTCATCTCCCCATATCCTCTGGTGTTTCAGCTGGGTCTTGGATGAAGAGTGAGGAGTGGTTTATCTCCTTGGGACTAGCTCCTTTCTGAGAAAGAAAAACAGATTCTCCAACATCGAGTGAGGTCAGCATAAGTTAAATTAAATAAGAATTATTAACTTAGGGATATTTGGATGCATGTAGTCCCTCTTTTAGCCAAAGACTAGTTGGAGATTGTCATTAGCATATTCTTTGTCTCCATGGGTTTGTTATATTCAATATCAAGCTACCACTGTAAGGACCCACAAAACAATATTTAATGTAGTGTTTATCTTGCAAATGGTGTATGATAAATGGTTTCCTGTAATATTATGAAGATATATTACATTTGCATTTGGATGTTTCATTGATGAAGGGTAGAAGATAGAGTATGGTGCTCTGTACTTCATATACAGCTGCTTAGGTTACAATTGAAGTACAGCTGATCTGTTTCTCAATAAATTTGTTCCTTGAATTTTGTTACTATTG
Organism: Jaculus jaculus; assembly: GCF_020740685.1. Lineage (NCBI taxonomy): Eukaryota > Metazoa > Chordata > Mammalia > Rodentia > Dipodidae > Jaculus > Jaculus jaculus. The sequence goes on from NC_059125.1 coordinate 124,173,044, forward strand.
TTAATAATAATTTTGTATCCACAATGAGCTTTTGATCAGAGAAACCTACAAGGTTTCCTAAAAGAAAGACAGATTTCTGTCAGAGTACTTGATGACCCACCAAAGATTAGTGCTAAGACCCTATTGCAGAAGACTCCATACACAGCTGACGCGTAAAATGGAATGACATGGCTGGAAGCCAGGAGAGAGTCAGTCCCCAGACAGTCAGCGTGTCTAGGGCCAGAAGGCGCTACATAGGCGACTGGGGGAAATGACCAAGATCTGTCCAAGCAACACATTGTTTAACCTAATTAGCAACAAATAACCAGATGTGATGCCCACACAAGTGCAATGGTGGTACACAGCCATGGTGGGGAACCAGCTGCTGGGAAACAAGTCAGAACCATATCCAAACAAAAGCCCACTCTCCATTATCAAGCTACCATCAATCATGGTCCACAAGAGGGCCCACACCTATTAAACTCTCTATAAAAAAAAAAAAAAGCAAGGGTTATTTCATTTGTCCTGGAGCTAACTTACTCTCCGTTGGAGAATCTGCTTCTCTTTTTCAGATAGATGCAGATCCTAAGGAGAGCTCCACCCTATCATACCTCAAAAGGGCCCCGGCTTACACTAAGAAAAAATTGGCAAAACAAGCAAGGGTGCTTTTTTCTTGATGAACCGGATACCAGCACAAGGGGGAAGGAGAGCAACACAGAGAAAAATCAACTCCTACCAAATCAGAGAGCCAGAGCCTCAAAGACCCCCAACACCTCATCACTGAAGCAGACCAAAAATGAGCCCAACATGCTCAGGGAAATTTTGTGAAAGAGGGGGCCGAAAGAATGTCAGAGCCACATGTTGGGTCATGATATGCAGAGACATTTATCATACCAATAATGTGGGCTAACTCCACAATGCACGACCCATATACCTCAACAAGAAGGGGCCAATGGGGAGGGCATAGGTCATGGATGAACCTAATAATGGTACCAAACTGCCTGTATTTGCTGAATAGAAAACTAATAAAAAATAATAACAATTTTGTAAATGTCACTTAATCATACACTGATGTCTAATCACATAGACAGCAATACACAGAACTTACATATCCAAGGAATTACTGGGATTTAATTTGACATATTAGACATATAAGCATTGTACTTTCTTTGATAGAGTCTATTTCCAAGTATGACACAGTGTTTCATATAATGGAAGATTAAGAGCAAATATAGTGTGTTTTCTTTGGCTACTGGAAGCCTTTATAGTAAATATTCATGACTATTACCTTATTGTTTTAATTTATGCAATAGAAAGTTTAAAGCATTGTGTGAAATGACAAAATAAATGAAGTAAATATATAAAATTGGTACATAATATTATGCTTATAAGACTTCAAAATAAGTCTGATATTTCTACCATTTTGCAAAATATAAGCAGATGAAAATAGCATTACCAAAACAAGAAAATTTACTGGGTTCTGACAATGAAGATAAATGAGTTTTTCTTCTAATTCATTATTATTCTTTGCATATTTAAGGGAATTAATGCAAATATGAAGACTTTCTTCTCTTCTCATATTCATAAGGTCATAGAGTTTCCTTGAGCAGCTATGGTTTAGTTGCATATAAATTCACCAGTTCTTTCTCTCAGACATCCTTACCAGGATTGCCTTCATCCAAGATCATGGCCTTATACACATATTTTTTGTTAATGGCATGAATCTGGGCCTGAAAAGGAGCATAGTTATCCAATTGTTTTAAGGAGAAGTAAAAACCTCCAACAATTATCATTACTTTCTATGGTCCTTGGTGTTTCAATTTCTATGAATTTTGAAAACTATGAGCATCCTTGGGAATGTGGAGATTGCTCAGTGTTTAAAGGTACTTGCATGCAAAGTCCACCAGCTCTGCTTCAATTTTCCAGCCACCTAATTAAAGCCAGGTGGGCATTAATTTGCAGTGCCAAGAGACCTGGAATAAACCCCTAAACATATAAATATATTTCTTTAAAGTAAGTATACCTTTTTAGCTAAAAGGAGTGAAAAGTGCATTTTTAGGGAAATAAACTTAAATAGCTGCTAATCTGTTTATGTTAACCACAAAGGCTCTTATATTCTTGAACTATGATATACGTATAGTCAATGTTTAAAGAAAGTATGAAAGTTTTAAATTTGGCAAGGCATAGGATTTTGTCCACTTTTCCTCTCCTTACATTATTTTAATTTTAATTTAATTTTATTTGTTCTAAGAAACTGAATCACAGTTCATTCAATTAATCATACTCAATAGGACACATATGCTGGTATCCATCTGCTGAAAGCTGCCAAGTGACAGTGTCTTTTAATGGATTTCAAAATTATTTGGCATGTTTGCAACACAGCCCACCTTCTGTTTTAATCTATAAAAGAGATGCTTCCGTTTTCCTTTCATCTCTGCTATAAAAATTTGTATCACTAACATACCAGACAATTTTAATTTAAATGTTAGACTTCTTTAAATATGCATGTTTCTGGGATTAAAACTTTTCCAAAGCACATAGCTTTCCCTTTGCTGATTTTCAGCCTTCACAACAGTGACAGATAAGTTATTGTATATTTCTTTTACTAGCCTTTGTGATCATATAGTCTGTGGAAATATATTGTCTTACTGTCAGTATTTATCTTCATGTGAACATATCACAAGTTAGTAATTATAAAAGAAAGACAATTGTAAACCACTGGGACAAGGACAATTAGACAAAGGATGATGGAGAAACATGTTTCATTATCTATGTAGAGTAGTATGACTTTCCAACAAATTATTGTTTTCATGTGTACACATTTTATTTTATTTTAACTTCAATGATGTCTTTATTTCTAATACAAAATTATTTTTAGAAGGCCAGAATATATTGTCATTCAAAGTTGTATTTATGGTTATTAGCAATATACAAACCACAGAGATGATGCTTACCACATGTTTACTATTTAAAGAAACCTAATAATATTTTATTCTAAAATATTAAGCTTGGGCTTATACGTTTACTATATATTCAACTGTCATGTTAAAATATTTACAGCTTACAGATCTAGAAAGAATTAAAATATAGGTGTATCTAATTTTAAAAGGTTTACATTCAATTATAGGTACATTCAGTTGTTAAAAAATATCCAATCCACCTCCAGACAGGATTATTGAATACATAATTAATTACAAGACTACTGACCATTAAAAACCACCAATGATCACCTAGGCCAATACAGTGATAGATGAAGTTATATTTCGATTTAAGCTACATGGAGGAAGTGATTGGTGAGACAAATGGTTGGTCTATTCTCTACTATACTTTATTGAAAGTTACATAGCATGGTAAGGATGCTTACAGATAGAACACATCTAGGGCAATTATATTAACAGAATTTCACTGTTTAGAACAAAGACCTTAGCTTCATCAAGGTGACGTGACTTCTTAAATTTCCTCTGCATTATTATACATTGTATATATTTGAGTGTTTTTCTTATTTTGTTTTTTGGGGTAGGGTCTCACTCTAGCTCAGGCTGACCTGGAATTCACTATGGAGTTTCAGGGTGGCCTCGAGCTCACGGCAATCCTCCTACCTCTGCCCCCTGAGTGCTGTGATTAAAGGTGTGTGCCACCACGCCATGCTATATTTGAGTGTTTTTTTTTTTATGACAGAAAAAAAATGTTTTCTGAAGTATCCTGGTTTAATGAGGTAAGTTAAAGACTACAGACTTTTAAAGTTGGACGGATACTTTTTGCATCATTAGATAGACATGAGTTTGTGGGGGCAAAAGCAGAATGTGGTATTTTGCAGAATGTGCCCCATAGCCTCATGTGTTTTTGATTAAACCACATAAGACCCTTTGATAGGAGGAGCCTTGATGGGGAGAAGGTATCTCACTGGAAGCAAGTCTTTGGATTTTATATTTCATCCCCACTTGCCAGTGCTAGCAAACTCACTTCCTATATTTCCTCCATTCTGCTATGGACATGTAATACCTAGAAGATTGTTATCCACATACTTCCCTGACATAATTAAACATTTCAAAATTTTAAGCCTGAAATCAAACTTTTCCTTCAATAAGCTGTTTCTGGTTGGTGTTTTGTCCCAACAGTGAGAATATACTGCTATAAATTTCTTCCTATGGAGAAAGCTTCATATACAATCAGAAAGCAGTTGGTTCTCCTCTGGCTTTAGTCATTATCAAAGTGAGAAAGTACTCCAAAACATGACATAGATAGAAAGCATGCAGAAAAACTCACCAAGAGAATGGTTTTCCTTCTTCTAGGCAGACTCGTAAAAAGAGAGACAGAGGTACATGCATGTTCAGGACAGGTCTCAGGGATAAAGGGAGCTGGACCATGTGAGTAATACCCTTTATATGGATCAAACATCCAATTAGGGTGACTGCTGTTTTCAGACTCAGGTGTGTGAGGAGAGACCGGATTGGTTTGTACAATCAGCTGAACTAGGAAGGGTCAAAATGTGACTGGTTCCAAGTAGGAAGTTACTGCTGGCAAATGTTCCTGGCAGCCATCGTGGATGCAACAAAACTAGACATCAGTTCCAGTTTTACCAGTTTAGACAGAAGGACATTTCCTTTCTCCCTCTTTGGGATTGTGTCCATGACTAACTACCTGTAAAAAGTTATCTCTTTCACTATTATACCCCTGAGCACATGATGCCTTATTGATATGTTGAATAGCTCACAGGGGCTCCATCTAGGTAAGATTATTGATGACTTTTCTTCCTCAGCAGCTTGCATAGCACCTTACAGCACTATGACAGCTAGCAAGCATAGTGGAAATTACCAGCTCAGTTCCAGCTAGATTCTAAATATAAGGGGAAAATGCAAGTTTTGTCTTTATTGGCCTTTGTTACATTATTTAGCCTAGTTTTTCAAGTTCTATCCAGTTCCCTACAAATTTCATAACTTTCCATTTTTAACAACTGAGAATAAAAATTTGTACCACAATTTCATCATGGAATCAGTTAATGGGCATATAGATTTGTTCCATTACTTAACTATTGCAAAAAGAGCAGCAATGAATGTGTATGCACAAGTATCTCTGTGGTAGGATATCAAGTCCTTTGGAAATATGCTTCTACCTTGAAAAAAATGTTAGCTGGGTCATTAGGTTGTTCAATTTTTAGCTTATTTAGAACCTCCCACACTTATGTACACAAAGGCTGAATCAGATTATATTCCCTTCAATATGTATAATGGTCTTTACCCACATTCTCAACAGCATTTGTTTTCTTGATGATAGCCTTTCTAACTGATGTTAGATAGAATCTCAAGGTAGTTTCATTTTTCCTTTTCTTGACAGGGGTGCTGAACACTTAAAAATATGTATTATCCATTTGTATTTCTTATTTTGATAACTCTATTTAGTTTCATATCCCAATTTTGATTGGCTTGATTTTCTGATTTTTTTTTTTTTAGTATTTTAGACTTAATGTAAAATGACCCTAATAAATTTAAGTGCTTAAATACTTGGTGCCTAACAAGTTAAACTTTTTGGGAAGACTATGAGACCCTTAGAATTGGAGGCAGGCAGCGAGGTTTTTTATTTTGTCTCTTACTATTTGTTCCTCTGCTTAATGACTTTGTTGCAATGTGACAAACTCCTGCTCCTTCCTGCCTTGCCTTCTATATCACAAGACTTCCTCTTGAAAATGTAAGCCACATTAAGCCCTTTTCCTTTCCTAAGTGGCAACACCTTCTTTGAATATTAGATATTGATCCTCTGACAGACTGGCAAATATTTCTCCCATTCTATATTTTACCTCTTCACTTGATTCACACTTTGCTCTCTTATGCAGAAGTTTTTAATTTAATGAGGCTAAATGTGTCTGTTGTTGCCCTTATTTTTTGAGGGAGTGGAGTCTTATTTAGAAAACAGTTATCTATGTGTATACCTTGTAATGTACAATTCCTTAATTTTTCATCCTGCCATTTCAGAGTTTTAGGACTTTTCTTACTTTGAATTACTCAAGGCAACTGGAGTTGTTATTTGTGTAGGTTGAGAGGAAAAAAAATACAATTTCATTCTTCTGCATGTTAAGCTCATTTGTTCTATGGTGTCATTATTTTGTTTACATCTTTGTGACTAATCTATTGGTTAGAGTGGAATATTTAAATCACCTACTACTACTATGCTACAGTTAATTTATAACTATATGTAGCAGTATTTTTTGACAAAATTGAGTTTCTCCCTTGTTCATTGCTTATATGTTTAGAATTATCATGACCTCTGGATGAATTATTCCTTTAGTCAGTATATTGTAAATAACTATACAAGTCAGGATTCTCTATAGGAACAGAAACAGATCAGCTTATATTATATGATATGGTAATTCAACACAATTGATGTTTCTTCTGCACACTGGAGAGCCCCTGGTATCTACTAATCTGTGAAGCTGGATACCTCAACTGTCCCAATCGGATGGTGAAGAACTGGAAGATTCTTGTAAAACATCTCTTCTTTGGGTTTTGATGACCCCAAAGGATGGAGGTATCAGAGTAGATATATGCACCAGTAAGTAGCATTAGCAGGAAAGCACAAGGCACTGTGTTTCTTTGGAGTTTCTTTTTATGTAGAAGAGCTGCCCATTATTGTGGAAGGTTCTTTTCCCTCTGTCAATTCTTCCTTGAAATATCCTCACAGACTCATCTAAGAGGCAAGTCTCTTATGTGAATACTAGTCTGATCTACTTGACAATAGAAATATAACATCATAGTGATTTTATTTCTTCTGGAAGGAATAAAATATATTTTGTCAGGTACTAGAATAGGGACAACGGCTTGTTTTCTGGCCCCACTTGCTTGGAATATATTTTAAATATATATTTGTATATATATATTTGAGAAAGAGTGATAGAAAGAGGGAGAGAGGGGGGAAAGAGAGAGGAAGAATGGGCACACCAGTGCCTGTAGCCCCTGCAAATGAACTCCAGACACATGTACTACCTTGGGCATCTGGCTTTATATGGGTACTAGGGAACCAAACTCAGGTTCTTAGGTTGTGAACACAAGTGCCTTAACAAGTAAGCCATCTCTCCAGCCCTGGAACCTCCAACTTAAAAATTATGTCTATCTTTGATGGCAGGTGGGTTTCTTGAAGGCAAAAAAAAAAAAAAAAGATTTTTTTTTTCTGATCTAATATACTAGACTGAGTTTTTGATTGGGGGAATTTAGAACTTTATTATTCTGAGTTATTACTTAAAAGGGTGGATTGATTCTGGCCTTGCTTTTTATCTTGTATACCAGAGTCTTGTCTTGTCTTTTTTTTTTAATACTTGGAAGATTTTTATTAGAATATCTCAGTGTACAAGGTTCATGCACAGATTATACAGATAATGGCTTATACAGAAACAAAGTAAGTAGCAAATTCCTTATCTCAGAAGCTGGAGACACCTTGAATAACTTGAGACTATAGATGAATACCAGACCTCCGTAATAACTGGAGAAATAGACAACACAAGCAATGTTCCCAGCATTCTGGTATCAGGCACAGGTGCCTTCATTCTCAAAACAGTGTGAGCAGAATCACAGAGTGTTCTGCAAACAATGTTTTTGCCTCAGAAAAACTAAAAAATCACCTATATGTCCCCCTTTCTTGTGAAATCATTCAAAACTCAATGAGCCTAATAGTGAGTAGTAACGTTAGTAATATAAGATGGAACATCGCAGTATGCAGGGGATGGTGAGAAATAAGTAATGGAATGGCAAAAGGAAGACCTAAGATAGGGAATAACCAAAAAAACCATCCAGGCCCAAAACAGGTACTTCCCTCATGAATTTTATCTATTTCTTTTTTTTAATCTTTAAAAATATATTAACAACCTCCATACATATACGCAATGTACTCTGATCATAGTCCCCTCCTATCACTTTCCTTTGTCCCCTATTCCTATTCTTTTTTCTTTAATTTACTTTTATTAGATATGGAAATACTTAGTAGGTAAACAACATGATTTGGTACGGTTGTTTCCTTCATCCCTGCCCCTTTTCCAAAGAGGCCCTCCTCATTGGGAATGCAGGTAAACCCAATGGGGAAGGTAGGTCATGCATTATGGTGGCAACAGTCAGTTATGGAGGAAAGGCAGTGTCTCTGTACAATATGTCCAGTCTTGTGGCTCTCACAATATTTCCACCCCTCTTCCACAAGATTCTCTGAGCCATGTTGTGTGCATTTTAAGTCTACTTCAATAATGGGCTCTTAGGAGCATCTGGATCTCTGCTTTGATAGGTGTAGAGTGTCCTAAGTGTCTCTGTCCTTCACACTTGTGCTGATATCAGGTTCACTGAGAAATCAGCACTCTTGTTTATGTCTGCAATTCCTCTTTGGTTTCAGCTGGGGCCGGGATGAAGTGTGCTGGGTCATTTTTCTCCTCAGGTTCAGCTCCCATCTGAAAAAAAGAAGCAGATTCTCCAACAGAGAGTGAAGTCAGCAACAGTTAAATGGGATAACCATTATTAATTTACAGAGAATTTAAAGGTTCTAGACCCTCATATAGCCCAAGATTAGTGGGAGCTTGACATTGGAAAGCAAAATCACTATCTGGATATAATTCTGACTTGTTTCACAGTTCCAGATATAGTTTCCCTTCCACTGAATAGATCCGTTAGGCAATCTAAGAGCAGTTGGTTCCCCACCATGGATGTGTACCACTATTGAACTTGTGTGAGCATCACATCGGTTTGTTTGTTTCTGAGTAGCTTAGACTTTAAGTTGCTCAAACAGATGTTGGTTATGTTTCCCCAGAGGTTCATATAGCACCTTCCAGCACTAGATGGATTAACTATCTGGGGACTGCCTCTCTTTTAGATTCCAACCAGTTCTCTCCATGGTCTGTGCTTACAGCATATGGTGTCTTCAGCAGTGTGGTCTTACAATTAACCTCTGGTAGGTAATCAAATACTCTGACAGAAGACTGTCTTGCTTGTTTTGGAAGATCTTGTAGGCTTCTCCAATCAAAAGCTTGTTGTGGATGTTAACTGTGCCCTGGTACAGGGAATTACAGGCCAGGACCAAGGGAAAAGAAAAAAGTGAAAGACAGGAAAAAAAAAAAAAAGAAAAAGAAAAACCGGAGAATTTAAGGTTAGGCTTCATTGCATCCTCTCCAGGGACCGTCAACTCAGGTGCTCCCCCTATGGTCCTGTTGAGGGTTCAACCTTTCAGTCTAACATCCAGGATACAGGATTCTATGGTACCAGTACAATTTGGGTTCAGTTTTGTGTCCCCCCTACCATTCTCCTTCAGCCAAGCCATACCCTCACTATTTTTCAAGCCTCTAAACGCTGTTCAGGTATGTCACCAACTTGGGCTGATCCAGGTTAGGAACCACATAGGAGTGAGACCATATGATTATTGTCTTTCTGTGATTGTGTGAGTTCACTTAGTATAATCTATTACAAGTTCAATCATTTTTCTACAAATTTCATTGTGTCACTTTTGCTTAATGCTGAGTAGAATTCCATGAAGTAGATATACCACATGTTGGTTACCCATTCATCCAATAATGGGCACCTGAGTTGATTCCATTTCTTAGCATTATGCATTGAGCAGCTATAAACATGGTTGAGCAAATATCTCTGAATTGAGGTATAAAATCTTTTGGAGTAAATGCCCAGTAAGGGAATAACAGGGTCTGTTGGCAAGTATATATTCATCCTTTTCAGGAGTCTCCATATTGATTTCCAGAGTGATTGTACTCAATTACATTCCCACCATCAGTGAATGAGTTTTCTTATTTCTCCACATTCTAGCCAACATTTGTTTTCATTTGATTTTTAATATTTGCTACCTTTACTGGGTAAGGGGGAATCACATATTTGTTTTAATTAGCATTTCCCTAATGGTTAGGGATTTTGAATATTTTCTTAAGTGTGTGTTAGCCATTAGTAATTGTTCCTCTGAGAACTAACTATTCAGTTCTCTGCCCTGCTTTTGGAATGGGTTGTTGATTCTTTGTTTTTAAATATTTTTTTAGTTCTTTGTAAATTCTAGATATTAGGCTTCTGTCAGTGGTATAACTGGAGAATATTTTCTCCCATTCAGTGGGTAATAAATTGACTCTGCTTATGGTATGTTTGTCTATGCAAAATCTTTTTAATGCCATGAAATACAATTGATTGAATGCATTTGTAATTTCCTGGGCTACTGGTGTTTTGCTGAAGGAAGTCTTTTTCCAGTCCTGTATCATAGAGAGTGCCTCCTATTTTTTCCTTTCAGTAGTAGGAGAATTTCAGGTCTTCTGTTGATGTCTTTAATCCATCTGGACTTGATTTTTGTATAGGGAGAAATGATTGGGCCTAATTTCATTTTTCTACACATGATGATCTAATTTGTCCAACACTATTTGTTGAAGATGCTGCCTTTTCTCCAGTTTACATTATTAGCACCTTTGTCAAAAATTAAATGGCTATAGTTACTTGACCTAAGGTCTGGTGCTTTAGTTCTGTTCCATTGATCTGCATTTCTATTTCTGTTTTTATTCCAATACCATGCTGCTTTTATTACTATGGATATGTAACATACCTTTAGATTGAATATGGTGATACCTCCTGAATTTTTTTTTTTTTTTGCTAATGATATGTTTGGATATCTGAGGCCTCATTCAATATGAATTTTGAGGTCATTTTTTTTCAATCTCTGTGAAGAATGATGCTGCCAATTTTAATGGCATTGCATTAAATCTGTATGTTGCTGTTGTTATAATTGCCATTTTCTCAATATTGATTTTACCTATCCAGTAGTATGGGAGGTCTTTCCATCTTCTGATGTCCTCAATTTCTTTCTTGAGTGTTTTTATGCTTTCATTATATAGGTCTTTCACTTCCTTGATTAGTGTTATTCCAAGGTACTTAATTTTTTGTTGCTATTGAAAATGGGAAAACCTCACTGATTTCTTTCTTTGTATAGTTGCCCTTTGCATATAGAAAAGTTACATATTTTGTGCATTTATTTTGTATCCTGCCACTTTACTGAAGTAATTAATTATCTTTAGAAGTTCTGAGATAGAGATTTTCAGGTCACTTATGTACAGGTTTATGTCCTCTGCAAATAGGGCTAACTTGACTGATTCTTTTCCACTTTGAATACCTTTTGTTTCTTTTTCCTGTCTTATTGCTTAGGCTAGTACTTCTAGTACAATGCTGAAGAGCAGTAGTGAAAATGGGCACCCCTGTCTTGTTCGTGTTCTCAGTGGGAACCCCATGCGTCTTTCCCCACTAAGTATTATTTGGGTATTAAGTGCTTTATATATAGCCTTTTTTGTGTTAAGATACAAACACTCCATGTCTATTCCTTCCTGTGTTTTGCTCATGAAGTGGTGTTGTATTTTGTCAAAGGCCTTCTCTGCTTCAATTGATATTATGATGTGGTTCTTATGGTTAAGTTTTTAAGACTTTAAAGTGTTCCATTCCAGGTCCTTCTGTCTTTCAGGGTTTCCATTGTTAAATCTGACATAATTCTGATGGAATTGCCTTCTTATATTGTGAGTTGTTTCTCTCTTGCTGCTTTTAACTGTGATGTGACTTGGAGAGTTTCTTTTTTGGTCCTGTCTGCTTGGTGTTCTTGAGCTTTTTGTATCTGGGTGGACCGCTCTTCTGAGAGATTTAGAAAGATTTCTTCAATAATTTGTTGAATGTGTTCTCTATGCCTCTGGACTGGATTTCCTGTCCTAATATACCCATGATCCAGGTGTTTGTTCACTTTAGGGTGTCCAGCATTTCTCTCTATTCTGTTCACTTGATTGTTTCAACTTAGGTAAGTTTTTGGCTTCCCAATCAATTTCTTCTGTCTTGTCTTCCAGGTCAGAGGTTCTGTCTTCCACATGAGTAACTCTATTTGTGAGGGATTCTAGAAGATTTTTGTAATTTATATATATATATATTTTGTCTTCTGTTGGGTTATTTTGCAACATGGGAGGAGCTGGGAAGCAGGAATCGGGCCTATTCACTATTTGCTCTGCCAGTACACACACAGTCCAGTGCAGGGAACCCAGACCAGCCCAGAGTGTTTTTTTAAAGCTCATTTTCTGAACAAAGGCCATAGTGTCATTTATATTTTCATTATAATCTTTTGGATGCTTTTATCTTTGTTTCCAGTCCACTATTTTACTACCATTATTTGTTTTTTGTACATCTGGCCTAGTGATCATAATTCTTGTCTCATTTTATCATGGAAGTTTTTTCTTTCTCCCTCAACTATGCTATCTAGCTACTCTGACTATAACAATGTTGGTTAGCTGATAGGTATTGTTTTACAACTTGAACTATATCATTTCAAATTATAGCTTTTCAAGTTCTCACTGAAATTTCAGATGTTATTCTGATGGACTTTCATTTGTATGTAACTTAGTCCTTTTCGCCCTAACTTTCAATACACCATATTTTTCTATATATTTAATATTTTGTCTATAATATTATGCAAAGGGTTTCTACTCTGGTCTTGTCTTTTTAATGTTCTTTTCCATATGTCCCTTTTTTGTGGATGGGCATCCTTTTCACTAGTTTTAGAAATTTTCTTCTACAAACTTGTTGAAAATATTTTCTATGATTTAGTATGGAATTCTTCTGTCCATAATTCTTAGATTTGGTTTATCATCAAAACCTAATGATCTTGGGCTGGGAAGATGGTTTAGCGGTTAAGCGCTTGCCTGTGAAGCCTCAGGACCCCGGTTCGAGGCTCGTTTCCCCAGGACCCACGTTAGCCAGATGCACAAGGGGGCGCACGCATCTGGAGTTCGTTTACAGTGGCTGGAGGCCCTGGCGTGCCCATTCTCTCTCAGTCTCTCTCTGCCTCTTTCTCTGTCTATCTCTTTCAAATAAATAAATAAATAAATATAAAACAAAAAACATTTTAAAACCTAATGATCTCACATATTATATTCATATGGGTCTCTTACAATTTGTAATTGACTTTTAATCCTATATTCTACCATGTCTTCAAGCCCTAATATTCTGTCTTCCACAATATCTAATGGTGAGTGAGATGTTTTATATTGATTATCAAATGTACAGTATCTAAAATCACCTGTGAAAGATTATATAGATTAAGTTATGCTCTGCACATGTTTCTGTGGGATTATTATGATTACATTAATTGAGGTGGAAGGACACACCTTAACTGTGGGTAGCATAGTAGCTGAGGTGCTAGACAGTATAAAAAGGAAAGAGCTGGCTGTGCATCAGCATTCTTCATTGCTCTAAATCTGCACTGTTAGATTGAATGTATCCATGCCTTTCCTGCCTTAATGGACAATGTTTAAGTTACCTTTTCATTGCTGGGACAAACATCTGATCAGAAGCCACTAATGGAAGGAAAGGATTTATTTCAGGATTACAGGTTCCAAGGAAAGTACCATCATGAGATAGGAATCTGGCTCAATACAGTGTCAGAGAAAGAGAGATATATATATAGAGAGACAGAGAGAATGAGAAAGGAAAAGGTGCCAAAAACATTCAGCATGAACAGCCAGAACTCAAACTGGCTCTCTACACACCTAGTTGGGCAGCAATAAAGATCCATTCCCAGTGACACAGCCCCTTGCAGTGCTGATCTGGCTACTGTGGATTTAATTTTTTTTTATTTTATTTTTATTTATTTATTTATTTGATAGCAACAGACAGAGAGAGAAAGAGGCAGAGGGAGAGAGAGAGAGAATGGGTGCACCAGGGCCTCCAGCCACTACAAAGGAACTCCAGATGTGTGCGCCCCCTTGTGCATCTGACTAACGTGGGTCCTGGGGAATCCAGCCTTGAACCAGGGTCCTTAGGCTTCACAGGCAAGCGCTTAACCGCTAAGCCATCTCTCCAGCCCTGCTGTGGATTCAAATAGGAAGCTTAATCTTAGTAAAAATGTCTCAGTCAGGCTGGAGAGATGGCTTAGCAATTAAGGTGTTTGCCTATGTAGCCAAAGGATCCAGGTTTGGTTCCCCATGACCTAGGTAAGCTAGATGCACAAGGGGCACATGCATCTGGAGTTTGTATGCAGTGGCTACAGGCCCTGGTGCACCCATTCTCTCTATGTCTGTCTCTCTTCTCTCTCTGCTTGCAAATAAATGAAATAAATTAAATGTCTCAGCCCATAAGGCCATACATTAAACCCCCACATTCTTCCCCAGCCCCCATAAACACATAATCATCTCATAATGTGAACTGCACTAAGTCCAATTGAGATGATCAGGTGATTCTTATGGTTCAGTTTATTAATGTGGTCTATTACATTGACTGATTTCCATATGTTAAACAATCCTTGCATCCCTGGGATGAAGCCTACTTGATCAAGGTCGATAATGCTTTTGATGTGTTGTTGAACTCAGTTTGCAAGGATTTTATTCAGGATCTTTGCATCTAAGTTTGTTAGAGATATAGGCCTGTAGTTTTCTTTCCTTGTTGCATCTTTGTCTAGTTTTGGTATTAGGGTTATTCTACCTTCATAAAAGGAGTCACAGAGTATTGATTCCCTTGTCTCTAATTATGCCAAATAGTTTGAGAAAAAAAAAATTGTTTCAGTTTTTTCTACGAAGGTTTGATAGAACTCAGCTGAGAAGCCATCCAGTCCTGGACTTTTCCTATTAGGGAGGATTTTGATTAAATTTTCAATCTCAATAGATGGGATAGGTTTGTTTAGGAGATTAAACTGCTCTGAGTTTAGTTTTGGTAGATAGTAAGTGTCTAGAAATTCACCCATTTCTTCCAGATTATTTAATTTTCTGGATTAGAGGTATTGAAAATATGCCCTATTGATTCTTCCAATTTTATTGATGTCTGTAGTGATCTCTCCCTTTTCATTTCTAAATTTGTTAATTTTAGATTTCTTTTTTGTGTGTTTCATAATTTTGGCCAAGGGTTCATCAATTTTGTTTATTTTTTCAAACAACCAGCTCTTCATTTCATTCATTTTTTTTAAATAGTTGGGCTGGAGGGATGGCTTAGTGCTTAATGAATTTGGCTACAAAGCCAAAGTACCCAGATTCAATCCCCCAGGACCCATGTTATCCAGATGCACAAGTGGGCACACATGTCTGGAGTTTGTTTGCAATGGCTGGAGACCCTGGAGTGCTTATTCTCTCTCTCTCTTTCTTTCTCTCTCTCTCTCTTTCTCTCTCTCTGTTTCTCTCTCCCTCTTTCTCTAATATATAAAAATAAATTAAAATAAATTGTTTTCCTAATTTCCAATTCATTCATTTCTGCTCTAATCTTAATTATTTCTTTCTGTCTGGAGCTCTCATGGTTGGATACCTCTTGTTTTTTTCTGTGCCTTTAGGTGGACAGTCCGGTTATTGATTTGTGATCTGTCTGTAGCTGTAATGAAGGCAATTAGGGCTATGAATTTTCCCCTTATGATTGCCTTCATTGAGTCCCATAAGTTTCTGTAGGTTGTGTTTTCATTATCATTAAAATCCAGGAATTTTACAATTTCTTTTTTGATTTCTTCCACCACCCATTCATTGTTTACAAGTTTGTTGCTTAGTCTCCAACAGTTGGTGGTTTTCTTAACTCTTTTGTTGTTGTTGTTAATTTCTACCTTTAAAGCATTGCCATCTGACATGGTATATGCAGTTACTTCAATTTTCCTTACTTTATGAAGGAGAGCTTTATGGCCTAATATATGGTCAATTTTGCAGATGGTTCCATGGGATGCTGAGAAGAATATGCATTCTGTAGAGTTGGGGTGTGAAGTTATGTAGATACCTTTTAGTTCTAGTTGATCTATGGTGTTGTATTTCCCTGTTTATTTTCTGCTTGGATGATCTGTCTACTGATGATAGTGCATTATTGAAATATGCATATGTATTATTTCTGTTTTATTGTCAAGTATATTTTGTTTTATAAACTGTCATGTCCCCATGTTTGGGGCATATATATTTATGATTGTGATGTGTTGATGTTGGATCATTCCCTTGATGAGTAAGAAGTATCCTTCTTTTTTCTTTTTGATTACTTTTGGTTTGAAGTCTATTTGATCAGATATGTTAACATAGCAACACCAGCTTGGTTTTTATTTCCATTTGCTTGGAATATCATTTTCCAACCTTTCACCCTGAGTAGGTGTCTATCTCTAGTGGTGAAATGGGTTTTTTGAAGACAGCAGATAGAAGGGTCCAGTTTTTTGATCCATCTTGATAACCTGTGTCTTTTGATGGGTGAGTTAAGACTGTTAATATTTAAGGTTATTACTGTGAGATTTCAATTAATCCCTGCCATTATGAGCTTTTTTTATGTGGTTGAGTGCTTATTTGTGTCATGTACTGTTTTGATCCTGGTCTATTTTGGTTATTGTTATCTTTTTGTTGGCTTCTGAGATTGGTTGTTTGAATGTTCTGTGTAGAGTATTCCCTCAAGTATTTTCTATAGGTTTGGCTTTGTGTTCATATAATCATAGAGTTGTCCTTTTCCATGCAAAGGATTTCCTCCTCCATCTATTATGAGGGATAATTTTGCTGGGTAAAGTAGCTTGGGTTGGAAGCCATAGTTTTTCAGACTTAGGAGTGTTCCATTCCAGGCCTTTCTGACTTTCGGGATTTCCATTGTGGTATCTGCTGTTATTCTAATGGGATTGCCTTTGTATGTTGTGAATTGCTTTCTCTTGCTGCTTTTAACACTCTCTCTTTGTTTTCATTGTTAAGGGTTCTAACTATGATATGTTTTATAAAGTTTCTTCTTTGGTTCTTTCTGTTGGGTGTTTTGTGGGCTTCTTATATCTGGATGGGCCTCTCTTTTGCAAGATTCTGAAATTTTTCATCAATATTTTTTGAGTATATTTCCTATGCCTCTGGTCTGGAATTCTTCTCTTTCTGGTATGCACATGATCTGGATGTTTGGTCAATTTAGTGTGTCCCATATTTCCCTCATATTCTGTTCACTTGAGTTTTTTAACTTAGCAAAGATTTGGCCTCCCAATCAATTTCACCTGTCCTATCTTCCAAGTCAGAGATTCTATCTTCCACATGAGTAACTCTGTCATTTAGGGTTTCTAGAGCAGATTTCATAAATTCTATTTGATTTTTGTTTTCTGTTGTGTTGCTATCTATGTTGTCCATCTCTATATTAAGGTATAATTTCAACTCAAATTCTGATTTTCTTGATGCTTCTCATAGTTAATTCTTACATTTGATCAAGTCTTCATTAAGCATAATAAACCAATTTTTGAGGTGTTCCATTTCTTAACTTGCCTTCAATTTATTCATATATCTTTGTAGGATTCTAACATTTTCTTCCATCAAGTTAAGCCTACTGTCCAAAGCTGAATGCTCTAGGAAACAATTCTGTTCAATGTCATTGAT
Organism: Jaculus jaculus; assembly: GCF_020740685.1. Classification (NCBI taxonomy): domain Eukaryota; kingdom Metazoa; phylum Chordata; class Mammalia; order Rodentia; family Dipodidae; genus Jaculus; species Jaculus jaculus. Next base: position 124,190,328 of record NC_059125.1, read on the forward strand.
ATGGTTGTTGGTTCTTTGATAGTTTGCTTCAAGTTCGAAAATTATTTTTTTTTTAAATCAGAGTATCATTGGTTGTTTTGTTTTCATTTTGAGAATGAATTTCTTTTGATTTTTCTATGATTTCATTGGAGGCTTATGTAGTAGGACTAGGCATCCTTGATGGAGAGTTCTCAGTTTTATTACTTTCATTGGATTTTTTGCATTGTTTATACCAATTTTAGGAAGACTATTTTATTGAGGAGGAAGCAAGTTTTGTCCTTTGGCCTGCTTTTTTGTTTTTATTTTTTGTTTGTTTTGTTTTGTTTTTGTCTTGTTTTTGTTTCAAGGAAGGGTCTCATCTTATCCCATGCCTGCCTGCAATTCATTATGTAGTCTCTGGCTTGCTTTGAACCTATTGTGACCATTCTATCTTGGCTTTATTACTGTTGAGAATAAATGTGAATAACATTTAAAATAAACTTCTCCATTTCATTCTTTAAAGATTTCAATTAATCCTTTCATCTGCTAATTTTCACTTATAATTTTAGTGTTAATTGACCAAAGAAACTGACAAATTAGGTACTTAGGTGCTTGTTTGTCACCATGCTTATCTTTTTAAAATATTTTATGTATTCATTTATCAGAGAGAGAGAGAAAGTGGCAGATAGAGAATGAGATAATAGGTGCACCAAGATCTTTAGCTAATGCAAACAAACGCCAGGCTCATTCTCCACCCTGTTCATGTGGTATATGTGAATAATGGGTAATTGGACCTGTGTCCCTATGCATTCCATGTAAGTCCTTAATGTTTCAAGCTTCTCTCCAGCCAACCATGCTTATCTTATCTTGATTTTTGTCAGATATTTAGTTTCAGAAGGAAGAGTTCTGATACTATGAGGTTTTCATTGATAATTTGATTTGATTTATTCATTATCATTTATATCATCATTTAATTTACTAATATTTCTAATTGTGTCTCTTTAAACTTATTTTCATATTTTGATTGACTTCTTTATTACACTAACAGTTTGTGTTTGCTTAGGAGTTTTGATCATATTTATACATATTTTAAATTCTTTTTTAAAAAAATTTTATTACCATTTTCCATGATTATAAAAAATCCCCATGGTAATTTGCTCCCTCCCCACCACACTTACCCCTTTGAAATTCATTCTCCATCATATTACCTCTCCATGACAATCATTGTACTTACATATATACAATATCAACCTATTAAGTACCATCCTCCCTTCCTTTCTCTACCCTTTATGTCTTCATTTCAACTTATTGGCCTCTGCTACTAAGTATTTTCACTCTCATGCAGAAGCCCAATCATCTGTAGCTAGGATCCACATATGAGAGAGAACATGTGACACTTGGCTTTTTGGGCCTGGGTTACCTCACTTAGTATAATCCTATCCAGGTCCATCCATTTTTCTGAAAATTTCATAACTTCATTTTTCTTGACCACTGAGTAGAACTTCATTGTATAAATGTGCCACATCTTCATTATCCACTCATCAGTTGAGGGACATCTAGGCTGGTTCCATTTCCCAGATATTATAAATTGAGCAGCAATAAACATGGTTGAGCATGTACTTCTAAAGAAATGAGATGTTTCCTTCAGATATATGCCTGGGAGGTCAATCTTTAGCTGTTTTAAGAACCTCCACACTGATTTCCACAATGGCTGAACCAGATTGCATTCCCATCAGCAGTGTAGAAAGGTTCCTCTTTTTCCACATCTCCGCCAACATTTATGATCATTTGTTTTCATGATGGTGGCCAATCAGACAGGAGTGAGATGGAATCTCAATGTAGTTTTAATCTGCATTTCCCTGATGACTAGCGACATAGAACATTTTTTTAGATGCTTATATGCCATTCGTATTTCTTCCTTTGAGAATGCTCTAGTTAGCTCCATAGCCCATTTTTTGATTGGCTTATTTGATTCCTTATTATTTAAATTTTTGAGTTCTTTGTATATCCTAGATATAAATCCTCTATCAGATATATAGCTGGCGAAGATTTTTTCCCATTCTGTAGGTTGCCTCTTTGCTTTTTTTCACTGTGTCCTTTGCAGTGCAAAATCTTTGTAATTTCATGAGGTCCCAGTGATTAATCTGTGGTTTTATTGCCTGAGCAATTGGGGTTGTATTCAGAAAGTCTTTGCCAAGACCACTATGTTGAAGGGTTTCCCCTACTTTTTCCTCTAGCAGTTTCAGAGTTTCAGGTCTCATGTTAAGGTCTTTAGTCCATTTGGACTTAATTCTTGTGCATGGTGAGAGAGAAGAATCTCTTTTCATCCTTCTGCATATATATATCCAGTTTTCCCAACACCTTTTATTGAAGAGGCTGTCTTTTCTCCAATGAGCATTTTGGGCATTTTTATCGAATATCATGTGGCTATAGCTACTTGGCCTACATCTGGATCTTCTATTCTGTTCCAGTGATTCACATGTCTGTTTTTGTGCCAGTACCACGATGTTTTTGTTACTATGGCTCCGTAAAAATGTTAAAATCAGGTATGGTGATACCACTAGCCTTGTTTTTGGTTCTCAGTATTATTTTAGATATTCGAGGTTTTTTATAATTCCAAATGAATTTTTAGATAGTTCTTTTCTATTTCCATGAAGAATGCTTTTGGAAATTTTTTTTTTCTTTTTTCTTTTAGTTTTTAGTAGCATTTTCCATGATTTAAAAAAAAAAAAAATCCCATGGTAATTCCCTCCCTCCCCCCACCCCACACTGATTTTGGAATTTTGATAGGGATTGCATTAAATGTGTAGATTGCTTTTGGTAAGATTGCCATTTTAACAATATTGATTCTTCCAATCCAGGAACAGGGGATGTTTCTCCACTTTCTAGTGTCTTCTGCAATTTCTCGCTGGAGTGTTTTAAAGTTGTCATTGTAGAGATTCTTTACTTCCTTGGTTAGGTTTATTCCAAGGTACTTTATTTATTTATTTATTTTTGATGCAGTTGTGAATGGGAGTGATTATCTGATTTCATCCTCTGTGTGTTTGTTGTTAGCATATATGAAGGCTACTGATTTCTGTCTATTTATTTTGTATCCTGCCACATGGCTGTAAGTTTTGATCAGCTCTAACAGTTTGCTAGTAGAGTTTTTAGAGTCCTTTATGTATAGAATCATGTCATCTGCAAATAATGATAACTTGATCTCCCCCTTTCCAATTTGTATCTCTTTTATGTGTGTCTCTTGCCTTATTGCTATAGCTAAGATATCCAAAACTATATTAAATAAAAGTGGGGACAGTGGACACCCTTGTCTTGATCCTGATTTTAGGGGGAAAGCTTCCAGTTTTTCCCCATTTAGTAATATGTTGGCTGTAGGCTTGTCATAAATAGCTTTTATTATATTGAGATATTTTCCTTCTATTCCCAGTCAATGTAGGACTTTTATCATGAAGGGATGTTGGATTTTGTCAAATGCTTTCTCTGTGTCAAATGAGATGATCATGTGATTTTTGTCCTTCAACCCATTTATATAATGTATTACATTTATAGATTTGCGTATATTGAACCATCCCTGCATCTCTGGGATAAAACCTACTTGGTCAGGGTGAATGATCTTTTTGATATACTCTTGTGTTCTGTTTGCCAATATTTTGTTGAGAATTTTTGTATCTATGTTCATGAGGGAGATTGGTCTGTAATTTTCTTTGTTTGTTCTATCTTTGCCTGGTTTTGGTATCAGGGTGATGCTGGCCTCATAGAAGGAGTTTGGTAGAATTCCTTCTTTTTCTATTTCCTGGAAAAGCTTAAGAAGCAATGGTGTTAGCTCTTCCTTAAAAGTCTGGTAAAATTCAGCAATGAATCCAACCAGGCCTGGGCTTTTTTTAGTTGGGAGATTATTGATAACTGTTCGGATCTCCATGTTTGTTATAGGTCTATTTAAGTGATTAATCTCATTTTGATTTAATTTAGGTAGGTCATATAACTCAAGGAAATCATCCATTTCTTTCAGATTTTCATACTTTGTGGAGTATATGCTTTTATAGTATGTCCCTATGATTTTTTGAATTTCTCTGGCATCTGTTTTGATGTTACCTTGTTCATCTCTGATTTTATTAATTTGTGTCTCTTCTCTCTTTCTTTTGGTCAGATTTGCTAAAGGTTTATCAATCTTGTTTATCCTTTCAAAGAACCAACTCTTTGTTTCATTAATTCTTTGGATTGTTCTTTTTGTCTCTATCTCATTAATTTCTGCCCTAATCTTTATTATTTCTTCCCGTCTACTGATTTTTGGTTTGCCTCATTCTTCTTTTTCCAAGGCTTTAAGATGAAGCATTAGGTTGTTTACTTGTGACCTTTCTAATTTCTTAATATAAGCACTGAAAGCTATAAATTTACATCTTAGAACTGCCTTCATTGTGTCCCATAGATTTTGATATGTTGTGTTCTCATTATCGTTTGACTGTATAAATTTTTTATTTCCTTCTTGATTTCTTCATTGACTCCTTCATCATTTAGAAGTATATTGTTTAGTTTCCATGATTTTGTGTATGCTCTATAGCCTTTCTAGCTACTGATTTGTAGTTTAATTCCATTGTGGTCAGATAGAATGCAAGGAATTATTTCAATTTTCCTGAATTTGTTAAGATTTGCTGTGCCCTAATATATGGTTTATTTTAGAGAATATTTCATATGCTAATGAAAAGAATGTATATTCTGCAGCCTTTCGATGAAATGTCCTGTATATATCTGTTAGGTCCATTCCTTCTATGACCTCATTTAGTCCAGATGCCTCTCTGTTTATTTTTTCCTGGGATGACCTATCAATTCATGAGAGTGGGGTGTTAACATCATGCACCAACACTATGTTTGGTGTTATCTGTGACCTTAGTTCTAATAGTGTTTTTTTGATGAATTTGGGAGACCCCATGTTAGGTGCATATATGTTTAGGATTGTAATGTCCTCCTGTTGGAGTGTGCCCTTAATCAATATAATGTGACCTTCCTTATCTTTCTTGACTAACATTGGACTAAAGTCTACCTTGTCAGATATTAGGATAGCAACCCCTGCTCGTTTTCTAGGCCCATTTGCTTGAAACGCTGTCTTCCAACTTTTCACCCTTAGATAATATCTATCCTTTGTAGAAAGGTTAGTTTCGTGGAGACAACAAATTATAGGATCCTGCTTTTTAACCGAGTCTGCAAACCTATGTCTTTTGGTTGGGGCATTGAGGCCATTGATATTAAGTTATATTATTGACAGGTGTGTATTTATGTTTGCCACTTTTCTTTTTCTTCCAGTTCTACCTTTGCTCTCTTGTATTAACTCATATTTGAGTATTCCTTGTTTTTTCTAGGTTCCTTATATGTGTGCTTTTCCTTTTCTTCAGCATGGAGCATTCTATCAGTATTTTCTGTAGACCTGGTCTTGTCTTCAAATATTTCATTTACCTGATTTTGTTGTGGAATGTCCTTATATCTCCATCTATAAATGGATAGCTTTGCAGGATAATGTAACCTTGATTGACAGTTGTTATCTTTCAGAACTTGGAATATATCACTCCAAGCCCTTCTGGCTTTAAAAGTTTGAGTTGAATAATCTGCTGTAATCCTGATGGGCTTGCTTTTGTAGGTAACTTGATTTTTCTCTCTAACTGCTTTCAATATTTTTGTTTGGTGTGTGTGTTTGAAAGTTTGATTATAGTATGGCGAGGAGAGATTCTTTCCAGGTATTGTCTGGCTGTGGTTCTAAAGGCTTCCTGTATCTGCATTGGCACCTCTTTCCCAATTTGGGGGAAAATTTTCTTCTATGATTTTGTTGAAGACTCCTACTATGCCTTTGGAGTGGAGTTCTTCTCTTTCTACTATGCCCTGAATTCTTTTTTTTTTTTTTTTTTTTTTTTTTTTTTTTTCGGTTTTTTGAGGTAGGTCTCATTCTGGCTCAGGCTGACCTGGAATTCACTATGCAGTCTCAGGGTGGCTTCGAACTCATGGTGATCCTCCTACCTCTGCCTCCAGAGTGCTGGGATTAAAGGTGTTTGCCACCACACCTGGCTTTGCCCTGAATTCTTATATTTGATCTTTTCATAGTTTCCCGAATATCTTGAAATTCCCACTCATACTTTTCTATAAGTTTGTCTTTCTCTTTGTTGGACTGTATTAGATCTGCCAACTGGTCTTCTAGCTTGGGTATTCTGTCCTCTCCTTCATCCATTCTACTGGTGAGATTTTGTACAGAGTTTTTTAGTTCATTAACTGTGTTCTTAATTGCTAGTAATTCTGACTGTTTTATCTTTATTATTTCTATTTCCTTATTTATGTCTTGTATTGCCTTCTTTAGTTCGTGAAATTGGTGTCCTGCATCTTCTTTCATTCCTTTGATTTCTTCTTTGAGTTCCTCTTTGACTCCTTTGATTTGTTCTCCGACTTCTTTGAACATATTTATAATCATTTTTTGAAATCTTTCTCAGGAATTCCCTCTAACTCATTCTCACTGGAGGTCATTTCTGATGCATTAATACTTTTAGGTGGACTTATATTGTCTTGCTTTTTAGTGTTTCTTGTGTTATAATATATATATATATATATATATATATATATATATATATATATATATATATATATATATTTGCATCTTGGATTAAGTTAATGCTTGGATTTTCTAGCTAGCTGGGTTTTCTTAGCTGTATCAATTGATTTGAAGTTATATATTTTCAGGGTATGAGCTTAAGGTGTTAGGTGTGGCTCTTAAGATTCTCAGAGTATCTACAAAGTTGCTCTTAGGGGTTGAGTTTCCCTGCTATGGGAGTATTCCAGTAGGCTGAGTGGAATAAAATCCAGGTAGATTCTCAAAGTTAACTAAACACTGTACCCATTCAATCAAAAACAGCCCTAAGTATGTATGTCAGAGTAGATATTATAACAACCAGATTCTCTGTCAACATAGAGAATAAGATTTCTGGTCTGTTGAGGGATCCAAGTCAGCTTGTGACCAAGTGTGACCCTTTCCTGGTGCAATCCCAGTTACCTTGGATGATTTTTGTCTCAGTCAAGTTGCTGCCTGGTTGTCGGGCTGCTGTTCTGATTTCTGGAGCCAAGCACTGGCTTTTCCTGTGGGGCAAACCGTGCCTAGCAACTGTGGCCTGGCAGATCAGAACCCTGCTGCTGGAACTGCAGCTGCTAAAGCTGCCTCTGATGGTTCTGCCTTCAGCTGAAGCTGCTGCCGCTGCTGGTCCCACCACTGCTGCTGCCTCTGCTGCTGCTGCCATAGCTGCCACTTCTGGAGCCACTGCTGCTGCTGAAGCTGCTGCTGCTGGGTCTGCCGCTGCTGCCACTACTGGATCTGCTGCTGATGGGTCCACTGCCACTGCTGCCTCTGAAGCTGCTGCTGCTGGGTCTGCCGCTGCTGCCCCTAATGGATCTGTTGCTGCTGGGGCCCCTTTTACTGGTGTCAGAGTCGCTGATGTTGCTGCAGGACTCTGCTCCAGCTTGGGTCCCACTGTTGGCTCAAGTTGGCATGGCCGGGTACTTACCGCTGCTGTGTTTGCTGGAGCTGGGCTCAGGTGGTGGGGGAAGGCAGGGAGCCGCAGCTGCTCTGGTTCTCTCGCTGTTCCACGTGTTCTTCTACCTCGTGGTCTGCTTCTTTGTTGCTCACTGCCACGTTCCCTTCAAGTTTCTTGAGTTGCAGAGAGTGCCAGTGTGAGTGGAAGCTCCCGCACCTGTCTCTTCCTGTGGCTGGACCCGAATCTGGCAGCTTTGAGGTGTGCTGCGCCACCGTAGTGGTTGGTGGAGCTGTCGGGGCCGCTTTTGCCAGCCTTTGAGGGCTCTGGCTGCTCTAGGTCTCTTCTACTTCTCCACTGTTGCTTCAATTTCCTATACACCACACTTTTTAGTTAAAGTTTGTATTTTGCTGCCTTTTTTGGTCTTTTCCCCCCCGAGGATGCTTTGGCGTGGTACCTATGCCGACATCTTAACCAGAAGTCATATTTTAAATTCTTTAGAATTGCATCTAAGTTGCTCTTCTGAGAGATCATTACTATGTAATTCATAATTGTTGGAAGAGAAGAGACTCAGTTCTGCATGCTGGTTTTTGCATTAAGACTTATTTATTTGTAGTTTTTTGTTGGTTTCTGGCACATCTGTGTTGATTGGCCAGTAAGTTAAAAAGGAGATATAAAGGGAAGAGAAAGTAAGGGAGGAGGGTACTTAATGGGTTGGTATTGTATATATGTAAGTAGAAGAATAGATTGATGGGGGTGAAAAGGCCCAAAGTGAGGTCAGGGGAAGAGATTGAGTAAAGGAAAAGTGGAAGGAGGGCTAATCAAAATCTAAGAGGATGCAAACAAATCATATGGAATCCTCTAGTTTTGGATGATGGAAAACTCAGGAGCCATAGATCATTGTTAGAAAATTTTCAGTGCCCGGGATGGGATACCTCCAGTGAGGTTTTGGCCAGGGAGGTCCCTGATGCTCCCAAAACATTATAACATTGCTGAGACCCTTGGTTTCCCACCAGGAATTGATGGGAAGACCCTATTGCTAAAGACTCCACATACTTGGGCTGCAAGCCTGAGAAATCCCTCTGGAACTGAGCTGATAACCTCCTCCATGTTGACCAGCTGACAGAAAGCTGGAAGAAGCCATTCAACATGTAGTTCAATGATTGAGAATTTGGATCTGTGCTTGGTGTTCCTTAAGCTTAGCGGATCTTGACTCAGCTAGAGGACACATGAAGTTTTTCATGGATATACTAGCTGTTGAAATGATGTTGACTGGGGGAGGTGTTCATACTCTGACTCTGTAAGGGAGATCTCATGGTGGCAGGTGCCAGTGAGAGTTATGGTTTGCATGTGTCCCTCATGGCTAGCTGCATGCCCAAATTTGGAGGTTAGGGTACTTTTCTTAAATTGTTTTTTTTGATGAACTTTCATTATGTCACCTAGAGTTGTCTGTAAATTACTATAACTGACTTGAACTTGCTACTTTCCTGAATTAGGCCCTCCTGCGCTAATATTATGTGGCTGTCTCACAATATCCATCAAGTAAAAGCATTTTATGTGATGACATGTATGTTGTCTTACTTTAGCTAGCACTTTGCTTTGTTGTAAAGCAAGTGCTGACATGCCTGATTTGTCTGTTTCTTCTGTCAATTAATAATTAAATTTTAAGGTAAAATTAGCAGAGGAAAAGATTAATTTAAAACTTTAAATATTGAAATGGAAAAATTTACCTCTCATTTTAATTTTTTTTTTTTTTTTAAGGTAAAGTCTCACTCTAGTCAATACTGATCCAGAACTATCACTCTGTAATCCCAGGCTGGCCTCAAATTCACAGTTACCCTCCTACCTCTCTGTCTCTGAGGTCTGGGATTAAAGATGTGTGGTATTGCACCTGGTTTTATTTTTTTTTTTTTCAATAAGTATTAAGAGAAAAAAGTTGTCGTGAATTAGTTTAACTTTGATGGAAAAATATTTCTTATTTCAAGTTATTTGAATAGAAATTATTTCATTTTAGTATTCTATCCAGAATAAAGGCTTCCTTTCAGTGTATAGGAATTGTTCCTTTACTTGATCAATTTAATTTCCCTTAAATTGGATGCAATTATGATTTTATCTATTTGATGCCTGGAAGTTTTAAAAATATTCACTTGAAATCTTTTAGTTTATTGTATTTCCAATCCACATTTAAGATTTTACAATACATATAACATTTTGAAAAGAACTAATTTCAAAATGTATAGTTAACAAAATATATTCAAACTGATTAATTAACAATGGATAACTAGTAGACAGATATTGTTTTAATCCTTTGATTAAAATGCAATTGGAATAAAAATCTCATTTATTCATGTTTAGCACTGAATACTTTTCCAACTTTGTGCTATATATGGCAAAATGAGAATAATAGGATGTGTCTGAAAATTTCACTGGCCCATAAGGATCATCTTTCATGAAAGAAGTTCCTATTGTATGTAGGTATTATTTACATATGTAGGAAACTAACTTACTTATTTCTGAATCTGGTCGTTTCTTAAAATTTATTGGCTATATTTTTATTAACATGTTATTTTTTTCAGATAGTTTTCCAGATAGATTAAAATGTCATAAACACTGGATACTTTAAAATTCTAGTGAATTTATTCTAGTTAACATTTTAAAGTTAAACATGCAAAAAGTATCCTGAATACAGCCACCAAAAGTGTCTGTATACTGACATCTGAAATAGTCTTTCATGTTACATAGGATCCATTAACTCTGTTGGAACATACACAAAAACAACTTTCCACAATTCTTGCAATTTCTGCTAGTTCATAGTGCTTGTTTTGTTTATATGTTATAATTTCATATGATCTGTAGAGATGGTGCTTGCCAGTGAAGCCTAAGGACATAGGTTCAATTCCCTAGAACCCACATAAACCAGATGGTTTTCTACATGCATTTGGAGTTTATTTGCAATAGCTAGAGATCCTGGCATTCTGTTTCTCTCTCTCACTCTCTCATAGTAAATAATGAGAGGAGATTTTAAAAATGAATGGCTTTACTACTTAATTTGTTCATAGATTATGACAAGATTAATAAAGTATTATGTCTAGTACTAGATATTGAGTAATGATTTCGTTTTTTTTTTGAAACAATATCCCATAAGAATGTGTCTAAAACTAGAAAAGAGTATATATGTGGAGAAAGAGACTTAGGCCCACTTTCTTCCAGTCATAGAGCTAAGGTACAAAAGATTAAATGAAATAATCTATAATATTTCAGCTCAGTGTAAACGCTTTAAACAATGAAACTTCTGGATTAACACAAGCATATATGTTGAATAATACCTAAAAATGTGACAATTTACAGAATAATTATAAATTGTATTCATTGTGTTCTTAAACTATCATGCATTGGGCATTTTATTAAAACTAATATGGATATTAACATGTGAGTGGAGAATGCAGTAGCTTTGAAATAAAATGTCGGAGTTTCAAAGACGATGAAGAAACTGCTAACTGAAGTCTGAAAAATAGTGAGGATGTTACTATTATTGGAAAGTGGAATAAAAGTAGCCTAAAACTCTCTCAATATTTTCAACACAGGTAATGTGGACAAGAAAAATAATATGATATATATATTTCAATCTGGCCTAAGAGATTTTAGATTACAATATTAGATCAATTAAAAATAACATACATGAGTTTCAAAACTCTGGAACAAGAGGCACTGTGGTGTGGTGTGAATAGGCAAGATCCTGGTTACTTGGCTGCTCCCACCTCCCTGGTCCAGTTGTCATCACTGACATGTGCCAGTGTGCTGGAAGGCTCCCTGGTGCTGCAGTCTGGAGTGAGTATGCCAGACAGCTGTTTCTTGGCTCCTCCCACCTCGCAAATCCTGTTGCCAGCGCAGACAGTGTGCAGGCAAGCAGGCACGGTGGTTTGGAGTTGGTAGGCCAGACCCCTATTTCTGGGCTCCTCCCACCACCACAGTCTGAGTTCCTTGCACAGAGAGTGGACAGGCAGTAGCCTTGGTCTGGAGCAGGTAGGCCAGACCCCTTTTTCCTGTCTCCTCCCACCTCCTGGACTGTGTTCCCTGTGCTGGTCTTTGTGCTGGGTCCAGGTAGGTAACACTGTGCCTTGCTTGGGGCGGCCTGGTCACTGTGAGCTATGGAATCAGGCCTTTTGCTCTGGTATCCTGAATGGCCACTGGGTACCAAAATCCCTGTTCACCTGACTCAGATGGTGAACAAGCCAAAGGACAAAAACATTTTTCCTCTTCAATAAAATAAAGAACCTTCCTGAAATGAGTAGATAACAAGGCAGAAAAGCCAACAAAAGTCAGAAAACTGAGAGATCTCCACCAAGGATGCTCAGTCTTACAGTGGAAGTCTCCAATGAAATCATAGCGAAATCAACCGAAATTCATCCCCAAAATGAAAACACAACAACAAATGAGACATTGATAAAAAAAAAAAAAAATGTTGAACTGGAAGCAAACCATCAAAGGACCAAAAGTCACATCGATAAAATTGAACAGAATAGTCTGCTAGAGTGTTCAGCTTTTGATGGTAGGCTTAAGTTCTTTGAAGAAAACATTAGAACCATCAAAAGATATAGGAATGAATTGAAGATAAGTCAAGAAATGGAAGATATCAACAACCAGTTGATTAGGTTAATGAAGACTTGATCAAATGAAAGAATGAATTCCAGGTAGCATCAAGAAAATCAGTACTTGAACTGAAATTGTACCTCAAAAAAAGAGATGGACACAATGCAAAATAACACAACAGGAAACAAGAATCAAATAAAAATTATGAAAACTTCTCTTGAACGCCTCTCATACAGAGTTACTCATGTGGAAGACAGAACCTCTGACCTGGAAGACAAGGCTGAAAAAATTGACTAGAAAGCCAAAATCTTACCTAAGTTCGAAACATGAAATGAACAGAATATGAGGGAATCGTGGGACACCCTAAAACAACCAAACATCTCAATCATGAGTATATGAGAAGGACAGGAAATCCAGGCCAGATGAATAGAGAACATATTCAACAAAATTATTGAAGAAAATTTTCTGAATCTCTCAGAAGAGAGATCCACCCAGATACAAGAAGCCCTAAGTACAAACCTAAAGGTCAAAAGACACAGCACATTTCAGGAACTCTAGCTAGGCACATTTTGCATATCTTTAGATTGGATTGGAAAACCACCACCACACCTTAAGATCACACAGTGACATTGTCTCCAGCCAGGTAGCCAGCAGATGTAAACTACAAACAATAAAGAACTGAATATATTGGGGGCTATCTATTCTATTCAAACCACCACAAACACCAAACAAACAGGAACAAAGAAGTAACTCTCCAAGTCACATCACAGTTAAAACTCTTGACAATGAAAACAAAGAGAGAGAATGTTAAAAGCCACAAGAAAGAAACAACTCACAACATACAAAGACAATCCCATCAAAATTATGTCATATTTTGAAATAGAAATCCTGAAAGACAGAAAGGCTTTGAATGAAGCTCTTTAAAGTCTTAAAAACTATGGCTTCCAACCCAAGCTACTTTACACAGCAAAGGTTTCCTAATACATGATGAGAGGAAAACTATGCATGAAAAATGAACTCTATGATTATATGAACACAAAGCCAAACCTACAGAGAATACTTGAGGAAATACTGTACACAGAAGAATCAAACAACCAATCACAAGAGCCAACAAGAATAAGATCACATCAACCAAAATAGACCAGGCTTAAAATAGTGCAAATCACAAGAAATCACCAAACCTCATAAAACACTTCATCATGGCAGGGATTAATTCAAACCTCACAGTAATAACCTTAAATATTAATGGTTGTAATTCACCCATCAAATGACACAGGTTAGAGCTGGGTTATGGTGGCACACATATTTAATCAGGAGCTAGAGATAGGAGGATCAACATGAGTTTGAGGCCATCCTGAGACTACATAGTGAATGAGAGTTCAACCTGGCTAGAGAGAGACCCAAACTCAATAAAACTACAAAAACCAAAAAAAAAAAAAAAAAAAAAAAAAAAGAAAAAGGACACAGGTTATCAGGATGGATAAATAAAATTGGACCTTTTTATCTTCAGTCTTCAAGATACCCACCTCACTACTAAAGAGAGACCTCCTCAGGTTGAAAAGTTGGAAAATGATATTCCAAGATAATGGGAATTTTAAAAAAGCAGGTGCTGCTATATTAATATCTGATCAAATATACTTCAAACCAAAAGCAATAAAAAAGGATGAAGAAGGCCATTTCTTACTCATCAAGGGAATGGTCCAATATGAGCACATCACAATTATATATATCAAACACAGGTGCACCACAGTATACAAGACAAAATCTACTGTACAATGAAACAGAAATAAACAACACCATCAGAGTTGTAGACTGTAATACTGCACTAGCATCAATAGACAGATCATCCAAGAAGAACATAATAGAGCTCAACAAAATCATATATCAACTAGAGCTAACAGACACCTACAGAATATTCTACTACAACTCTGTAGAATATGCATTCTTCTCAGCAGCCCATGGAACTTTCTCCAAATTTACCATATTTTAAGCCATAAAGGGTGCCTTCATAAAGTCAGAAATATTGAATTAACTTTCTGCACCATGCAGATTACAATGTTCTAGAAATTAACAAGAGATGCATTAAGACCTCCATCAGCTCCTGGAGACTAAGCAACATACTTTAAAACAATGAATGGGTCATGCAAGAAATTTAAAAAAAAGTAAAATTCCTAGCATTGAATGATAATGAAAACACAACATACCAAAACTTATAGGACACAATTAAGGCAGTCTTAATGGGAACATTAATAGCCCTAAAAGCCTTCATTACAATGTCAAAGAGATCCCAAATTAATAACCTGACTCTTCACCTAAAAGGGCTGGCAAAAACAAGAAGAATCCAAACCAAAGTGTTCCTGAAGGAAAGAAAAAAAAATCAAGATCAGAGTAGTAATTAATGAATTGGAAGCAAAGAACTCAATTAAATAAAATGATGAAGCGAAGAGCTGGTTCTTTGAAAAAATAATCAAGATTGACAAACTGGCCAATTTTATCAAGCAAAAAAAGAGAAGTCTTAAATTAATAAAATCAGAAATGAAAAGGAGAGATCACAACATACATCACTGAAATGGGAAGAATCATTATAGCATATTTCCAAAACCTCTACTCCACATAATTCAATAATCTGGGAAAATAAATGAGTTCCTAGACATATACCACCTACCAAAACTAAACTCAGAGCAGGTTAATCTCCTAAACAAACCTATCACATCCATGGAGATTGAAAAGATAATAAAAAACCTCCCCAGAAAGAAAAGTTCAGGACCAGATGACTTCTCAGTTGAATTCTATCAAACATTCATTGTCATTGAAGAACTGAAGCCAATTTTTCTCAAACTGTTCCACATAATCAGAGAGCTGGCAATCCTCACCAACTCCTTTTATAAAGCTAGCATCACTATAATACCAAAACCAGACAGAGATGCAACAAGGAGAGAAAACTATAGGCCTATATCTATAATGAACTTAGATGCAAAAATCCTGAACAAAATCCTTGCAAACTAACATCAACAACACATCAAAAGTATTATACAATTTGATCAAGTAGGCTGCATACCAGGGCTGGTTTAACATACAGAAATCTGTCATGATCATCTCAATTGAGGCAGAGAAGGCCTTTGAAAAAATACAACACTTCATGATCAAAACACTAGAAAGAATAGGCATGGAGGGCTTATATCTCAAGACAATAAAGGCTATATATAAATCTTCTAAAGGCCAAATAACTCAATAGGAAAAATATCAAGGAGTTCCCACGGAGACTGGGAACAAGAATCCAGTTACCACTCTCACCACTGCTCTTCAACATAGTACTAGAAATGCTGTCCCAGGCAATAAGACAGGTGAAAGAGATAAAAGGGACTCAAATTGGAATGGAAGAAGTCAAGTTTGCCCCATTTGGAGATGACATGAGCCTGTATTATCAATGACCTGAAACTTTCCATCTCAAAACTTCAAAGGCGATAAATTCCTTCAGCAAAATGGCAGACACAAAATCAATACATAAAATTCAGTAGCTTTACTATATGCAAATGACAAAAATACAGTAAAAGAAATCCATGAGGCTATCCCATTTTCAATAGCAACCAAAAAATTTTAAATACCTTGGAATAACACTAACCAAGGATGTGAATGACCTATATATTGAAAACATACAGACACTCAAGAAAGATATAGGGGAGTACTTGGTAATCTGTAAAGACGTCCTATGCTCCTGGACAGGTAGAATTAACATTATGAAAATGGCAATTGTACCAAAAGCAATTTAACAATTTAACATAATGCCAATAAAAATGCCAGATTTATTCTTCACAAAAATTGGAAAAATGATCTCAAAATTAATATGGAATGGCAGATTGCCTCTAATATACAAATATACCCTCAGGTTAAAAAATAAACTTTGGCAGTATCATCATACCTGATATAAAGCAATATTAAAAAGCCATAGTAAAAAAATGCCATAGTAATAAAAATATTATGGTACTGGAATAAAAACAGAAACATAGACCATTGGAACAGAACTGAAGACCTAGAACTTAGGTCAACTAACTACAGTTGCATGATCTTTGACAAAGTTGTCAAAAATGTAGACTGGAGAAAAGACAGTATCTTCAATTAGTAATGTTGAACAAATTAAATGACCATATGTAAAAAAAAAAAAAATAGACTAATTCATTTCACCACACAAAAACATCAAGTCCAAATGGAATAAAGACCTCAATATAAGAACTGAAAACCTTCATCTCCTGTAAGAAACAATCAGAGGCACTCTGAAAAATACAGGGCTGGGAACACATCCTAAACAAATCCCCAGCAGCCCACGAAATTAAACCAGCACTCAAGCAATGAGAGCTCATGAAGTTAAAAAACTTTTGCAAAGACAAACATACCATAAGTAGAGCCAATTGATTATGAACTGAATGCGAGAAAACCTTAGCCAGCTATACCACTGACAGAGCCTAATATGTAGAATCTACAAAGCACTCATCTGGGTTGATTCTAGCTCTTAGTTACTATGAATTGAGCAGCTATAAACATGGTTGAGAAAATCTCTCTTAACTGAGGTGTGGAGCTTTTAGGGTATATACCCAGTAAGGGAATAACTGGGTCTGTTGGTAACTCCATAGTCAACTTTTTTAGGAGTCTCCATGTTGCTTTCCACAGTGGTTGTACCATTTTGCATTCCCACCAACAGTGGATTAGGGTTACTATTTTTCCACTTCCTTGCCAGCATTTATTTTCATTTGATGTTTTTTATGCTTGATATCCTTACTGGGTTAAGGTGGAATCTCATAGTTGTTTTAATTTGCATTTCCCTGATGATTAGGGATGATGAACATTTTCTTAAGTGTTTGTCTGCCATTTGTATTTCTTCCTCTGAGAATTGCCTATCCAGCTCTTTGCCCCATTTTGTGAGTGGGTTGTTTGACTTTTTATTGCTTAGGTGTTTGAGTACTTTGTAGATTCTAGAGATTAGGTCTGTCAGTTTGATATTCAGAAAATATTTTCTCCCATTATGTGAGTAATCTATTGGTTCTGCTTATTGTATGTTTTTCTGTGAAGATGCTTTTCAGATTCATGTGATCCTGTTGGATAAGTGAATGTTTAAGAACCTGTGCTACTGGGGTTTTATTCAGGAAGTCTTTTCTCATTGCTATATCATGGAAAGTTCCTCCTACATTTTCTTCCAGTAGTAACTGAGTTTCTGGTCTTATTTGATTTCTTTGATCCATTTGGACTTGATTGCCGTGCATGGCATGATGTATGGATCAAGTTTCAATTTCCTGCATATGATTATACAGTTTGTCCTGCACCATTTGTTTAAGATGCTGTCTTTTTTCCAGCTTGTATTGTTGTGACCTTTGTCAAATATCATGTGGCTGTAGTTACTTGGCCCAATGTCCAGGTCCCCAATTCTATTTCCTTGGTCTGTATTCCTGTTTTTATGCTGGTACCATGCTGCTTTTTGTTACTATGACATTATAATATAGCTTTTGATCATGTATGGTGATGCCTCCAGAGGTGTTTCTTTTGCTGAGGATATTCTTGGATATCTGAGGCCTTTTGCCTTTCCATATAAACTTTGAGATTACTTTTTCCATGTCTGTGCTTCTTTTGCTGAGGATATTCTTGAATATCTGAGGCCTTTTTGCCTTTCCATATGAACTTTGAGATCATATTTCTCTATCTCTGTGAAGAAAAATATTGGGATTTTGGTTGGGATTGCATTAAATATGTCTATTACCTTTGGTAGGATTGCCATTTTCACAATGTTAATTCTACCTATTGAGGAGTATGGGAGGTCTTTTCCTTTTTCTCAAGTCTTCCTCAATTTTTTTATGAGTGTTTTTATGTTTTCATTGCATAGATATTTCACTTCCTTAGTTAATGTTATTCCAAGGTATATTTTTTTGTTGCTATTGAAAATGGGACAATATCACTTACTTGTGTCTATGTATCTTTGTCATTTGCATATAGAAAAGCTACTGATTTTTGTACATTGATTTTTTTATTTTTATTTTTATTTTTCATTTTTTATTTTTATTTATTTATTTTTTTAAAATTTAATTTATTAGTTTTCTTTTCAGTAAATACAGGCAGTTTGGTACCGTTATTTAGGCTCATCTGTGATCTACCCCCTCCCATTAGACCCTCCTTCTTAATGAAAATGGGTTGTGCATTGTGGAGTTAACCCCCACTTATTGGTATGATAAATGTCTCTGCAAATCATGACCCAACATGTGACTCGGACATTCTTTCCGCCCCCTCTTCCGCAAAATTTCCCTGAGCCATGTTGGGTTCACTTTTGGACTGCTTCAGTGCTGAGGTGTTGGGGGCCTCTGAGGCTCTGGCTCTCTGATTTGGTAGGAGTTGATTTTTCTCTGCGTTGATCTCCTTCCCCTTTGTGCTGGTATCTGGTTCATAGGAAAACATCACCCTTGCTTATTTCGCCAGTTGTCCTTAGTTTCAGTTGGGCCCCTTTTGAGGTATGTTGGGGCAGCTCTCTTCTTAGGATCTGCATCTATCTGGAAAAGAGAAGCAAATTCTCCAATGGAGAGTAAGTTAGCACCTGGAAAATTGAGATAACACTTACTTCTGGATAGACAGTATGATAAGTTTAGGCCCTCTTATACCCCATGATTGATGGTAGCTTGATATTATAGAGTTGGCTTGTATTTGGGTATGGTTCTGACATGTTTCCCAGCTCCAGCTATGGGTCAAGTACCACAGAGTGGATCAGCTAGCCAAATCAAGAGCAATTGATTCCTCACCATGGCTGTGTACCACTATTGCACTTGTGTGGGCATCACATCTGGTTATTTGTTGCTAATTATGTTAAACAATGTGTTGCTTGGAAAGATCTTGGTCATTTCCCCCAGTCACCTATGTAGCGCCTTCTGGTACTAGACACGCTGACTGTCTGGGGACTGACTCTCTCCTGGCTTCAACACATGTCATTCCATTTTACGCATCAGCTGCGTATGGAGTCTTCAGCAATAGGGTCTTACCACTGGCTTTTGGTGGGTCATCAAGTACTCTGACAGAAGTCTGTCATTGTTTTGGGAAACCTTGTAGGTTTCTCTGATCAAAAGCTCATTGTGGATGGTAGGCCCAAGATGGAAGTGGGGGTTACAGGTCAGTGTCCACTAAGAAATTGAGGAAAAAGATAACTAATATATAAGAGTTAGAGAGGAGAGAGATAGAGGGGAGAGGGGGAGAGGGAGGGAGGGAAGATGTAGGAGATTTAGGTGAGTATTGACCCTACCCTCTCCAGTGTCTTGTGGTTCAGGTGTATCCTGTAAGGGTCTAGTGAAGGTTCAGCCATTTGGTCTGTCTTTTAGGAAGTAGAATTTTATGGTACCATTGCCGTTTGGGTCCGGATTACTGTTTTCCACCCTTTGATTCCCTCCCCGCCCTCCCATCCATCTTATTGTCTAGTCCATGAGGTGCTTGCTGGGTATGTAAGGCATCTTGGGCACATTCAGGTTAGGTGTTGCAGATGAGTGAGATTATGTGTCGATATTTTTTCTGTGATTGGGTAAGTTTGCTGAGAATGATCTGTTCCAGATTCAACCATTTTTCCTCAAATTTCTTTATGTCGTTTTTTCTTACTGCTGTATAGAATTCCATTGTGTAGATATACCACATCTTTGTTATCCATTCTTCTAATGATGGACATCTGGGTTGATTCCAGCTTTTAGCTATTACGAATTGAGCTGCTACAAACATGGTTGAGCAAATCTCTCTGGCTTTTGGTTTGAAGGTTTTAGGGTAGATGCCCAGTAATGGTATAACTGGGTCTGTTGGTATTTCTATAGTCAGCTTTTTCAGGAGTCTCCATATTGCTTTCCAAAGTGGTTGTCCCATCCTGCATTCCCACCAACAGTGAATGAGTGTCCCAGCTTCTCCACATCCTCGCCAGCATTTATTTTCATTTGACCTTTTGATGTTCGCTATCCTTATTGGGGTAAGGTGGAATCTCATAGTTGTTTTAATTTGCATTTCTCTGATGATTTGGGATGATGAACATTTTCTTAGGTGTGTGTTTGCCATTTGTATCTCTTCCTCTGTGAATTGCCTACTTAACTCTGTGCCCCATTTTGTGAGTGGGATATTTGTCTTCTTATTGTTTAGACTTTTGAGTTCTTTGTAAATTCTAGAGATAAGGCCTCTATCAGTTGGATAACCTGCAAATATTTTCTCCCATTCTGTGGGTATTCTATTGGCTTTGCTTATTATATGCTTGTCCGTAAAGAAACTCTTCAGCTTCATATGATCCCAATGGTTGAGTGACTGTATAAGAACTTGAGCCACTGGGGTTTTATTCAGGAAGTCTTTTTCCATTCCTATATCATGGAAAGTACTTCCTGAATTTTCTTCCAGTAGTTTTCGAGTTTCTGATCTTATGTTGAGGTCTTTGATCCATTTGGATTTGAGTGTTGTGCATGGTGAAATGTGTGGATCAAGTTTTAGGTTCCTGCATGTGGTTAACCAGTTTGTCCAGCACCATTTGTTGAAGATGCTATCTTTTTTCCAGTCTACATTGTTTGGGCCTTTGTCGAATATCAAGTAGCTATACTTGCTTGTCCCAAAATCCAGGTCCTCAAGTCTATTCCATTGGTCTATACTCCTGTTTTTATGCCAGTACCATGCTACTTTTATTACTATGGCTTTGTAATATAGCTTTATATTGGGTATGGTGATGCCACCAGAGGTATTTCTTTTGCTGAGGATATGTTTGGATATGTGAGGCTTTCTGCCTTTCCATATGAAATTTGAGTTCATTTTTTCTATCTATGTGAAGAACGCTGTAGGGATTTTAATTGGAATTGCGTTAAATCTATATATTGCCTTTGGTAGGATTGTGATCTTCACAATGTTAATTCTGCCTATCCAGGAGCATGGGAGGTCTTTCCATCTTTTTAAGTCCTCCTCAATTTCTTTTTTGAGAGTTTTTATATGTTCGTTGTATAGATCTTTTACTTCCTTGGTTAACGTTATTCCAAGGTATTTTTTGTTGTTGTTGTTGCTATTGAAAATGGGGCTATGTCCTTTATTTCTTTTTCTGTGTCTTTGTCATTTGCATACAGAAATGCTACCGATTTTTGTGCATTGATTTTGTATCCTGCTAGTTTTCTATAGGAGTTAATCACCTTCAGGAGTTTTGGGATGGAGTCTCTCGGGTCTCTTACATATACAATCATGTCATCAGCGAATAGAGATAACTTAACTTCTTCCTTTCCAAATTGTATCCCTTTTATTTCCTTCTCCTGCCTTATTGCTTGGACTAGGACTTCCAGAACTATATTGAAAAGCAGAGGTGAGAGAGCACATTCCTGTCTTGTTCCTGATCTCAATGGGAATTCCTCCAGTCTCTCTCCATTAAGTATTATTTGGGCCTTTGGAGCTTTGTATATTGCCTTTATTATGGTAAGATGTGAACCGGCCATGCCGATTCTCTCCAATGTTTTGATCGTGAAGTGATGTTGTATCTTGTCAAAGGCCTTTTCTGCATCTATCGTAATGCTCATGTGATTTTTGTCTTTAAGCTTGTTTATGTGATGTATTACATTGACAGATTTTCGTATGTTGAACCACCCTTGTGTTCCTGGGATAAATCCCACTTGGTCAAGATGGATAATGCTTTTGATTTGTTGTTGCATTCGGTTTGTGAGTATTTTGTTGAGGATCTTTGCGTCTATGTTCATTAGGGAAATAGGCTGATAGTTTTCTTTTCTTGTGGCATCTCTGCCTGGTTTTGGGATTAGGGTGATACTAGCTTCATAGAAGGCGTTGGGTAGCTTTCCCTGTTCTTCAATTGTGTGGCACAGTTTTAGGAAGATTGGTTTGAGTTCTTCAATGATGGTTTGATAAAATTCAGCTGGGAATCCATCTGGTCCTGGACTCTTCTATTTTGGGAGGTTTTTTATTACTTTTTCAATCTCCATAAGTGTGATGGGTTCATTGAGGTGGTTGATCTGCTCTGAGTTTAGCTTTGATAGATGATATGCATCCCGGAATTTATCCATCTCCTCCACATTTTTCAGTTTTGTGGAGTAGAGGTTTTTGAAATAAGTCCTAATGATTCTGCCGATTTCACTGATGTCTGTTTTGATCTCTCCTTTTTCATTTTGAATTTTGTTAATTTGGAGTCTCTCCTTTTTTTGCTTGACCAAATTGGCCAGAGGGTTGTCAATCTTGTTTATTTTTTCAAAGAACCAGCTCTTTGTTTTGTCAATTGCCTTAATTGTTTCCTTGGTTTCTAATTCATTAATTTCTGCTCCGATTTTAGTTATTTTTTTCCTTCTGGAACTCTTTGGGTTGGATTTTTCTTGTTTTTCCAATGCCTTTAGGTGGATGGTTAGGCTATTGATTTGGGATCTTTCTGACTTTTTTATGAAGGCATTGAGTGCTATGAATTTTCCCCTGACGACTGCCATCATTGTGCCCCATAAGTTTTGGCATGATGTGTTCTCATTGTCATTCAATTCCAGGAATTTTGCAATTTCATTTTTTATTTCATCCACTATCCATTTATTGTTTAAGAGTGTGCTATACAGTTTCCAGTTGCCGTTGGGGTTCTTGGTGGTTTTGTTGTTGTTGATTTCTAGGAATATAGCCTTATGATCTGATATCATGCATGGAATTATGTCAATTTTTCTAAATATGTGGAGGCTATCTTTGTGACCCAGTATATGGTCTATTTTAGAGAATGTTCCATGGGCTGCTGAGAAGAATGTGTAGTCTGTGGATTTGGGGTGGAAAGTTCTGTGGATGTCCGTTAGGTCTAAGTGTTCTATGGTTTTGTTGAGCTCTCTTACTTCCCTGTTGAGCTTCTGGTTGGATGATCTGTCTATTACTGATAATGGTGTGTTAAAGTCCCCAGCTATGATGGTGTTGGTGGTTATTTCTGTTTTATTGTCAAGTAGGGTTTGCTTTATGAACTGTGGTGCCCCTGTGTTTGGTGCATACAGATTTGTGACTGAAATGTCCTCTTGATGGATTGTTCCCTTTATAAGGAGGAAGTAGTCTTCTCTGTCTTTTTTGATTGTTTTTGGTTTGAAGTCAACTTTATCTAATATTAATATAGCTACACCTGCTTGTTTCTCATTCCCATTTGCTTGGAATATTGCTTTCCACCCTTTCACCCTGAGGAGGTTTATGTCTTTAGTGGTAAGGTGGGTTTCTTGAAGGCAGCATATTGAGGGGTCTAATTTTTTTTTTAATTTATTTATTTGAGAGCGACAGACACAGAGAGAAAGACAGATAGAGGGAGAGAGAGAGAATGGGCGCGCCAGGGCTTCCAGCCTCTGCAAACGAACTCCAGACGCGTGCGCCCCCTTGTGCATCTGAATAACGTGGGACCTGGGGAACCGAGCCTCGAACTGGGGTCCTTAGGCTTCACAGGCAAGCGCTTAACCGCTAAGCCATCTCTCCAGCCCGAGGGGTCTAATTTTTTGATCCACCCTGTTAGCCTGTGTCTCTTGATGGGTGAATTAAGGCCATTAATGTTTAGGGTGATGACTGTGAGATTTGATTTGATCCCTGTCATGTTGTGGTGGTAGAGGTGTGTTGGAATTTCCATGGAATTTTTTTTTTTTTTCTATCTACTCTGGGTTGGGTTGCTGTGATCTGCTTCTTGTAGGTATTTGTGTTTGGTTATCTGTTTCTTCTCTGTGGAGAATTATTGGAGTACTTTCTGTAGGTTTGGTTTTGTGTTCATATAATTGTAAAGCTGAGTTTTGTCATGGAAAGTTTTCCTTTCACCATCTATTATAAGGGAGACTTTTGCCGGGTAGAGTAGTTTGGGTTGGAAGTCATAGTTTCTCTGACTTTGGAGAGTTTCATTCCAGGCCCTTTTAGCTTTCAGGGTTTCCATTGAGAAGTCTGAAGTAATTCTGATGGGGTTTCCTTTGAAAGTGGTGTGCTGTTTTTCCCTAGCTGCTTTTAGGATTTTTTCCTTGGTGTCAATGTTTAGAGTCTTAATGATAATATGTCTTGGGGAGTTTCTCCTTTGGTCTAGTTGGTTAGGAGTTCTGTTTGCTTCTTGAATCTTGATGGGCCTTTCTTTTAAGAGACGGGGAAGTTTTCTTCAATTATTGTGTTGAATAGTTTCTCCATGCCTTTGGTCTGAAATTCTTCTCCTTCTGGTATTCCAATGATTCTGATATTAGGACGTTTAAGTGTATCCCATAATTCTCTCATGTTCTGTTCACAGGAACTTTTGAACTTACTGAAATTTTTGGACTCTCGAACTGTTTCTTCCATCCTGTCTTCCAGATCAGAATTTCTATCTTCCACTTCGCGGACGCTGTTCTTGAGAGCCTCTAGTGAGTTTTGGACTTGTTCAATTAAGTTTACATTTTCTACTACTTTCCTATGTATCACTTCCATCCCTTTGTCCAGCTCCCTTTTTGTCTCATTTTCTGATTTTCTTGATGATTCTTGGAAATCATCCTTGCATTTCTTTATGTTTATTTAGTGTGGCCAGCTGATTTTTAAGGTCTTCTTTTTTTTTACTCTCCCTCAACTCTCTTAGCTCTCTTTGAATTCCTTCCAGTGTCTTATCATATTGCTCTAGCTTATTGATGGTAGCATCCATACTATTATCTATTTTTTGTAGCTTTCCTGTCAGTTCTAGCAGTAGTGTGTCAGGGTTGCATTGTTCATTGCTTCCACTTGATGTTCTGATCCGCAACACTCTTCTATGTTTTGGTTAGTTGTGATCCTTGTTGGACTGGGTGATCTGTCTGGATTTTCTTCCATTTTATTTTTCGTGTTATTTCTTTTGCGCTGTGGTCTACCCATGTCAGTGTATGGGCAGGTAGGTGGGTGGAGCAGCCTGGGATCTAGCTTAATGCGAATCCTAGGCAGCCTGGGGCAGTTGCAAGCAGCCTCGATTTTTGCTCACTCTTGCCAAAGCCGCCTATCTATAGCCTGACAGGGGCACCAAAGTTGCCTAAATTCTCACCCAGTAATTCACCTAAGCTGCCTGCCTTTGAGCTCGAAAAGGGACTGAAGTAGCAAGCCCTGAAGGTGCCCAGACTCTGGCTGAGTACACTGGGGTCTGTAAACAGTCTGTGCTCTCCCGCCTCAGGGGGGTGGGGGATGGGTGGCAATGTACAGGTAGGGGATGGCACTTGCGCGGGCGCTAGTGACTCAGTGTGGACTTGTGTGGTTCTTGCTGTGGGAGTGGGCCCGCTCCATGTGCAATTGTAGTGCATAGGCAGATGATGTGAGTACGGAATCAGGACATAGCAGAGGCTGACCGGCGGCAAGTGATGTGAGCACAGCAGCAGGGGATCTGGCAGCCACCTATTCACGGCAGGGGTGGCCCCCACAGGCCTGCGAACCGAGCATCACGTGGCTGGTCTACTCGCAGGTTCAGAGAACAAGGGCAAGGTAGGAGGTCTCAGCTTCAGTGCAGCAGGCTGGCAGGAGTGAATGTGGGTGCCCGATCAGAGCACAGCCTCGCGGGATGTGCGGAGGTGCATGGGCAGGTGGGCGGACGGGGTCGCAGGGTGTGATGGGGTGTATGGAGCGAGTGGGGCACGCGGTGGGGGGGGCGTGGGGCGTGCCGGGGCACCAGGCAATCAGGGTGGGTCGTGCGGGAGGCGGCAGGGCTCCGGGGTCACGGGGTGGGGTGCCCTGGAGGGGCGTGGGGCATGGCGCGCTCTGGTTGGTCGGGGGGGGGCAAGGGGCACGCCGTGGGTGCATGGGGGGCGCGCGCACAAGGGGGGTGTGTTGGGCGCGGGGGGGCACAGGGCACGCCGGGGCACGCGGGGGAGCGTGCAGGAATCGCGGGACGCATGGGACGCTGGAGTGCTCGGGGGGCTAGGTGCACGGGGCACCGGGGGGCCGCTGGGGGCGCTGGGGGAGGGGGATCGGAGCACACCAGGGTGCAGGACGCCAAGGGACGCCGCGGGGTTCTCTGGACACGCGGGGGGGGGGCGGGGCGCATGGGGTGGGTCACAGGGTCACGCGGGGGGTGCGGGGAGTGGAGGGGGGCAGGGCACGCTGAGGCACGCCGGGGCAGCAGGGCGCTTGGGGTGGCACGAGGCACGCGGGGTTCGGGTGCTGGGGGCGCGGGGCACGCCTGGGCACACCTGGGCACGCAGCGGCATGCTCAGGGACACACGGGGGTGCGCTGGCCATGTGTGGCGGGGGGGACAAAGGGTGCGCGGGGTGGGGGGGCAGGAGGCCCCGGGGTAGGGCCCGGGGGGGCAGGGGGCACCGCGGGGCGTACGGGGCTTGGGGCGCACTGGATGCCCCGGGCCGCGTGGTGGTAGGGGCGCGGTGCACGCGGGGGGGCAGTGCGCGGGGGGGGGCTGCTAGGAGTGTGGGGCGAGTTTGGGGGGGCGGGGCGCTGAGGTGGGTGCGGGTGGCGCGGGACGCTGCAGGATGCCGCGGGTTGCTCTGGACTCTCGGGGGTGGGGGCGGGGGCGGGTCGCGCGGTGGCGGGGGTCGCGGGAGTTGCGGGTCGCGTGGGGGGCTTGGAGCAAGCTGAGGTAAGACGGGGTGTGGGATGCTGCGGGACGCTCCGGGGTGCTCTGGATGCGCGGTGGTGGGCGGAGTGGTGGGGCTCTAGGAGTGCGGGGGTGGGGAGCGGGGGTCTCAGGGCGCGCTGGGGCACGGGGGCGTGGGGCACGCCTGGCGCCCGGGGTGCGGGACGTGGTGGGGCGATATGGGGGCGCCTGCTGAGTGTGGATAGGGAGCGTGGGGCGCACGGGGGGGGGAAGGGGCGGGGAGTGCGCTAACGTGGGGCGTGGGGGTTGTGGGGTTCGCCACGCTTGGTGTGCACAGGGCCGCTGGGGCGCAGGGCGGGCGGGGTGGCGGGACGTGGGTCACAGAGGTGTTTGCTTCCCTCTTTTACCCCAGTCTGTGCCCTCCCTCTTGCAAAAAGTTCCTAATTTCCCTTGAATACTTGCCTTTTTTTTCCCTTGTTGTCTGTAGTGCAGGTAGGCGGTCGCTATGTTGACCGGAAGTCTACATTGATTTTCTTTCCTGCTACTTTTCTGAAGGAGGTAGTCACCTTTAAGAGTTTTGGGATGGAGGCTCTCAGGTCTCTTATGTATAGAATCATACAGCGTGCAAATAGAGCTAACTTAACTTCTTCCTTTCCAAACTGTATCCCTTTTATTTATTTCTCTGGCCTCATTGCTTGAGCTAGGACTTCTGGTAATATACTGAAGAGCAGAGGTGAGAGTGGACACCCCTGTCTTGTTACTGATATCAATGGGAATTCCTTCAGTCTCTCCATTTTATATTATTTGGGATTTTGGAGCTTTATATATAGCCTTTATTATGTTGAGATATAAACTGTCCATGCCAATTCTCTCTAATGTTTTTTAAAAATATTTTTTGTTCATTTATTTATTTATTTATTTGAGAGCGACAGACACAGGGAGAAAGACAGATAGAGGGAGAGAGACAGAATGGGCATGCCAGGGCTTCCAGCCTCTGCAAATGAACTCCAGACGTGTGCGCCCCCTTGTGCATCTGGCTAACGTGGCACCTGGGGAACCGGGCCTCAAACCGGCGTTCTTAGGATTCACAGGCAAGTGCTTAACCACTAAGCCATCTCTCCAGCCCCTCTCCAATGTTTTGATCATGAAGTGATGTTGTACTTTGTCAAGGGCCTTTTCTGCAGCTGTCAAAATGCTCATGTGGTTTTTATGTTTAATCATGTTTATATGGTGTATTACATTGACAGGTTTCCATATGTTCAACCACCCCTGTGTTGCTGGGATGAATCCAACTTGATCAAGGTGGATAGTGCTTTGGACGTGTTGTTGGATTCAGTTTGGGAGGATTTTGTTCAGGATCTTTGCATCTAAGTTCATCAGGGAAATAGCCCTGTAGTTTTAGTTTCTTGTGGCATCTCTGCTGTTTGTGTTATTAGGGTGATACTAGCTTCATAGGAGAAGTTTGGTAGCTTTCCCCTTTCTACAATTGTGTGGCACAGTTTGAGAAAAATTGGTTTGAGTTTTCTCATGAAGGTTTGCTAGAATTCAGCTGAGAAGCCATCTGGTCCTGGGCTCTTCTTTGTGTGGAGGTTTTTGATTATCTTTTCTTTTCTTTTTTTTTAATTTTTTTAAATTTTTTTTTTTATTTGAGAGCGACAGACACAGAGAGAAAGACAGATGGAGGGAGAGAGAGAGAATGGGCGCCCCAGGGCTTCCAGCCTCTGCAAACGAACTCCAGACGCGTGCGCCCCCTTGTGCATCTGGCTAACGTGGGACCTGGGGAACCGAGCCTCGAACCGGGGTCCTTAGGCTTCACAGGCAAGCGCTTAACCGCTAAGCCATCTCTCCAGCCCTGATTATCTTTTCAATCTCAATGGGTGTGGTAAGTTTGTTTAGGAGATTAATGTGCTCTGAGTTTAGCTTTGTTATATGGCATCTGTCCAGTAATTTATCCATTTCCTCCATATTATCCAGTTTTGTGGAGTTTTTGAAACAAATCCTGATGATTCTCCTAATTTCACTTGTGTCTGTTGTGATCTCTTCTTTTTCATTTCTAATTTTGTTAATTTTAAGTGTATTGTTTTTCACTTGATAAATTGGCCAGGCTTTGTCAATCTTGCTTATTTTTTCAAAGAACCAACTATAAATTAAACAACAAAAAAAATCATACAACCCACTCCAAAAGTGGGGCAGAGAACTGAATAGGGAGTTCCCAGAGGAACAATTACAAATGGCTAACACACACTTAAGCAAATGTTCAACATCCCTAATCATTAAGAAAATACAAAATAAAAGGGACTTACAAGATTCTTCCTTACTGCAATAAGGGTAGCAAACATTTAAAATATCAAATGAGAACAAATGCTGGGCGAGGATGTAGAGAAAGAGGAATGTTCATTAACTGTAAGTGGGAATGTAACCTGGTATAACCCCTGTGGAAATCAATATGGAGACTCCTGCAAAGGATGAATATAGAGTTACCAACAGACCCTGTTATTCCTTTGTTGGGCATTTACCCTAAAAGCTCTACATCTCAGTTCAGAGATAGTTGCTCAACCATGGTTATAGCTATTTACTTCAAAATAGCTAAAAACTGGAATCAACTCAGGTATTTATCATTGGATGAATGGATAACCAAGATGAGGTATATCTACATGATGGAATTCTACTCAGCTGTAAGAAAAAAAAAAAAAAATGACACCTTGAAATTTGTAGTAAAATGGTCAAACTTAGAACAGACCATTCTAAGTCGACTCACACTATCACAGAAAGACAATGGTCACATGGTCTCACTCATTTGCAGTTCCTAACCCAGATCAGCCCCAGTTGCTGACATATATTAATAGCATCTCAAGGCTTGGGCAATAAGGAGGATAGGACTTGCGGGAAGAGAATGTGTGGGATGACAAAAATCTGAACACAAATTGAACTGGTACCATAGAATCCTATATCCTGGAAGTCAGACTAAAAGGTGGAATCCTCAAGAGGACCTTAGGAGGAGCACCTGTATCAAAGAGCCCTGGAGAGATTGAGATGAAACCTAAAGTCAAATTTCTTCTGTTTCTCATTCTTCTCTGGCTTATTCTTTTTTCTTTTCCCTTGGCAATGGCCTGTAATCCCCTGTCCCAGGATGTGATTTACATTCCCAGCAATTGTTGATCAGAGAGACCTAAAACAAAGAAGACAAACTCCTGTCAGAGGACTTGATTACCCACCAGAGGTTAATGGTAAGACCCTTCTGCTGAAGACACCATACGCTGTTGGCAAGGACCATGGAAAGACTTTGTTGGAATCCAGAGGAGAGCCAGTCTCCAGACAATTAGCCCAACTAGTGCTGGAAGGTGCTACATGAGCTACCAGGGAAATGGACAAAATCTTACCAAGCTACTCAAAGTCTAAGCAATTTAGGGACAAACACCCTGAAGTAATGATTACACAAGAGCAATAGTGGCACCCAGCCATGGTGGGTAAGCAACTGCTCTTACATTGGTTAACAGATCTGCTCAGTGTAAAGGAAACCATATCTGGAAACTTGGAAAAAAGTCACAATCATAGCCTTATAATGATTCTACTTTCCATTGTCAAGCCCCCACTAACCTTAGTGTATAAGAGGGTCTACACTCTTTTAATTCTCTCCAAATTAATAATGGATATCCCATTTGACTGGTGCTGATTCCAATCTCTGTTGGAAAATCTGTTTCCCTTTTTCAGACACGAGCAGGTCCTGAGGAGATAATCCACCCAGTTCACCCCAGCTGAAACCACAGAGGAACTGGGGAAATAAACAAGAGTGATGCTTTGAATCCCAGCACTCGGGAGGCAGAGGTAGGAGGATTGCTGTAAGTTCAAGGGCAGCCTGAAACTACAGAGTGACTTCCAGGTCAGCCTGAACTAGAGTGGGATCCTACCTCCAAAAAAAAAAAAAAAAAAAAAAAAAAAAAAGCGTGATGCTTTCTTAGTGATTCTAATATCAGCTCAATGGTGATGCCGATAGACAATGAAGACACTCAACACCTACCAAATGAGAGATCCAGAGGCTCCTAAGTGCCCATCACTAAAGTAGACTTAAAATGCTCCCAGCATGGCTCAGGGAATTTTGCACAATAGGTGGCAGAAAGAGTGTTAGAGCCACAAATTGGGACATTTTGGGCAGCGACATTGCCTTTCTCTCCATAATACATGATCCACAATCCCCATGGGGTTGACCTGCATCCCCTATGAGGAAGGCCTCCTCAGAAAAGGGGCAGGGAGGAGTGAAATGATGGTATCAACATGTGTTGTCTACATACTAAATATGTCCATATCAAATAAAATATTTTACTAGATCATGATATGATAATATAAGAGAAATGCAAGACAAATAACAATTATTGTAGAATTATGAATTAATGTAGAAAGAATCTTGAATATTACATTAAATGATTACGAGTATACTTCAGTAAAAATTCACAAATACACTCTTGATGAAAGATAAATTTGTGCAATCACTGTGAAAAATATATATGGAGATTCCTCAAAAATTAAAACTTGACTTGCTGTTTGATGCTGCAATACTAACATTCCTAAAATAATCAAAGTCAGCTTACTGCAGGGGTAACTGACCACCCTTTATTGCAACACCATTCCCAATAGCCAGGATACAAAATTTATCTAGATATCAACAGATAGATGAATAAAAACGTGGTATATGTACACAACGGAATTTAATTAGTCCATAAAGAAGAATGGTTTTCCATATTTAAAGAAAATATGCATAAACAGAGTTCAGTATGTTGCATGAAATAAGATAGTCTCACAAAATAAGTATTTCATGTTTGCTCTCATGTAGAATACAAGGTGACAAAGGCTATGAAACTAAAAGGGCACACTATAACAGATGTGGAAGTTGAAAAGGACCAAGGCTATGTTGAAAAAATGATAATGGGTTCGATATGATAAAAGTATATTGTGATTGTAATATCCTCCTGATGAATCATTCCCAGGCCAAGTCATCTTAATGCTTTGTTAACTATATTACTTAGTTAGTTATCTGAAAGCAAAAAATGTATAATTAATTTTTTTTTATTTAAATGATTGATGAAGGATTTCCTATGTCAAATTTAATTAGGTTAATATTAGCAAAGAATTTATACAATTTCTTTGTTTTTAATTTATTTTTTTACTAGTTTTGTATTCATCAAATACAGGCAGTTTGGTACCATTATTAGGCTCATCCATGACCTACCCCCTCCCCATTGGCCCCTCCTTGTTGAGGTATATGGGTCATGCCTTGTGGAGTTAGCCCACAGTTATTGGCACTATAAATGTCTCTGCATATCCTGACCCAACATGTGGCTCTGACATTCTTTCTGCCCCCTCTTCCACAAAATTTCCCTGAGCTATGTTGGGTTTGGGTTTGGTCTGCTTCAGTGATGAAGTGTTGGGGCCTCTGGGACTCTGGCTCTCTGATTTGGTAGGAGTTGATTTTTCTCTGTGTTGGTCTCCTTCCCCCTTGTGCTGGTATCTGGTTCATCAGGAAAAGAGCACCCTTGCTTGTTTTGCTAATTTTCCTTAGTTTCAGCCAGGGCCTGTTGGAGACCAGGAAATGAGCCCTGAACAGACCTTTGCCCTGAGATAACCTCTGTCCTGAGCAATTTCTGCCCTGAGCAACTTCTGACCTTTCCTCATCCCCCCACCCTGCCATACCTAACTGATTCCATCCCCCCACCCCGCCACACCTAACTAATTAACACCCTGCCTGGCGACTGCAGAGACGTGAGAACTATACCGTGAATTCTTAGAATAACTGCAAACTGTCCTAGGCCAAAGGCCAAGAAGATTCTGTAACTTTCCACCACCTGCCTCCTCCAGCGCCCCCCTCACCCAAGACCCTAACCCTAACCCTTAAAAAGGCCGCTGTGGCTCAATAAAATTGGACTCTTGACAAGTGTACATTTGCTTGAGTCTCTTCCTCTCTCTAGCCCATCTTATTTCAGGTTGAGGTCCTCCTCGCCCCCACGAATAACGAGGTCCCACGGGTCGGGACAAGGGCCCTTTTGAGGTATGATGGGATGGCTCTCTCTAGCTCTTGTATATTAGTTATATTCTTCCTCATTTTCTTAGTGGGCACTGACCTGTGAATTTATACAATTTCTATATGAAGGTGTCACACAGGAATACAGTATAATCATTAACATCTTAATGAGTAATTAAACATGGTAAAGTATATTATACCATATATGTACATATGAAAATGAAACTCACTATCTTGCACAATCAATATAAACTAAAGTATAAACTAAAAATATAAGCTAAAACATAATAAAGCCTAGAAGGGAAGCACATAATAATAAGGTCAGTGATGCTTAGATCTGTGGTAATACTGGAGAACACGGTATTAATAGTATCTCAAATTATCTTTCAAGTTGTTTTTCGATTTCAACATACCTATGGGTAAGCATTTTATAAATAAAAACTGCTTAGGTAAGAGCTTTTGAGTCTGAAATGCTAAGGTTAAATGGTCCTATCTGTTTGGCCTCTACTATTTTACAGATATATCCCAAAATAGCTGATTGGAGCAGTTGCATGTGTAGAAGAAGATTAACATATGGAATAGAATTAAGGACACTTAGAAAGAGACAGGCTCATGCTTTTTGTAAATAAGCCACTCTAAGGGAAGTAATCAATCACAAGATACTAGCATCAATCCTTTGCAAGGGTGGACAAGACCCTTCCACTTCCTAATAGGACTCGACTCACTCCCCACAGATTATCATACTGGGAGAAAATTTCTAGTATGTGAACCTTTAGTGAATACACTGAAACAATCTATAAGCCACAGTGCAAATTATCTTTCCACAGATTACTTATTAACAACAAAGAGGGAAAGACATTGGAAAAATGAAAAAGAAACCACAAAATGTTATAATGTTTTAATTGTGACTTCAAAATCAGTATGGGATAAAAGTTATGCAGTCTGTATAAAATTAAAAGAAGCTCCTCACTAAAAAACTTTTCAATGGCATGTAGAAGATTTAATTATAATTATAGGTCAAATTTTATTAATAAAATATGGATGTCTTAGAGGGCAGGATTAAGGGGCAATGAGAAAAATGTATTAGGTGAATATTCCCAAAAGTAGAATTAGATGCTAATCAAAGAATATCTTCTAGCCACTAAGAAGAGGTAATTTATTATATATCCTTGACACAATTTCTTTTAAATTTTTAAATAAAACTATTTGTTAATTTATAAGGAGGTAGGTAGGGAGAGAGAGAGAGAGAGAGAGAGAGAGAGAGAGAGAGAATGAATGAGAATGTGCTATCCAGTGCCTGTTGACACTGCAAACAAACTCCAAACTCAAGCACCACATCATGCATCTGCCTTCATCTGGCTTTACAAAGGTACAGGGAAATTTAATTTGGGACATAAGGCTTTGTAAGAAACTGCTGAGTCATCTCTCCAGCCCCCTTGACATAATTTTAATAGTAAAAGCATACCAGTATAATTTTCTTTACCTGATTTTTGAGTGATAATATGTGCAATGTTTAGTTTAGCACTACATTACATTGGTATGTTGAGAATGGACAACTTGTCATTTTAATTTTCTAATTTTTGGAACCAGGGGATGTATCTTTTTGTAATCTCACAGACTCTTGAGCTTATTTCCAATATTGAGATTCTTGACTTTTACCTGATTTCCTAGTAGGTTAATACATGGGGGAAAATAATGTATTTTGCATCTGAAAGGATTATGCATTTTGTGGCCAGATAGTAAAATATGAAATAATGTTGCAAAAATGACCATATAAGTAATTTCATCATTACTGGGACAAAATAACCGGGCAAAAATTAGTGTAAGGGAGGAAGGGTTTATTTCAGGTTATACTTTCATCATGGCAGGAGGATCTTGAAGCATTATGATGGATTACATTTAGCTCACAGTGATGAAGTGGAGAGTCAGCTAGCTTTCTCCTTTTTACACAGTCCCTGGCCCAGTTAAGGTGGGTCTTCACACCTCAACTAACCTAATCAGGATAATGACTCACAGACATTCTCAGAAATCATAGGCTATCCAAATATACATTATCCCACACATGTGCTGTCAACTTGACAATATCTTTTAATTTAATTTATTATTTATTTATTTATGAGAGAGAGAGAGAGAGAGAGAGGCAGAAGAGAATGAGATAATGAGTGCACCAGGGCATTTTGGCACTGTAAAGAACTCCAGACACATGCACCACCTTGTACATCTGGCTTCACATAGATACTGGGGAATTGAACCTGAATTCTTTGGCTTTGTAGGCAAGTGCCTTAACTGCTAAACCATCTCTCCAGCCCATCAATCAATATAAACCATCACAAGGACAAAATGACAAGAGCAATTCTTCTTATCTTTGTATATTCCTACCTCTTTTCCCTCATGAAGTAGTTTTTTGTTTGTTTGTTTTTTACTTTGTATTAAAACCTTTTGACTTGTAAGATATCATGATAGCTTGGTCTTTGAATTGTAACCACTGTTTATATAAAATTTATTGTAAAACCTACTTTCTGCCCTTTGATAACCAGCATATAAAAGAAACAGACAGTTGAGTAATGAAAATCAAATTGGAAGAAGAGAAGACCTGCTCATTGTTAACCATTACTCTTGTCCTTTCTGAGGTACAAGATGAGTGAGTGAAAGAATTTCTAATATCTCAAACCCAACTCAGCTCAAATTACACATATCTTCATATGAGAAAAAGTTATATAGAACTGCCCAGCTAATTCCAGAAAATCCAGAAAATTTAGAGAAAAATAACTTTAGATTAAGTCAGTAAGTCTTGAGATGTGTGACTACATAGTATAAGATGACTGAAACATTCTCTATGAAAAATAATCTTGAATAAGATATAAAGGTATATTTTAATAAGAGTTATCATGATGGGGTTTTTTATGTGGAATAATTTTGTATTTACAAATTAATAATATTATATAAATAAATTTTACAAAATTCCTGTTCTTTCTGTGAATGAATATTACACACAGATAGGACATCCTAACAATTCTTCATTACTGATGTAATGATTCTTAAAAACATTAAAAACAAAATTATTGAAATATTTTAATAAATATGTGTGGGTTCAGTTCATATGACAACTCCTTCATGTTTGATACAAAACTACCTCAATATCATTCTCTGAATGACCACATTATTATTTTCAAATATTAAGGTTAATAGGCCTAAAAAATAAAATTCAGATATAATCTTAGACAGGCTTTCATCATGGTAGCATAAAACAACTACACTTATTTCATAGAACTGGGAGTTTAGGAATTAATCCAGTAAATTTTTACAAAGTTGCTAATAACATATTGGTAAGGTGTCCTCCAATAAATGATGTTGGGAGCATTAGATATCAAACATGTATAAGAATAAACTAGGCTCTTGTATGGAACCACTGCATTGATGAAATCAAGAGACTGAGCTTAAGCCCTTATTAAAGCTCCTTGTCATGGCATACGTGTTAGCCTCTCCTTGGTGGTCACTGGGGGTGCCAATAACTGGGCATAACATGCTCCTGATGGCAAAAGCTTCTGGCAATAGAAGATGAGAACTCAAGAGGGAGAGGAAGAGGAGGGAGGGATATGAGTGTCACAAGATAGTGCATCTGAACCAAAAGGTGCCCCTTAAGTTATGGTAGAGCAGAGAGAGAGGGGGCGGGGGGGAGAGAGAGAGAGTCCCGAGGACACCCGAGGTATCCAAAGTGCATCTTTCTGGAGACCTGGGGTTGGGGCCTAGTGGCTGAGGGCTGTAGCCTGGCATGCCGGCCAGGTTTCCAAGAGGAAGGGTGAACACCCAGTCAGGCTAATCCAAGAGAGAGTGACACTTACCGAGAAAGAGGGTGGAGATGACCCAGAAAAGAACAGTGAGGCAGGAATCGTGGTGGGTGTGAGAGCGTGTATCAGGCAGAGATGGTCTGAGGCTTTCAGAGGGTCGAATGGCAGCTCAGAGGTCCAGTCAGAGAAAAGGAGTTGTGGCTGCCTTAGAGGGCAATCAGAAGCCTTCCTGTCTAAGTCAAGCACCACATGTGAGGTTCAGGAGTGACCAAGGACCACGGAGACCACTCTGAGGCAAAGATGGAAGTTTTTACTGGGGGAAATACATGAGCTGCCATGACTGACTCTGAAGAGTGGAGCAGTTTGGGCCTGGCATGGTGGCACACGCCTTTAATCCCAGCACTTGGGAGGCAGAGGTAGGAGGATCACCATGAGTTCGAGGCCACCCTGAGACTACATAGTAAATTCAATTCCAGGTCAGCCTGGGCTAGAGTGAGACCCTACTTCAAAAAACAAAACAAAACAACAAAAAAAGAATAAACTAGATATTTACCTCTTACCTGTTAGACAAATCCACTGAAATTGTACTATGAGCTTAAAAGTGAGAATTTGCCAGATATAGAAGAACAAGATGACAGTCTCAGCACTTAGGACACAGGCTGGTATACTGGGACTATGAAGTAAACCTAAACTGCATAATGTATTTGAGGACAGCTTGTATAACCTCTAAAACCTTTTCTAAAAGATAGGTCATGGATGGAGGAGCACGACCTGACACCAGAAAGCACTTATATGAAAACAGAAGAGCATTTTTTCAGGGTATTGTCATGGGTAAAGATGTTTGGCATGTGAATTCACAAGTATGGGCAACAAAAGTGTAAGTAGACAAATGTGTTTACATCAGATTAAAACTCATCACAGCAAAAAAAATACTTCTAAACACGTTAGCGGACAAGAGGTTTATAGCATTAGTGACCCCTGTCCTAGTACCTATAGCACCTACCTTCTTGTTTCTGGCACAATGCATACAATCCAAAGCAGCTTTTGGGTAGAAAGAGTTTATTTTGGCTTATAGACTCAAGGGGAAAACTGTATGATGCCATGAGAAAACATGTCATGAGCAGAGGCTGGATCTCCTGGCCAACATAAAGTATGCAATAGCAGTAGGTAAGTGTGCTGAACACTGGCAAGAGGAAACAGACTGTAGTATTCATACACTTGCTCCCCGCAAAACACCTCCTCCAGCAAGTCTCCAATTTCCATGTTGCCACTAGTTTAGGACCTAGCATTCAGAACACGTGAATTTATGGAAGACACCTAATTCAAACCTCCACAGGTAGGAATGGCAATGTGGTTCTTTCTATGAGTAGTAAGGTATTCAGCTGTGGCTAAAACATCACATGGTTGAGCAACTACAAGGGAAATCTTGGCAGAGCTATCTTTCACCATAAGGCACATGGTGATATGCCTTCTCACAATGGTGGATGTTGCATGAGCCTTGGGATGTGTAGTTAAGACATGTAACTAAGGATGAACCACATGGAGGCACAGTGTGCAGGGAGGGAAATTTCAAGTTGGAGATCTTTCTCTTTGTTGTGTGGAGTGGTTTGCTGGATTGATGAGTGTAATCTGCTACATAAGTGTAGAAATACACTGAAAATAATTGAACAAGTGAATTCATTGCAATCCCTGAGAGTTGCACAAATTTGGTAAGTTTTTTGTCAATCAGTCATGAGCTTTTAATGGTGACTTTTTAAAATTATTTTTAAATATTTTATTTATTTATTTATTTGAGAGAGAGTCAGAGAGAGAGAGACAAATGGAGATAAAGAGAGAAAGAGATTGATAAAGAGGGAGAGATTGGGTGGGCCAGGGCTTCCAGCCACTTCAAAAGAATGTCAGCTGCATGAGCCACTTTGTTCATCTGGCTTATGTGGGTCCTTGAGAATTGAACCTTGGTCTTTAAGCTCTACAGGCTAGCACCTTAATTGCTTAGCCATCTCTCCAGCCTCATATAACAAAAAAGCATAAAAGGGCTGGAGGGATGGCTTAGCAGTTAAGGCATTTGCCTGCAAAGCCAAAGGACACAGGTTTGATGCCCCAGGACCCATGTTAGCCAGATGAACAAGGGGGGTACACTGTTACAGATATTTTGGTTCTCTACAAATATAAAGAATGCTTTTGTTTTAGTGAACATTACAACTAAATGTACCTTAAATTATGGTACATATTCCTTCCATCCTCCCCTAAAAAATAACAGCAAGGACAATGCCCAGCAATGGATGGATGTGGAGATAAAATGGTACTGGTGTCGAGAACTAAGCTTGTTCTAGGGGCTGGCAATTATCACTCCCCCTGGGACCATACTATGTGCATATTTATACTACATGAGCATATTCTTGGGGAGAAGGTATTGATCAAATACAGCATTCTTATCATACTTACAGAGTTTCACCTGAAGATGCTAACTGTGAAGGCAGTTATGTATGGATGAGACAGAACATATACTATAAATTACCTTGAGTAGGGTGGTGAATATCAAACAGTATAACTTGTGTGGAGGATATGAGAACTATACAAAAACCATCAATGAATTAAAATGTATAGAGATTATTCAGCCAACCCAAAGCCCTTTAAAGAACCTGGTGTGGCCTGTAAAGAAGCCAGATGGCTCGTTCAGAATATCTCTGGAGTATAGAGAGCTAAATAAAGTATTGGCTCCCATCCATGCTACTCTGAAGGAACACTTGATAAAAGCAATGGAATGCATCTATTCTATTTTGGATGTTGCTGACATTTTTTTTTCTTTATTGTCTCCTCAGCTGCCAATTTCTGAGAGTGACTGGTGCTTGCTTGGAATGAACAGTGGGCCTGATGAGATCCTGTACACTTTCTGTAGAAAGGTTTCTTCACATGGGCGTTTCATTACTAACCTCTGAGTATCTTAGGGTTTTGTAGTCTCATAGGGAAAACAATAAATATAACACATTATAATTTGAGAAAGTTCTCATATTGGTGGGAAAGTCACTTATAGTGGACATATGGTTGATTTGTGACCAACTTAGTGCCAGTTGAGGGCTACCTCCCTGTGAGATTTTGGACAAAGAGACTTGTGAAGTCCCTAAAATGATAAAAGCTATTGCACCTATTGTTGGTTACATGCCAAAAGTAGATGATAAGACCCTATTGCCACAGGTACTATATACTTTGGTTTCAGGACATAAAGAAATCACTGTTGGAATGATCTGGAAGTTTCCTTCTTGCTGGCCTCGTTTCTTATTGCCATGGGGAGGCTTTGTATGATAATGGAGGAGATTGGTGCCAAGGCTTGCTCTGATATGGATCCTGTGGGGCATATCCTGTGTGGCAAAGGCTGTAGAGGTTGCTTAGCCACTTGGGTACTTGCCTGCAAAGCCAAAGGACCAAGGTTCAATTCCCCAGAAACCAAGTAAGCCACATAGACAAGGTGGCACATTTTTCTGGAGTTTGTTTACAGGGGTTAGAAGCCTTGCATTCCCATTATCTCCCTCCCACCTCTTCTCTTTCTCTTCCCCTTTCTTTCTCTCTCTCAAATAAATAAATAAAAATGTCAGGCACGATGTCTCCCATTTTGAAACAGCAGCATGACAATTGTGGATATAATTAACTCTCTGATGAGATTTAAGGCCTGCTTCATAGGTGTGAGTTTATGTAAGTGGTACTATAAGCCATGATTTAAACCCGTGGCTGCAGTATTGATAGGATCCAAAAGGGAAGCACCTGCTATTGTTTGGTTGAATGGATGCTGGTCATTTGAGCTTGTGCCCATAGAGTACTGCTGTTTTCACTACTGCTGTCTACCTTGGTTGTGAAGGAAAATTCCTTATAGTAGATAGTGATTGCTGATTGAGAGACACATAACTGGTTAAACTGCTGAGCATGAAAGGTTGTCCAGTTGGCATGGCTGCCGAATGCTCAAAAGAAGATTGTGGACATATCACCCCTTCCAAAGTTCAGGGAAGGACTGGAGAGATGTATAGGCAATTAATGCACTTTCCTGTAAAACCCAACAACCCCGGATTGATTCCCCAGTACCCATGTAAGGGCAGATATACAATGTGGCACATGAATCTGGAGTTCATTTGCACTGGAAAGAATGCCTGACACACGCATTCTCTCTCTCTCTTTCTCTCTCTGTCAAATAAAAGTAAAAAGAAAATTATAAAGCTCAGGGAACATTACGAAGAAGGGGGAAAAAGAATGTAAGAGCCAAAAGAAAGGAACTGAGGATTGTAGTATGGACATTTTTATTCTCATCATAATATGTTGCCATCTTCGAGTACAGGATGCCTTGCCCTGATAACCATGGCAAATTAAACAGAGAAATGCTGAATATCCAGGTCCATAGTAACGGTAATCATAATGGATCTATTACAAATCCCTAATAGAAGGAGCATGTGGTGCTTAGCCTCAGATGTTTGTGATTGAGCTTTCTGCTCAGTCGCCACTGGGTGAGGTCTTTGCAGGCAGAGCCCTTATGAAAGAAGTGTCCAATCAGGGCAGACCTCGGAGTTGTGTCCAGCCCTGTGTGTTCAAAGCCATCCTGAGCTGAGTAAAAGGCTGTCCCTTTTACTCTATGCTGTGGATATATGATGAAGTGAGTGAGCTTCTTCCACCCTGCAGCTTCCCCAGATAACTGTAAACCTGAAATAAATACTTTCTTCCTATAAGCTGTTTCTCATCAGATGTTTGTCTCAGCAACAAGAAGATTGTAAAATGGCAGAAGAGGATAAAAAAATCAGCTATTTCCCAGAATTTTATCCATTACTCCTTCCTGTACTCCTTATCTCTTAGCTGCATTTGGTGTTTGGAGATGCTATGTATACAGGGAATAAAAGGTTAACTGAATGGAGAACTCCATGATGCATTTTATATGAGATAGTTATGAATGGTAAAGTGAGATTTTTTCAGTAATAAAGATGTTTGTAGAGTCATCTGAAATCCTGACAGTAACTGCAAACATGTGCTATGTAAGTAAACTGAGTAGATTCATTGGTGCATCAAGTTGGACTTTAGAGGAATCATTACTTGGG
This sequence comes from Jaculus jaculus, assembly GCF_020740685.1. Lineage (NCBI taxonomy): Eukaryota > Metazoa > Chordata > Mammalia > Rodentia > Dipodidae > Jaculus > Jaculus jaculus. Next base: position 124,231,713 of record NC_059125.1, read on the forward strand.
TCTGTAGTTGGTGTTCTCTCTGAGATTAATAGACATTTGTTTACATGTCCCAAGGAAAATTTATAGCAACAACATTTTATGTGTTAACTAAAAATAATAAAAAATCAACATTCCACTATCCACACTTAGGTCAGGTAGCCCTGCTCCTGCTTCCTTCTAATTGAGAAGTAGCCTGGCTGGCATCATAAATAGTTTTCACCATGGAAGCACAATAAAAGCCCTGCTAAGTAGTCCATGAGCCTGAGAAGTAGAAGAACAAACTACACTGAGGACTCAGACCCATTGAGGATTCCTGGGACAAGCCAGATAGCCTCCCAGTCATTTTGTGGTCCCAAGAAGCATTTATAAACCCCATAATCAGAATCTTGGCTTTCTGAGGCACTGAACAGGAAATCTGGGTGGGGGAGCCATCCACCCTTAGACACAGGAAGCAACTAAGCAAATTTGTGCAGGTTGGCTCTAGGTTTTCTGGAAACCCAAGCATACAGTCTTCAGAAAACTGTAGTTGCCCTTCTTCCTCCTACCAGTGTAATCTACCCACTGTGTGGCCCTCAAACACTGGCACGAACTCAGTACTGCTACTAATCACACAGTGTTACGTATTCTTGAAACTCTTGTGAAGAATTACCCACATACAACATATGAAAAGTGACAAAATCCTTCATTGGCATCTTAGCACACATCACTCTGGATGCCTGTAAAGACATTGTTTTAAGGGAAATACATCTGGCCAGAATGAAAAATAATTAAGGTGCTCACTTAAATGTGGATGCTCACAGAAGTACCAAATTGAATATCAGAGTCTGAGTATGGTGTGGTGAGATATACAAAGGAGGTTTAGTGGGTACAGTGGCAATTGGTTTGGAGGAATAACTTGAATATTCTATAGTATTGCTGTATATAGTATAACTATTATTGATATTCTTGAATATTTGTAAATGACTAGCAGAGACAATTTTGAATCTTCTCAATAGAAAAATATAAAAAATGTGTGAGGATAAATACTAATTACTCAATTGTACACTATATGCATGTACTAAAACGTCATCATACTATGCTCCATAAATTTGTAGAATATCTATCTGTCAATTAAAATAAAACATGCTATATAATTTAAAAATTAACAATAAACAAGATGCAATTTCCATTATTTACAACTTGTGAAGTACTTGTAGCCTAAGAATATAATATATGAAATATCAATATACCAGTACGTCATGCAACTATGCAAAGACAAATTGTCCAGTATTCTGTTTTTTAATAATATAAATGCTAAGCTTATCCAGAACTGCTATACTCAATTTCTTCAGAAAATGGTTAATGCTGTGTGTGGGCATGGCATGTTATACAACCCAGATGATCTCCAACCAAGACATACATCATGGATAGTAAAATTGCATAAATTAGGGTAAACTATTACTTTGAAAAACCTTCAGAAAAATTCCTTGGGTGATTATAATGATAATTACCCATTTTGAAAATATAATTGAGAATAACATTAATCTGTCAGATATATTTTGACATAGCTGGGCTTGGCAAATTAAGTTTTATCATGGGATAAATCTGATAAGATGAAAGGATACAAGTTATATCTGGCATGGATATGAGGCAAGCATAAAGTTAATGCAATGGCATAGTAATACAGAAATTAAAATGCCTTATTGAACAAATAACCTTCCTGTTTCACTTAAGAAAATATACCTACAACACCTGTTTTGAAGAATTGTTAGTCATGTGCAAAGCTGAGACAAAGATGGGGAAAGCAAGTCAAAAATATATGAAAGAAATCGTGAAAAATTAAATGTGACTACAGTTATTTATGTGTAGACCAAATAAAATAAGGCTAAATTTTAAAAGAATTATGTACTTGAATTTTGGATTGAACTTATAGTAATTTATAATTACATATGTAATTGAATTGGAATGACTTGTGACATTGTAAGTCATTACTAAGAATTGTGGCAGGCAAATTATTTTAAATTTATCTTTTTTTATAAAATAATAGAGGCATTTGATATAAATGCCATCATATATTTAGAGAAGATCAAGCTGACATATATTGATTAAGGGTCAACATTATTGTCCAGTGTTCATTATAATGATTCAATAGGTGTTTTCCTAGATTTTTACATCATATATGAAAGTACTTGATAAAACCATTTAGCTCAATATGGTGAATTTATTTCAAAATTTAACACATCTTCTTCTGGATTTTGTTCCATTCCACATTTTTCATACATGAATATTGTATAAAACATCTTTTTAAATATTTGTTTTTAGGGCTAGAGAGAGGGCTTAGTGGTTAAGAGCTTGCCTGTGAAGCCTAAGGACCCCGGTTCGAGGCTCAGTTCCCCAGGTCCCACGTTAGCCAGATGCATAAGGGGGCGCACGCATCTGGAGTTCGTTTGCAGAGGCTGGAAGCCCTGGCACACCCATTCTCTCTCTCTCCCCCTATCTGTCTTTCTCTCTGTGTCTGTCGCTCTCAAATAAATAAATAAATAATTTAAAAAATATTTATTTTTATTTATTTGACAGAGAAAGAGGGAGAGAGAGAGATAATGAGTGCATGTGAGACCCTCCAGCCACTGCAAATGAACTCCAGACACGTGCACTCCCTTGTGCATCTGGCTAATGTGGGTCCTGGAGAATCAAACATGGGTCCTTTGGCTTTGAAGGCAAACACCTTAACCACTAAACCAGCCCACACATAAATTTTTAAATATAATTTTCATTTAATTGTCTCTTCTTTAACATTTTTCTTTTACTTTTTTCATAAAACATTTTCATTTATTTGCGAGGAGAGAGAGAGGGGGGAGAGAAAGAGAGGGAAAGGGGATTTCAGAGCCTAATGCCAATTCAAAAAAACTTCAGACACATGCACCACTTTGTGCATTTGGCTTTACATGGGTACTGAGAAATCAAATGTAGGTAGTCACATTTTGCATGCAAGCTCCATTAATTGCTGAGCTATTTCTTTATCCCAAATGTTTTTCTTTTCAGTGTACCATTCTTTCACATCCTTATTAAGTTTATTCCTAAGCATTTTGGGATTGCATTTTTAGTTTGCTTTTACAGTGGTCAAAAGTAGTGTGTGTGTGTGTGTGTGTGTGTGTGTGTGTGTGTGTGTACGCTATCCTTTTTTCTACATTATATTACATATATATGCTTAAGTGTTCAGCCAAAGATTTTTCAGTATCACATTGAGCAATAGAAGAAGAATCCTTGTCTTGAACCTGATCTATGAGCAAAATCTTTCAATTTTTAACTGCTTAGTGTACAGATTTATTATGTTTCATCTCTTTCGAAGCCTATTCCTTCTATAGTTACTTTGTTGATTATCATTATTATAAAATGCCATTCCATTATGTCAGTGATTTTGATATGGCCATATTATTTTGTTCTTTTATTCCGTCAATATTGTGTAACATATTGGTGTTTTTTCATGTATTCTGCTCTCTGATGAGGATTTTTTTGCAGGGCGGGTCGGCAATATTGTTACTGACCAAAGAGGATCAGTTGGGAAAATAAAATATAGAGGTTTAATTTAGGGATTTGTTTAATCTATGTATTAGAAGTCAATAAAATGATTTTTATTTTTATTTTACTTTTTTTTCTTTATTTATTTGAGAGTGACAGACAGAGGCAGAGAGAGAGAGAGAGAGAGAGAGAGAGAGAGAGAGGGAGAGAGAGAGAGAGAGAGGCAGAAAGAGAGAATGGGCATGCCAGGGCTTCAAGCCACTGCAAACAAACTCCAGATGCATGTGCCCCCTTGTGCATCTGGCTAACGTGGGTCCTGGGGAATCGAGCCTCGAACCAGTGTCCTGAGGTTTCACAGGCAAGTGCTTAACCACTAAAGTTATTGGAACATCAATAGTAGGGGCTCTGAATAAGTGACAACTAATGATTAAAGCAAGAGTGTAAGCTGACAGTTGGTCATATCACAGAGTAATATGGCTTTTATGTGTGACTAAATAATCTAAAATCCTGACACAGAGTGTGAAGGAACACAGGTTGATTTTCTAACTGCAAAGAACTAAGCCTTGGTTGCTACAGTAACCTTGAAGGTTAATTCCAGACTCATGCTGTCAAAACTGAAGACATGGGAGCTGTATCCAGCTGATTGCCTTTCTCTATAGCAATGTTGACAGGAATTAGAATACAAGACTGAAATGTAGATATTATCAATAATTCTACATTATCTGTCTTTGATTCATCATTATATTTTAAAATGAATCTATACTATAAAACGTGACTAGAAACAATCTTTTTAAAAATTGGTTATTTTATTTTATTTGAGAGAGATAGAGAAAGAGAGGCATATATAGAGAGAATGAGTGAGCCTAGTCCTTCAGCCATTTCAAATGAACTCCAGACATGTCCCACTTTATGCATCTGGCTTATGTGGTTCCTGGGGAATGGAACCTGGGTCATTTGGCTTTGCAGGCAAACACCTTAACTGTTAAGCTATCTTTCCAGCCGTAGAAATAATCTTAAAAGTTATTATGCAAAACACTGCTTGAGAAAAGGTACAGTATACTAATAAAGTGTTTTAAAGTATCCCCACAACCACAAAGAGATAAACAGTGCTTAATAATTAAGATATAATTTCCGTGAAATTGAAATTAAAATTTGCAAAAACATGAATTCATAATTAGAAGCACCAAATCAGAAATTATAGGGAAATATAAATGGCTAAAAATATTTCAATGTTTTTTTTTTTTTTTTTTTTTTGAGGTAGGGTCTCACTCTGGCTCAGGCTGACCTGGAATTCACTATGTAGTCTCAGGATGGCCTTGAACTCTTGGTGATCCTCCTACCTCTGCCTCCCGAGTGCTGTGATTAAAGGCGTGCGCCACCACGCCCGGCTTTCAATGTTTTTTAAAAGAAGAAAATATATTTATTATGATTTAATATTTTCCAATTCAAGCTGCAATGCTATGCTAATTTGTGCATGGTGATATTAAGATAGACAGAATAAATAGTTTTTGAAAAACAAAGCTGAGTCTGACCCAGAAATATAATTGGAAAAATAATATGGCATATTTGTTCTTTCAAATCAAGGATCACTATAACAATAGGAAATGTGGTAAATTTTTTTAAAATACTGTAAAATATAATTTAATCTGTTCTGCACACAATGTGTGTAGGTAGTGGGTCCCCAGCAATGGAGAAACTGGCTGAGAAACATGCCATCCTCCAAAATGCTAGTATCGTAAGAACAGATTAACCTCCCATTTCCATCCCATAAACATGAACTTTTGCAAACATCACAAGACGAAACATTATGCAGCGAGATTTCATTGAATATTGTTACTTCTGAATAACTATATGTTTCTTGTAAGTTATTTCACTCACACATACCTCAGGGACAGTGTTTTAGACTATTTAATTTAAAACCACATATGTACCTGAAATAAGGCATAAACATCTCTTATTATTACATCACAAAGTTGAAAAGTTTGAGAAATGAAAGTAAAATGTCTTAATACAGGCTGGAGAGATGGCTTAGTGATTAAGTTGCTGGCCTGCAAAGCCAAAAGTCCCAGGTTGAATTCCCCCAGACCCACATAAGCCAGATGCACAAGGTGGCACATGTGTCTGGAGTACATTTGCAGTGGCTGGAGGCCCTGGTGTACCCATTCTTTCTCTCTCTCTCTCTCTCTCTCTCTCTCTCTCCATCCTTTCTCTCTCTCTCTCTCTCTCTCCATCCCTCCCTCCCTCTTTCTGTCAAATAAGTGAATAAAAATTAAAAAATAAAATTTATCTGAATGCATTATAAGAAATTACATTAATGGGCCATGAAGTAATCTTGCTAATTTGAAGTTACAGCAGATGAAAATTAAGATTTGGACAAATCAGTAAATATTTTCTGTAATGATAGCATCAGAAAGAAGCAAGCTCCAGCCCTTCAAAATGTGGCCTAATTAAACTTCCATCATCTGTTAATGAGATCAGTACTTTAATAGTAAGGTATATGTTATATTATTGATTTTATATTCTGTATCAAAGATGAATATTTCCTGGCATATAGAAGTTATAAAAGATAATTGCCTCAAGGATTATTTGATGGTATGGAATGACTAATTTTTTAAGACTACAAATTTTCAAAATGGAAATGAAGGGTGATGTGTGCCTGTCTAAGGATAAATATAACAATTTCAAAGATGCACATATAAAGGCAAATATTAAAAAGTATCTAGGGCAGTCATACAAAAATAATGCTTACAATCAAATTTTAGGCATTATATCTGAACAGTGTAGTGTAGCAAACCATAAAATAAATGTGTGTTTGACCAAGTGAGTGATATTATGATAGTAAAAGGACATTTTAAGACCCTGTATGTTTTATGACTACATAATAATTCAATATTAATATTGACAATTTATAAAATTATCTTTTCTGTTGAAGGAGAATCTTTTGATGAAGTTAGTTTCCCTATATGGAATAATTTACTCATTGAATTAGTATCAATTCTTAGACATACATGAAAGCAACTGGACAGATTTACTGTAGATACAATCTCAAAATAATATTATTTGAAATTAGATATATATTAATGAAGTGAAAAAATAGTACAGGAACTTGTTGGTAACGACTCTAATAACACTATGATATCTGTTATAGGGTTGTGTTACTTTTATTGAAATAAACTATGTGCATACATAACAAAGTACATATGGAGAAACCACGTCTACAACATTTTATAAAGAGAGGGACAAGGTCCTGTACTTTTCCTTCTCTGACTCTGTAGAGACTTTAATGTCTCTTCATTTTGAGGTCTTCACTCTTGCAGTCTTTTAATTTTGATTGCCCTTCTTCGTCTTACAAGAGTACTGCTGAGCTGGCTCCCTTGCAAATTCCATAACTCAGCCTGCCAGTAGCCATTGCCATTATGTTGCCCTGCTACATCTTAACACTGCTCTGTGATCTCTGCTGTTTCTTTCTGTGATACCAGCACTGCCCACATTACTGAAAGTAGTCAATGGGGCACTTTTTATGAGGCCAGTTGTTGCAACAACAGAGGAGGCAACATGGAGATTGTCTCACAGCCAATTCACTGAATGAACCTGAGCAGCCTGTTTGTATAACCAAGGACTGTTGGGACCAATCACAGTCTTGCTTGTAAGCAACAAACACAGCCATTGAGATTTATGTTTGGGCCAATCACAGCCTTTCCTCTTGAACACTAATCACAGCAGTTCATTTGAGAGGCCAAAAGGGGAAATGGTCCTTGTCTGGCCTAGGTGGTTACTAAGAGTCTATGGAAGCTTAGGATAACAGATAGTAAGATGCAAACTTTCAAACAGCTCTAGCTGAATCTCTGTCTTCTGGAGCGAGGACAGTCAGCTCTGTTACTGTGGAGCTTTCTCAAGGCATTTTGGAACGTTCTAGATGGCTGTTGCTGGCAGAGGATAGTACAGCTGACTACTCCACTGGAAATCCCTTTTGTTCAAGGAAGCTGGGAAGGAAAGGATACAATAGCTTCTAATTAGGAAGTCAAATGTCCCCATTCCCAAATATGTTTGATTATATTTAGGAAAGTGAACATTAAAAGGAGTATTGACACTAAGGACTCATTATTACGTGAATAGAGATTTTGAAAAAAGATATTTTAATATTACTTTAACAGTGCTCAACCTCTACCTGGACAGGGGAGATGTGATTTCCACTTACCTGTCTCATTTGGATCACAGGTAGGAATCTGTGAGTGCTCTGCCACGAGCTGTAGTTTCTGAATTAACTTTTCATTCAACAACACTGAAAAAAAAATAAAGCATCCCTTCTAAATCATGCAATCTGTCGCTGTTAAAGTTCTTCAAAAAATAGATGAGACATCCACAAAAATAAGACCTCCTTTTGCACCATATAGTTTCTCTTTCATGTTTTCTTCCATTAGGTGGAAAGAAGATTCCTCATGCAAGGTTTTTTTTTTTTTCCCCTTTGGTGGGGGGTGGTATGGTTAGGGTTAGGAAACAGAATATTTAGGACTTTATCCCCAATTAATTATTTCATTTAGGAGTACTTTGAAGTTAATTAACAAATCTTTTTTTTGTGGGGGTCTTCAAGGTATGGTCTTACTCTAGCCCAGGCTGATCAGGCATTCAATATGTAGTCTCTGGATGGCCTCGGACTCACAGTGATCCTCCTACCTCTGCCACCCAAATGTTGCCGAGATTAAAGGAGTGCACCACCATGCCTGGAATTTGCTAAATCTTTTTTTTTTTTTTTTTTTAATTTAATTTATTAGTTTTCTTTTCAGTATATACAGGCAGTTTGGTACCATTATTTAGGCTCATCGGTGATCTACCCCCTCCCATTAGAACCTCCTTGTTAATGAAAATGGGTCGTGCATCGTGCGTTAGCCCCCAGTTATTGGTATAATAAAGGTCTCTGCAAATCACGACCCAACATGTGACTCTGACATTCTTTCCGCCCCCTCTTCCACAAAATTTCCCTGAGCCATGTTGGGTTCATTTTTGGTCTGCTTCAGTGCTGAGGTGTTGGGGGCCTCTGAGGCTCTGGCTCTCTGATTTGGTAGGAGTTGATTTTTCTCTGCGTTGATCTGCTTCCCCTTTGTGCTGGTATCCAGTTCACAGGAAAACATCACCCTTGCTTATTTCGCCAGTTGTCCTTAGTTTCAGTTGGGCCCCTTTTGAGGTATGTTGGGGCAGCTCTCTTCTTAGGATCTGCATCTATCTGGAAAAGAGAAGCAGATTCTCCAACGGAGAGTAAGTTAGCACCCGGAAAATTGAGATAACACTTACTTTTTTGATAGACAGTATGGTAGGTTTAGGCCCTCTTATACCCCGTGATTGATGGTAGCTTGATATTGTAGAGTGGGCTTGTGTTTGAGTATGGTTCTTACTTGTTTCCCAGCTCCAGCTATGGGTCTAGTACCACTGAGTGGATCAGTTAGCCAAATCAAGAGCAATTGATTCCTCACCATGGCTGTGTACCACTATTGCACTTGTGTGGGCATCACATCTGGTTATTTGTTGCTAATTAGGTTAAACAATGTGTTGCTTGGACAGATCTTGGTCATTTCCCCCAGTTGCCTATGTAGTGCCTTCTAGCACTAGACACGCGGACTGTCCGGGGACTGACTCACTCCTGGCTTCCAGCCATGTCATTCCATTTTACGCATCAGCTGCGTATGGAGTCTTCAGCAATAGGGTCTTACTACTGGCTTTTGGTGGGTCATCAAGTACTCTGACAGAAGTCTGTCATTGTTTTGGGAAACCTTGTAGGTTTCTCTGATCAAAAGCTCATTGTGGATGGTAGGCCCAAGCTGGAAGTGGGGGTTACAGGTCAGTGTCCGCTAAGAAATTAAGGAAAAAGATAACTAATATACAAGATTTAGGGAGGAGAGAGTTAGAAGGGAGAGGGGGAGAGGGAGGGAGGGAAGATGTATGAGGTTTAGGTCAGTTTTGATCCTACCCTCTCCAGTGTCTTGTGGTTCAGGTGTTTCCTGTAAGGGTCTAGTGAAGGTTCAGCCATTTGGTCTGTCTTTTAGGAAGTAGAATTTTATGGTACCATTGCCGTTTGGATCCGGATTACTGTTTTCCACCCTTTTATTCCCTCCCCGCCCTCCCATCCACTTATTGTCTAGTCCATGAGGTGCTTGCTGGGTATGTAAGGCATCTTGGGCAGATTCAGGTTAGGTGTTGCAGATGAGTGAGACTATGTGTCGATATTTTTTCTGTGATTGGGTAAGTTCGCTGAGAATGATCTGTTCCAGGTTCAACCATTTTTCCTCAAATTTCTTTATGTCGTTTTTTCTTACTGCTGTATAGAATTCCATTGTGTAGATATACCACATCTTTGTTATCCATTCTTCTAATGATGGACATCTGGGTTGATTCCAGCTTTTAGCTGTTATGAATTGAGCTGCTACAAACATGGTTGAGCAAATCTCTCTGGCTTTTGGTTTGAAGGTTTTAGGGTACATGCCCAGTAATGGTATAACTGGGTCTGTTGGTATTTCTATAGCCAGCTTTTTCAGGAGTCTCCATTTGCTTTCCAAAGTGGTTGCACCATCCTGCATTCCCACCAACAGTGAATGAGTGTCCCTGTTTCTCCACATCCTCGCCAGCATTTATTTTCATTTGACCTTTTGATGTTGGCTATCCTTATGGGGGGAAGGTGGAATCTCATAGTTGTTTTAATTTGCATTTCTCTGATGATTAGGGATGATGAGCATTTTCTTAGGTGTGTGTTTGCCATTTGTATCTCTTCCTCTGTGAATTGCCTGTTTAACTCTGTGCCCCATTTTGTGAGTGGGATATTTGTCTTCTTATTGTTTAGACTTTTGAGTTCTTTGTAAATTCTATAGATAAGGCCTCTATCAGTTGGATAACCTGCAAATATTTTCTCCCATTCTGTGGGTATTCTATTGGCTTTGCTTATTATATGCTTGTCTGTAAAGAAACTATTCAGCTTCATATGATCCCAATGGTTGAGTGACTGTTTAAGAACTTGAGCCACTGGGGTTTTATTCAGGAAGACTTTTTCCATTCTTATATCATGGAAAGTACTTCCTGAATTTTCTTCCAGTAGTTTTCGAGTTTCTGGTCATATGTTGAGGTCTTTGATCCATTTGGATTTGAGTGTTGTGCATGGTGAAATGTGTGGATCAAGTTTTAGTTTCCTGCATGTGGTTATCCAGTTTGTCCAGCACCATTTGTTGAAGATGCTATCTTTTTCCAGTCTATATTGTTTGGGCCTTTGTCGAATATCAAGGAGCTATAGTTGCTTGGCCCAATATCCGGGTCCTCAAGTCTATTCCATTGGTCTATACTCCTGTTTTTATGCCAGTACCATGCTGTTTTTATTACTATGGCTTTGTAATATAGCTTTATATCGGGTATGGTGATGCCACCAGAGGTATTTCTTTTGCTGAGGATATGTTTGGATATGCGAGGCTTTCTGCCTTTCCATATGAAATTTGAGAACATTTTTTCTATCTCTGTGAAGAACACTGTAGGGATTTTTATTGGAATTGCGTTAAATCTATATATAGCCTTTGGTAGGATTGTCATCTTCACAATGTTAATTCTGCCTATCCAGGAGCATGGGAGGTCTTTCCATCTTTTCAAGTCCTCCTCAATTTCTTTTTTGAGAGTTTTTATATTTTCGTTGTATAGATCTTTTACTTCCTTGGTTAAAGTTATTCCAAGGTATTTTTTTGTTGTTGTTGCTATTGAAAATGGGACTATGTCCTTTATTTCTTTTTTTGTGTCTTTGTCATTTGCATACAGAAATGCTACCGATTTTTGTGCATTGATTTTGTATCCTGCTACTTTGCTATAGGAGTTAATCACCTTCAGGAGTTTTGGGATGGAGTCTCTCGGGTCTCTTACATATACAATCATGTCATCAGCGAAAAGAGATAACATAACTTCTTCCTTTCCAAATTGTATCCCTTTTATTTCCTTCTCCTGCCTTATTGCTTGGGATAGTACTTCCAGAACTATATTGAAAAGGAGAGGTGAGAGAGGACATCCCTGTCTTGTTCTTGGGAATTCCTCCAGTCTCTCTCCATTAAGTATTATTTGGGTCTTTGGAGCTTTGTATATTGCCTTTATTATGGTAAGATGTGAACCGGCCATGCCGATTCTCTCCAATGTTTTGATCATGAAGTGATGTTGTATCTTGTCAAAGGCCTTTTCTGCATCTATCAAAATGATCATGTGATTTTTATGTTTAAGCTTGTTTATATGGTGTATTACATTGACAGATTTTCGTATGTTGAACCACCCTTGTGTTCCTGGGATAAATCCCACTTGGTCAAGGTGGATAATGCTTTTGATGTGTTGTTGGATTCGGTTTGTGAGTATTTTGTTGAGGATCTTTGCGTCTATGTTCATTAGGGAAATAGGCTGATAGTTTTCTTTTCTTGTGGCATCTCTGCCTGGTTTTGGGATTAGGGTGATACTAGCTTCATAGAAGGAGTTGGGTAGCTTTCCCTGTTCTTCAATTGTGTGGCACAGTTTTAGGAAGATTGGTTTGAGTTCTTCCATGAAGGTTTGATAAAATTCGGCTGGGAATCCATCTCGTCCTGGACTCTTCTATTTTGGGAGGTTTTTTATTACTTTTCCAATCTCCATTGAGTGTGATGGGTTCATTGAGGTGATTGATCTGCTCTGAGTTTAGCTTTGGTAGATGATATGCATCCCGGAATTTATCCATCTCCTCCACCTTTTTCAGTTTTGTGAAGTAGAGGTTTTTGAAATAAGTCCTGATGATTCTGCCGATTTCACTGATGTCTGTTATGATCTCTCCTTTTAAATTTTGAATTTTGAATTTTGTTAATTTGGGGTCTCTCCTTTTTTTGCTTGATCAAATTGGCCAGAGGTTTGTCAATCTTGTTTATTTTTTCAAAGAACCAGCTCTTTGTTTTGTCAATTGCCTTAATTGTTTCCTTGGTTTCCAATTCATTAATTTCTGCTCTGATTTTAATTATTTCTTTCCTTCTGGAGCTCTTTGGGTTGGATTTTTCTTGTTTTTCCAATGCCTTTAGGTGGATGGTTAGGCTATTGATTTGGTATCTTTCTGTCTTTTTTATGAAGGCATTGAGTGCTATGAATTTTCCCCTGAGGACTGCCTTCATTGTGTCCCATAAGTTTTGATATGACGTGTTCTCATTGTCATTCAATTCCAGGAATTTTGCAATTTCATTTTTTATTTCATCCACTATCCATTTATTGTTTAAGAGTGTGATATTCAGTTCTTGTTGTTTTTTTGTTGTTGTTGTTGATTTCTAGGAATATATCATTATGATCTGATATCATGCAGGGAATTATGTTGATTTTCCTAAATATGTGGAGGCTATCTTTGTGACCCAGTATATGGTCTATTTTACACAATGTTCCATGGGCTGCTGAGAAGAATGTGTATTCTGTGAATTTGGGATGGAAAGTTCTGTAGATGTCTGTTAGGTCTAAGTGTTCTATGGTTTTGTTGAGCTCTCTTACTTCCCTGTTGAGCTTCTGTTTGGATGATCTGTCTATTACTGATAATGGTGTGTTGAAGTCCCCAGCTATGATGGTGTTGGTGGTTATTTCTGTTTTATTGTCAAGTAGGTTTCGTTTTATGAACTGTGGTACCCCTGTGTTTGGTGCATACAGATTTGTGATTGTAATGTCCTCTTGATGGATTGTTCCCTTTATAAGTAGGAAGTAGCCTTCTTTGTCTTTTTTGATTGTTTTTGGTTTGAAGCCAACTTTATCTAATATTAATATAGCTACACCTGCTTGTTTCTTATTCCCATTTGCCTGGAATATTGTTTTCCACCATTTCACCCTGAGGAGGTTTCTGTCTTTAGTGGTAAGGTGGGTTACTTGAAGGCAGCAGATTAAGGGGTCTAATTTTTTGATCCACCATGTTAGCCTGTGTCTCTTGATGGGTGAATTAAGGCCATTAATGTTTAGGGTGATGACTGTGAGATTTGATTTGATCCCTGTCATGTTCTGGTGGTAGAGGTGTGTTGGAATTTCCATGGAATTTTTTTTTTTTCTATCTACTCTGGGTTGGGTTGCTCTGATCTGCTTCTTGTAGGCATTTGTGTTTGGTTATTTGTTTCTTCTCTGTGGAGAATTATTGGAGTACTTTCTGTAGGTTTGGTTTTGTGTTCATATAATTGTGAAGCTGAGTTTTGTCATGGAAAGTTTTCCTTTCACCATCTATTATAAGGGAGACTTTTGCCGGGTAGAGTAGTTTGGGTTGGAAGTCATAGTTTCTCTGACTTTGGAGAGTTTCATTCCAGGCCCTTCTAGCTTTCAGGGTTTCCATTGAGAAGTCTGAAGTAATTCTGATGGGGTTTCCTTTGAAAGTGGTGTGCTGTTTTTCCCTAGCTGCTTTTAGGAATTTTTCCTTGGTGTCAATGTTTAGAGTCTTAATGATAATATGTCTTGGGGAGTTTCTCCTTTGGTCTAGTTGGTTAGGAGTTCTGTTTGCTTCTTGAATCTTGATGGGCCTTTCTTTTAAGAGACGGGGAAGTTTTCTTCAATTATTGTGTTGAATAGTTTCTCCATGCCTTTGGTCTGAAATTCTTCTCCTTCTGGTATTCCAATGATTCTGATATTAGGACGTTTAAGTGTATCCCATAATTCTCTCATGTTCTGTTCACAGGAACCTTTGAACTTACTGAAATTTTTGGACCCTCGAACTGTTTCTTCCATCCTGTCTTCCAGATCAGAATTTCTATCTTCCACTTCGCTGACTCTATTCTTGAGAGCCTCTAGTGAGTTTTGGACTTGTTCAATTAAGTTTGCATTTTCTACTACTTTCCTATGTATCACTTCCATCCCTTTGTCCAGCTCCCTTTTTGTCTCATTTTCTGATTTTCTTGATGATTCTTGGAAATCATCCTTGCATTTCTTTATGTTTTCATTTAGTGTGGCCAGCTGATTTTTAAGGTCCTCTTTTTTTTCACTCTCCCTCAACTCTCTTAGCTCTCGTTGAATTCCTCCCAGTGTCTTATCATATTGCTCTAGCTTAGTGATTGTAGCATCCATACGGTTATCTGTCCTTTGTAGCTTTCCTGTTAGTTCTAGCAGTAGTTTGGTCAGGGTTGCATTGTTCATTGCTTCCACTTGATGTTCTGATCCTTAACACTCTTCTATGTTTTGGTTAGTTGTGATCCTTGTTGGACTGGGTGATCTGTCTGGATTTTCTTCCATTTTATTTTTCGTGTTATTTCTTTTGCGCTGTGGTCTACCCATGTCAGTGTATGGGCAGGTAGGTGGGTGGAGCGGCCTGGGATCTAGCTTATTGCGAATCCTAGGCAGCCTGTGGCAGTTGCAAGCAGCCTGGGTTTTTGCTCACTCTTGCCAAAGCCGCCTATCAATAGCCTGACAGGGGCACCAAAGTTGCCTGAATTCTCACCCAGTAATGCACCTAAGTTGCCTGCCTTTGAGCTTGAAAGGGGACTGAGGTAGCAAGCCCTGAAGGTGCCCAGACTCTGGCTGGGTACACTGGGGTCTGTAAACAGTCTGTGCTCTCCCGCCTCAGGGGAGTGGGGGATGGGTGGCGATGTACAGGTAGGGGATGGCACCTGCGCTGGTGCTAGTGACTCAGTGTGGACTTGTGTGGCTCTTGCTTTTCTCTTTGAAAAACTTTTATTTCCATGAGACAGGGTCATTGTAACAAATAAAAGTTCTCTGATGACAAAAATGGTTGGATTTGGGCTGGAGAGATGACTTAGCAGTTCAGCCATTTGTCTAAAAAGCCAAAGGATGCAGGTTCCGTTCCCCAGGACCCACATAAACCAGACACACAAATGGGCACACACATCTGGAGTTCGTTTACAGTGGCTGGAGCCTTAGTTTGCCCATTCTCTCCCTCTCTCTCTCTTTCTCCCACTTTCTCTCTGTCAAATAATTAAATGTAAAGAAATAAATTAATTAAAAGTGGGTGGATTTACTCACAATTTAATTTTTTTTATTAACAACGTCCATGTTTGTAAACAATATCTCATGGTAATTCCCTCCCTGTCCCCACTTTCCCCCTTGAAACTCTACTTTCCATCATATCCCCTCCCCTTCTCAATCAGTCTCTCTTTTATTTTGATGTCATGATCTTTTCCTCCTATGGTCTTCTGTAGGTATTGTCAGGCACTATGATGTCATGGATTTGCAAGCCATTTTGTGTCTGGAGGAGCACTTTGTAAGGAGTCCTACCCATCCTTTGGCTCTTATGTTCTTTCTGCCACCTCTTCCGAAATGGACCCTATGTTTTGGAAGGTGTAATAGAGATATTTCAGTGCTGAACTGTCCTCTCACTTCTCAGCACCATGGTGCATTCCGAGTCACCCCAATGTCATTGCCATTTGAAAAAAGAAGGTTCTTTAAACAAAAGTAAAAGTAACGTTAATATATGGGTATGAACATTGAGAGAAGTGCTTACTGGTCAGTTTGGTGAGCACAGGATATACATTTAGCCAGAGAGCAGCAGACCTTACACCCCTAGGGCACATGATTACCCCTGTTGTAGGTTTTGAGTATCAGGGATGTATTCCCTCTCAATTAAAATGTGTACATGAGTTCCCCCTATGTGAAATAATAATTTATTATTTGTAGGAATTAACTGTCAGCTGTACAACTTAATTTAATTCTTACATTATTTATTCTGAGTTAGCATCAATCTTACAGGTAAAGGTTTATTTCCATGAGACTGTCCTCTACTTCACATGTTGTTTCCATGTCTTACATTATCGCCTATACTTCTCAACAAATTGGGAGATCCCAAGGGCCATTATTCCATTATTCAAGTTACATGATTGTCAGAATGACATGCAGAAACAGAAAGGCATTTAGCATATGTTTGCTGGCATATTCCAAATGAAATGTACCACTTGGTAAAAACAACTGGAAGAAAGAATATATTAGACACTTTCCTCATCACTGAGACTCAACATCTGACAAGAAGAAACTTCAACAGAAGTCTAGTTTTGCCCCCCCTTTGAGGATACCATCCATTATTGCAGTGATGGATTATGCTACCTGAAGCTTTATTTGGGGACTCACAAGTGGGGTTCTATTCACTACAGAGAGAGGATAGACCACAGATACATTAAGGATTCTACCAAAACCCAACTTGGAGAAACTAGGAATCTATTTGGGATTCTTTATAGGAGCATGGATGACACAGAGGCCATTGTATCATGAGAAACCCCAACCATGTATAGCTGTAACTCTCAGTAGCTTCACTGCATGACTTGGAGGCATCTCTTAACTGATAGGAGAGACTCTTCTGCTCAGAAACGTATTATTACTTACAGAAGGGAGGCTGGTGGCTTAAGAACCTTGTAAATTTAAGGAATTTCCCAAATATTGGTGAGTTGCTTATTTCCAGGGTCTCAAGGAAGAAATGTGTTAATTAATGAAATGCTGTACCACAGCTTGGCTATGTGAGTGGCTCAAGAAGGTAGCAGAAGAATTTTGCACACACATGTGTGGCACAAGAAGTAGAGACAGAAGAATGCTTGCAATTAGTAGGCTTTTCTTTGCTACCTTTTATTCATAATCTCTAACAGCCTCAAACTCCTTTACTTGAAAAACTGAACATATCAGTTCCCATCTTTAACAAAGTTGATACTGTTTTCATTGTCAAATTCTACATTTGTTTCATATCTTTCTGCTCTATATACTGTTTCCTCATGCTGTAAATAAGGGCTAAATACTGCAAAGAAGAACCATGCCACAGTATGGATGTTATGCTGTCTTGAAATTTCCACCACTGAAAAATTCCGTCTTTTATTTTGCAATCAGGCTTTCTCAGTTTTTCATGACATGAGCAAAATGGTGAATAATTATTTGCTAGATTGTAAAATAAGTGACCTCTATTCAAATTGAAATGTGCCTCTTTGAGAGGACCTGACATTGAGCTCTTGGGTGGCCTTATCTCAGGAACTAGAGTGCAGGACTCTCAAAGTCACCAAACCTCCGTGGAGTCTGTGTAGTAAGGTTCTTTGCCTCACAAATTCAGAAACAAATCCCACAGGCAAGAAGAATTTGTTTTAAAAGATAACCTTGGGGCTGGAGAGACTGTTTAGTGGTTCAGCACTTGCCTATGAAAACCAACGACTCCAGTTAGAGGCTGGATTTCCCAGGACCCACTAAGCCAGATGCACAAGAGGGTGTATGCATTTGCAATGGCTGGAGGCCTTGGTGCACCCCTTCTCTCTCTCTCTCTCTCTCTCTCTCTCTCTCTCTCTCTCTCTCTCTCTTTCTGCCTCTTTCTCTCTCTGCCTGTCACTCTCAAATAAATAAATAAATAAAAATAAACAAAAAAGATAACCTTTATTGCATGGAGAGAAGTTTAGAGAATAAAAGCTTATTGTGGAGAGGATGCAAACTACATTGTACAGCACACAGAGAAGAGCTCTCATATGGGGCAATTTCATAGATGAGGGAGGCCAAAGCCTGGTGGCCATTGAAAAGTGAAAGAAGCAAAAGTAAAAACCTCCACAACAGAGAGGGTCCTGGGAAGCGGGTTGCCAGTGACTTTCTTCCTTGAGGTTTATATGGTTTTCTGGCTTAGGGAAATATTTTGATCTTTAAAATGTCTGGAATGAGATATACAGAAGTGTGTTTCTGCCCAGGTTTCAATCTCCAAGAGGTATCCATGTGCCTCTTTGTAATCAGGGCTCTTTGTCTCAGTGACTGGGTGGGAGAGGGTTTAGCATCCATCAGCAAACTTTACAAGGGAGAACAAAAGCAGAATAAAGGTTAGAAACACAAGGGAGGCATCATTGGGGGGGGGCAGTCTGATTCTTTACAGACTGACTTCATGGCCCCTCCCCACCACAAGCCCTATTCATCCTCTTATTTGGTAAGCTTGGCTGTCTCCTACCAACTGCAAGCCGTCCTGTTCACCTTTCCCAGTGACTTTGACTTACTTTGTTGTAGTCCCAAGGCAATAACAGAAGACAACAGTGCTAGTTTTCAAGGTCCCTTCTCTAAATACCTAACAGGTTTGTTTAACCACCTGGAATCTCTCTGACTCATATGACTTGGGAGTTTTGGGAGGTTCCATTTCTATAAGCATATTTCATTATGTCAGCTGCCACTGGTAATTGTTCTCAATCTCTAGAAACACTCCCCTTCCTATAAGCCCAGGAGAATACTGAAAGTTCCAACCCAATAGTAATATAGTTGGTTCCTCTGCAAATTGAAGCTATCTATAAGCTTAATGAGAATCATCTAATTAGCATAAATTAAGGCATGATACAAAAGGCATACAACAGTTGGCTACCCCATCATATTGGAAATTATCAGTAATTCAGAAGATATATGGTTCTGCAGTAAAAATAAATGGAAAATGTCTAATTTTAATAATCACAACAGACAAGCCTATTTTTATATTTTTATTCTTTCAGTATGACTAGCATTAATGTGCATTTTATAAATATTCAATTGTTATATGGAAAATTTAAGATATTCCAATTGGTAGATTAAATCAATTATCATTGCATAATAAATATTCTTTGTCTTGCATGTATATGGTTTAATTTCTCTTTAATTGGGCTTATATTCATATTTATTTATTAATTTTTAGTTTGATAAATATAGAGAATTTTTACCTCTTTAGTTGCTGACTCATATATAGGATTATTTTGAATGTGAAGCAAATATTGTAGAATGATAAAAGTTCAACATTTCTTTATACATGCCTCTTATCTGCCTTCTATTGGTTCATTAAATAATTTAAATTTAATGTCATTTTGATATATTATGGTTAGCTTTATTATTTTTCCTCATGCTACTGTTTCTGTTTTTGTTTAATTTTATAAATCAATAATAAAAACGTCTGAAGAATTATCAAAAACTTAATGACTTACAGACATATTTTTATTGAGACACATATTTGAAAGTTTAAGATAGATGTTAGTTGGTTAACTAAAAAGCACTGGTATTGGTAATAATCTAGTATTATGTAGACTGTAATATATGTTATATACACACAATATGATCTATATACTAAGTTATAAAATTTATATGTAATATATAGCATGGGTAATAAGTTTGATGTACATAAATTCATATATTAGATGAAAAAATTAAAATATCTTTTAAATTTAATTTTTATTTATTTATTTGAGAGAGAGAATGGGCACACAAGGGACTCCAGCCACTGGAAATGAACTCCAGATACATGTGCCACCTTGTGCACCTGGCTTATGTGGGTCCTTGAAAATTGAAACTTGGTCCTTTTGGTTGGCAGGCAAGCACCTTAACTGATACACCATCTCTCCAGCACGACAAAATTTCTTATACAAAGTAAAGCCTATATAATGTCTCATATATGCAAATGATATACCTTTCATATACATATATATGTATACACATTGTTCCATTTTTTTTTTTTTGGAGCATCATTGTAAATTAAAAGAGATGGTGTAGCAGTTACCACACTTTACTGCAAAGCTAAAGGATCCAGATTCAATTCCCCAGTACCCATGTAAAGCCATATGCACAAGGTGGCACATGCATCTGGAGTTCATTTGCAGTGGCTAGAGGGCCTGCTGTGCCCATTCTCTCTCTCTCTTTCTCACTCAATTAAATAAATAAATAATATATTTAAAATATTATTCATTCCTGTGATCAGAGGGCTTCAAGCATGGTATGCAATATCTGCTTATAGACTTTAATTAGAAGGTCAGAATCTTTATTCTTTTTCTATTTTTTTAACTTTTGTATTGACATCCATCCATACATATACACAATATACTATGATCATAGTCTCCTCTCACCACCTTCAATTATGTCTTGTCCCTTATCCCTCCTCCACTGAATCCATTCTTCATTCCAACTAGTCACTTTTCTGTTTTGATGCCATCAGTTTCCCCTTCCCTCCTATTATGTAGGTCTTGTGTAGGTAGTGTCAGCCTCTGTGAGGTCATGAATAACTAGGCCACTTTGTGTCTGGAAGGCAGTACTGGAAACACTCCTCTTCTTCCTTTGGCTCTTCTTTCTGCCACCGCACAATGATCCCTGAGCCATAAGGATGTGTTAGAGATGTCTCACTTAGTGTTGAACCCTCCACTGTCACTTATTCTCAGCACTTTGATGAGGCTTTTTTAATATTTATCATGTAAAAATTTTAATTAATTAGTTTTGTACTCAGTGAATATAGTCAAGTTGGTACCATTGTTAGCCTCCTTCCTGTCCTCCCTCTTTCCCCTGGCCCTTCCTTGCTGAGGTGTATGGGTTATTCATTGTGGAGTTCTCCCTCAGTTATGGGTAGGAGGAAATGTCTCTGTGCATCATGACTCAACCTGTGGCTCTGACATTCTGTCCACCCCCTGTTCTGCACAATTTCCCTGAGCCATGTTGAGTTCATTTTGGGTCTGTTTCAGTGATGAGGTGTTGGGAACCTCTGGATATCTGATTTGGTAGGAGTGGATTGTTTTCTGTGTTGATCTCCTTCACCCTTGTGTTGGTACCTAGTTCGCCAGGAAAACAGCAACCTTGCTTGTTTCGCCAGTTATTCTTATTTTCAGCTGGGGCCCTTTTGAGGTATGATGGGGTGGTTCTTTCCTTAGACTCTGCATATATCTGAAAAAGAGAAGCAGATTTTCCAGCGGAGAGTAAAGTTAGCACCAGATAAATGGGATAACCCTTATTTTTATAGAGAATTTAATAGTTGTAGGCCCTCTTGTAACCCGTGATTGGTGGTAGCTTGACAATTGGAAAGCAGGCTCATGTTTGGATATGGTTCTGACTTGTTTCCAAGCTCCAGCTATAAGCCATATATATATATTTTTCCTTTTTTGAAGTTCTCATGAATTGTGTCTGGCTTCAGCACACTCAGATGCATGAAAGATGGATCTTTTCTTCATAAATAATGCTTTCGTATGTTTTCTTTTCATCCATTCCTAATACATTTCAGTGGATAAATTCCTACTTCTTTTGAAAATTACATGTCTTTAAATTTGTTGAAATTTTCAGGGTCAGCTCTTGATCAGATATTTTCCTAGAAGTGAAATTTGAACTGTTATTCAGTTAATAATAGTGTTTGACCCTCAGGGTTGTATGTGGAGTGTATGTGCATATGTGCAGACATTTAGATGTTACTCCTAGTTAACTAAAACAGGTGGATGTAGGACAGTACAAAAATAATCCTTTTCAATCTGTCACAAAAGCAGACAGCCTTTAAAATATGCTCCTCCATGTGTCTCAGCCTGCTATCTTTTTGTGGAACCAACGTGTGTAGTTGAAAAGCCCATCATCAACTGATGAAACATCATTGTTCTTGAAAAGAGAATTTTTTTTAGCTCACATGTGCCCCTTAACCTTGGAGAAAAGTACTGTATTAGTTATTTCTGATATCACCAGCTATGGGAATTTTTAAAAACTTGTTCTTCTTGTACTTCTTTTTGAACTCCTCTACATTTAGCAACATTTTAGACCTTTTTGTGTTTGTGTTGTATATGACCTTGTACTTTTGGTTATTTCTATGTGATTTTTGAGAGACGTACACAATTATTTCATGATGTTACCATGTTAACATAAGTTTCAAGTTATTTCTTTTACAATATTATTTAGTGTTTAATTTCTCAGAAACTACATATATACATATATGAGCAATATATGTAATCTTGAGTTATCAAATTGTCCATAGTGTATTTCTTCATTCACAAAATTCTTTTGCATTACATTCAGTTAAATTTCATTAGTGTTCTTAAACTATTATGTAGTCCTTTATTACCTAGTTTATCATTCTTTTATTCTAATTCTGCAAATACAGCCTCATTGTCAATATAATGATATTAGTAACATTTTTATTAACCAAATTTGTTCCATTCTCTCCCATTCTGAGGAGCCACACTATATAACTGTTCAAAATATTAAAATTTCAACAAAAGAAAGTGTATGTAAACATGGTTTGCCTTTAGGGCTTGAGAGATGAGTTAAAACACTTGCCTATGAATCTGAGGAACCAGGTTTGATTCCTCAGATGTAAGCCAGATGCACAGGTAGCACTTGTGTCTGCAGGTCATTTGCAGTGGCTAGAGGCCCTGAAACCCCCATTCTCATTCTCCCTCTCTCTCTCTCTCTCTCTCATTCATAAATTTTTTTAAAGTTGAGAATTAAAAAAATAAAACAAACATGGCTTATCTTTAAAATTGTTATTATTAAAAACTTTCCCTGACTCTTTTAAATATCAAAGCAATATAAGAAAAGGAATATATTGTTTCATTAAAATCATTAGGATAGTTTTAGGATTAATACTCATATAAACTAATAAAGGCAGTCTTGATTATATCACATTTTTCCACTGATGAATGCCTACTTTTAAGTTTTAAAAACATTTTATGGCATAATTTGAATTAGTTTTAAAGGTCACCATTTACATTTGATTTTTTAAGACTCATTCTTATCCTAGATAAGCATGTGTTTCTATCAAGTTTGTGTATTCTCTGACAAGCAAGGAAGAACACTTGGCTAATTAGAAAACCATAAATAATCTCTAATATTTTTCCATCCATTCCATTGAATGGAGGCATTCCCTGGTTGAATGAGTTTCTGAATACTAAGCATACAAAGTGAAATCTGTATATTATGCAATTGAGGTAAAATTGTATACCAATAGATACCAGTACAACTATAGGGAAAGAGACATAACATTTACTAAAATAAAATATACACAATGCCATTAATTTAAGTCATTTTGTATTCTTTTAAGCTTGATGTTGCAGTCAGTTCCTTGTTGCTGGGACATACATCCAAGCAGACACAGCTTGTGGGAGGAAGGGGTTTATTTTAGGCTTACAAAATTCAGGGGAAACTCCATCAAAGGCAGAAGCTGCTTCTTTCCATGGATCCAAGCAAACAGAAAAAAAAAAAAAAAAAAAAAAAAAAAACCCTGCAACAAACACCATCACCAGCAATCAAGAACCACCAGACCTCCAACTGCTCCAAACATACCTAGTTGAGCTGGACTCAGATCAGCCTCAAACACACCTTAGGGCTGTACTCCAAGATCTAATAAAAAATTCCCAAGTCTACATAGTCATACATTTAAATTATCACCATTCAAACTACCACACTTGGAAAACATTTTATTTTTACATTTAATACATCTAACACTCAATCTGTAGTCCCATATGTAAGAGTTTAATATAATTTGGGCTGTGGTTTCTCTAAAAGGTAATCTAATATTAATTTAAACTTCCTTGAATTTTATTAATGTTAATACACCATCCTATATTATCAAAAGAGAGTGATCTATTTTATTAGCTATGAATAAAACATAAATAAAATATTATTAAATGCGTTATTCAAAATTTCATTAATAATATTTTTCAATAATATTGAAGAATTTACTAAATGTCATTTGGCTACTTTTAGTTGATGTGTGTACCTGTGTGTACATGCTGTATAGTTTGTCATTTAATTTGTTTAACACAGTTACTGTAAAGTGTTTGCATATGTATGCCTGTGTAGTGTATATCCATGTTTGTACAGGTGATGGTTATGTGTGGATGTATATGCATATCTATGCATGTGTGAAGAGGCGAGAAGTTGTTGATGGGTGCTTTTCTCTGTTAATCTCCATCATGTCTATTAGAAAGGATCTATCACTGAACACAGGGCTCACCAATTTGAACAGATTAGCTGGCTAGCACACTGAGTATTTGATGTCTCCAACTCCCCAGTGCTTGAATTATAGGTGTGTACTTTTACACCGAGCATTTTTATGGGTGCTGCAATTTCAACGTCAGAACACACTTCCATGGCAAACATGTTATCAACTGAACCATTTTCCCAAACCTATTAAAACAGTTGAGGATGCATGAACCAAATAAATATTTTTTTTCTTAAAGATTCATTTATTTTTGTTCATTTTTTAAATTATTAGACATGGACTTATTTTATATGTAAACATCACATGTTGGTACCATCCTTTCCCTCCTCCCTGCACCTTTTCTCATTGGGGATTCAGGTCAACCACAAGGGGATTGCAGGTCAGGCATTATGGGGCAGCAGTCAGTTGTGGAGAAGAGACAATGTCTCTGTGCAAAATGTCCCAACACATGGCTCTAACAATCTTTCTGCACCCTCTCCACAAAATTCCCTGAGCCATTCTGAGAGCATTTTAAGTCTACTTCAGATGTGGGCACTTAGGAGCATGGTAGATGTCTGGTTTGATAGGTGTTGAGTGACCTCAGTATCCTTCTCCTTCACCATTGTGCTGATATCAGCTTAACTAAGAGAACAACATTCTTGCTCATTTCTTCTGTGGTTTCATCTGGGGCCTAGGTGAAATATCCTGGTTCGTTTATCTCAATTCCAGTTCCCATCTGAAAAAGATTATCCAATAGAGAGTGAAGTCAGCACCAGTTAAATGGGATAATGATTATTATTTTAGATAGAATTATGAGGGTTTACACTCATAATACAAGGTTAGTGGGAGATAGACCATGGAAAGCAGAATCATTATCTGTATATGATTCTGACTTGTTTGCCAGTTCCAGATATGGGTTCCTTTCCACTGAGCAGATATGTTAGCCAATCCAATAATAGTTGGTTACTCACCATGGCTGTGTGCCACTACTGCACTTGTGTGAGCATCACATTATGTTGTTTGCTTCTGAGTTGTTTAGACTTTGAGTTGTTTGGTCAAATGTTGGCCACTTTCCCCTAGCAGCTCATGCAGCACTTGCAAGGACTAGATAGGCTAAGTATCTGGGGACTGGCTCTCCTCTGGATTCCAATCAGGACTTTCCATGGTCTGTGCCAACAGCAATTGGTATCTTCAGCAGTAGGGTCTTACATTAATCTGTGGTTGGTAATCAAGTAATCAAGGGTAATCAAGAGGTTTGTTTTGTTTGTTTTGGGAGATCTATTAGGTCTCTCTGATCAATATCTCATTGTGGATGTAGATCACATCCTGGTACAGGGGATTACTAGCCATTGCCAAGGGGAAAGAAAAAAGAAAAGGCCACAGAAGAAGAGAAACAGGAGAAATTTGAGATTAGGTTTTCATCTCACTCTTTCTAGGTCCCTTGGAATCAGATGCTCCCTCTAAGGTTTGCTTGAAGGTTTCACCTTTCAGTCTGATTTCCAGGATATGGGATTCTATGGCACCAGTTCAATTTGGGTTCAGATTTTGTGTTCCTCCCTCACCCTCTCCCTTCTCCCAAGCCCTACTTTCCCTGTTGTCTAAGCCTCAAGATGCTATTCAGTTATGATCCAGGTCAGGAACTGCAGATATGTGAGATCATGAGACAATTGTGTTTCTTTTATTGTGTGAGTTCACTTAGAATGACCTGTCCAAGTTCTACCATTGTTCTACAAATTTCAATGTGTCTTTTTTTTTCTTACTGCCAATTAGAATTCCATTGTGTAGAAATACCACATCTTGTGTATCCATTCTTTCAATGATGGATACCTTGGTTGATTCTAGTTTTTATCTGTTATGAATTGAGAAGCTATAAACATGGTTGAGACATGGCTGAGCAATAATTTCTGAAGTAAGATGTGGAGCTTTTAGAGTAAATGCCCACTAAGGAAATAACAGGGTCCTCCTCTTATTTCCTTATTGAGTGTTTTCATGATATAGTTTCTTCACATCCTTTGTTAGTGTTATTCCAAGGTATTTTATTTTTTTGTTATTATTGAAAATGGGACAGTCTCATTGATTACATTTTCAGTATGTTTATTCTTTTGCATATCGAAAAGCTACTGATTTCTGTGTATTGATTTTTGTATCCTGAAACTTTGCTGAAGGAAATTATCACCTTTAGACATTTGGGCATGGAGACTTTTGGGTCACTTATACATAGGATCATGTCATCTGCAAATAGGGCTAACTTGACTTTTTCCTTTCATTTTTGAATCCCTTTAAAAACTTTATCCTGTCTTATTGCTTGGACTAGTACTTCTAGTACTATGGTACTATGGTGAAGAGCACTGGTGAATGTGAGCAACCCTGTCTTATTCCCAATCTCAGTGGGAACTCCTTGAAATTTTCCCAATTAAGAATTATTTGGGGGCTGGAGAGATGGCTTAGCAGTTAAGCGCTTGCCTGTGAAGCCTAAGGACCCCGGTTCGAGGCTCGGTTCCCCAGGTCCCACGTTAGCCAGATGCACAAGGGGGCGCACACGTCTGGAGTTCGTTTGCAGAGGCTGGAAGCCCTGGCGCGCCCATTCTCTCTCTCTCTCCATCTAGCTTTCTCTCTGTCTCTGTCGCTCTCAAATAAATAAATAAAATATTTAAAAAAAAAAAGAATTATTTGGGAGACTTCGGGCCAAGATGGCGACCACCTAGTTGTGCTGTAAATCCTGGGGAAAGAATGGCAAGACATTAAGGGTACACTGGGGATTTTAGGGGAGAGCAATCTCCAATAGATTGTCAGTGAGAGGGCACGGGGGGGGGGGGGGACAGGAAATCTCGGATTCCCTTGCAAAAAGGGTAGCCCACCCCTCCCCCAAAATAGCTGCCATGTCTGCCACCACTGCTGCCATGCACACACATCTATTGATCCCTGCTTGTGGAGCTTAGACTGTTCTGCACACTTGCCCATTTTCTGCTCCAGCCACCTTGCATACAGTGACTTCTGGCAATGACAGGGAACCCCTGATTCCCTCAGGAGCGGGTGGCCCACCCCTCCCCATATCCACAGTGCAGCTGGGCACAGATTGATCCCTGCTTGTGGAAGTTTAAACAGCTCCTCCCACTTGCTCACGTACTGCTCCTGCACTGCATGCTCAGTGAGCCCAGTTCCACAGCAACTGCCACTCAAGCTCATACTGTGTCTCTTGCTTGCACCAGTTCAGGTGACATCCCTTACCTGTCTGCCGCGCCAGCCATCCGCCATTGTTCTGTGGCAGGGGAGCACAGACTGCTTCCTGGTCCCAGTGTTCCCAGCCAGAGTTTGGGCTGCTTCAGTGCTTGGTACCTCAGTGTCCCTCCTAGCTCAAACACAGGCAGTTTTGGCACATTACCACTTGAGAATTCAGGCAACTTTGGTGCCCTTGCAGGCAGTAGATAGGCAGCTTTGGCAAGTAAGAGCCAAAGCCCAGGCTCCTTGGCAACTGGCCCAGCAAATAACAGGTTGTGATGCTCACACAAGTGCAATAGTGGTGCACAACCATAGTGAGAAACCAACTGCTCTTGATTTGGCTAACTGATCTGCTCAGTGGTACGGGACCTGTATCTGGAGTTGGGAAACAAGTCCAAACCATAACCAAACACAAGTCTGCTCTCCATTTTCAAGCTACCATAAATTGTAGGATGTGAGGGCCTACACCTATTAAATTTGCTATAGAAAGGGGGTATCCCAGTTATCTGGTGCTAACTTTACTCTCTGTTGGAGAATCTCTTTTTCAGATAGACACAGATCCAAAGGAGAGAACCACCCCATCATACCTCAAAAGGGCCCCAGCTGAAATTAAGAATAATTGGCAAAACAAGCAAAGGTGCTGTTCTCTTGGTGAACTTGGTACCAGCACGAGGGTGAAGGAGATCAACACAAAGAACAATGAACTCCTACCAAATCAGATATCCAGAGACTCAGAGGCCCCCGACAACTCATCACTGAAGCAGACCAAAAAGGAACCCAACATGGCTCAGGAAAATTTTGCAGAAGAGAGGGCAGAAAGAATGTCAGAGCCACACATTGGACCATGCTACACAGAGACATCTCCTTCTACCTATAACCGTGGGCTAACACCACAATGTGTGACCCATAAACCTGAACAAGGAGGGTCCAGGGATTGGGGGAAGACATGAAGGGGGCTGACAATGGTACCAACTTGACTGTATTCACTGAGTACCAAACTAATTAATAAAAAAATTAAATTAAATTAAATTAAATTTTTAAAAAGAAAGATATTGATTCTGAATAGCACATTAACGATTTATGTATAAAAGGGGAAACTTCTGTAGCTTTTAAGAAGAATTTCAAACATTTCTTAAACTTATTTTTATTTTTATTTTTAACTTTTGGCACATGATAGTGTGTGGTGCCCATGCATAAATGTGTTTGCATGTGTATTCTGTATGGGTCCATATGTGTGAGAGGGTGTGTGGAGGGCAGAGGTGGACAACATGAATCTTCCTCTATTGTTTCTCTATCTTACTTTTTTATGACAAAAGGCCTTACACTGGACCAAGAAATCATGAATTTTGCAAGATAAGCTAGCCAGCAATCAAGCCCTGGAGCCACTTCCCTGTACAACTCCTTATGCTAGGTCTACAGATATGTACCATCATGCCCACCCCACCATTGTACATGGTGCCAGTGACAAAATCTCTGGTCTCCATGTTCACTGGCATGTACTTAACTCACTAAGCTGTCCTCCCAATTGCTCTTTTCCTTGCAAATTACAAAATTTGATAGAAGTCTTATCTTAATTAGTTTTGATATCAGTATAAAACTATTCATTTAAGAACTACGTATCATTTCTCACTTAAGAAAATATTAAGATTTATATCAAAGCATTTGAAACTCATTTGCAACAGTATATTTTCTTGCTTAAGATACTTTACATGAGAGATTTCAGAGATGCTGTTCTGGTTAATTCTGCTTTCTCTGAGTTAACACACTAGTTCCTAACCCCATAAATAATATCTCTGCTTTAAGTAACAGTAATCATGTACTGATACCATCTTCAATCTTAAGTTCACATGTAAAAAGCAAAAATGTGTGAAGTACATCCATATGTTATTTTATGCATGAGCAGAAATATACTAATATAAAATAAAAATACTAATATAAATATAAATTATATAAGAATCTATGGTATGTGCCATATTTTATGATATGCAGTTGAAACATGTAATGCTATTTAATATTTCCCACTGAATGGTGTTATTTGAATATTAATGGGCTTATTGGCAAATTGAACATTAGATCTATTTATATTTAATATAAATCAAACTTTATATACCCTGCATTTTGATTAAGGTATATTGTTACTACATGGACATAAAGTGAGTTGTCAAAAAAGATATAATGCAGATGATCTCTTAAATATATCTTACAGAAAAATTCAGGATGATGTAATGTTAATTCGAGTAATATTAATAGTGGTTCTTTTAATCCTTTTCATTGTTAATACCAAATTTAGTATTTTGGCAGTGATGTTGTACATGCATACTCTTTTTCACTCCCCCATAAACTCACACATGTACATTCATTTCCTGTATAACATGTACATAAAATGCTGCAGTCAGGTTCGCATTGCTGGTAGAAATTACCCAACCAAGAGCAGCTTGTGGGAAAAAAGAGGTTTATTTTCGTTTACAGGCTTGAAGGAATGCACCATTATAGCAGGGGAAAATGATGGCATGAACAGAGGGTGGACATTATACCCTGGCTCACATAAGGCGGACAACAGCAACAGGAGAGTGTGCCAAATACTGGCATGGGGAAGCTGACTATAACATCCATAGGCCTGCCCCCAACAATGCACTGCCTCCAGGAAGTTTCAATTTCAATTTGCCATCATCTGGGGAACTTAGCATCCAGAACACCTAAGTTTAGAGAGAGAAAGAGAGAGACAGAGAGAGAGAGAGAGAGAGAGAGAGAGAGTCCATTTTTAATGTTTCTTTCTTCTACCTAGATAACTTTGTGTATTAGTTAATAATTATATTTTATAGAATCACTGTACTGCTTGCTTAAAACTGTACTTTATCTTTCCATATTACTGAATTTATTGTGTGTGTGTGTGTGTGTGTGTGTGTGTGTGTGTGTGTGTGTGTTTAAATACTTACCCGTGCTCTGAGCCTCCCTACTGGATGCAGGTTGAAACATAGAAGCAAGTTTTAAATACTCAAAATGTATCAAAATTTTCTATAATCAGCAAATTGATAGAAATGCATAAATACTATAAGTAAACTAATAAAAGATGAATTCAAATTGAAATGATCTTAATGAAGCAACGTTAATTATATTTTTTAAAAAAGTGAATTGTGGGGCTGGAGAGATGGCTCAGCAGTTAAGGGGCTTGCCTACAAATCCTAAGGAACCAGGTTTGATTGCCCAATACTCATATAAAGCCAGACGCACATGATGACAAATGCACCTGGAGTTGATTTGCAGTGGCTAGAAGCCCTGGTATGCCAATTCTGTCTTTCTCATACAATAAATAAATAAAAATTAAAAATGAATTTTAAAATATATGTATTTGTGTTAGCTTTTTGTAGCTCTTCCTAACACCTGAGAGAAGATTTGAAGGGAGGAATTGTCTACAGGCACAGGCTGCATCTGGCCTATCGTCTGAGTCTTTTTAAATTTTATTTACTTATATCAGTGAGATAAAGAGACACAGAGAGAGAAATAGAGAGGGAGGGAGGGATTGGATGCTCCAGGGCCTCTAGCCACTGCAAATTGAGCTCTGGAGTCATGCACACCTTGTAAATCTGGCTTATGTGGGCACTGGGGAGTTGAACCTGGGCCATTAGGCTTCAGAGGCAAGCACTTTAACCACCCAGCCATCTCTCCAGCCCTCACCTGTCTATTTTATTTTTATTTTTTTGGCAAGCCCAACAGATTGGCCATTTTTTGAAAATGTGTGTGTGTGAGAGAGAGGGAAGGGAGGGGGATAATGAATTGGCATGTAAGGGTCTTCAGCTAGTACAATTGAGCACCAGATACATGCTCTCCCTTGTGCACATGTGTGACATTACATGCTTGCATCACTGTGCATCTGGCTTACGTGGAACCTAGAAAATTGACAAGTCCTTAGGCTTTGCAGGCAAGTGCCTTAACTGATAATGTATTTATCCAGCCCTTCACTTATCTTTTAAAGTAATGTTTCATTGTAGCACAGTAAATGACCTTTACTGGAACTATCTATGACAAGCTTCCTACAACTGAGTTTCTAATATAATCATTAGTTTTGGGACACACTTTGATCTGTAGGGAATAAAAATCTATGGTCCTTTGCAAAAACTTTTGGCTCCGAACAACGAAAAGTTATAAATATGAATTTACAACTCCTAGTACCGCATAATTTTATTATATTTTTTGATTTGATAAATTGAATAATACTGATGTTCTCTTCATGTCTATGCTTAATATAAGGAATTTGATATTGAATCTTTGAAGAAACATATGACAAGTATCATACTCTTGTTCCAGAATGGTTTAATTCACTCGCCATGTTATCATCAATTTTCTAGCTAGTAATATAGAACAATCTCAAATAAATTACTTAAATACCTCAGAGTATAAATATTGTTTTTACTCTCTATGAGTTGCAGGAAGTTTTCAACATAGTCCTCACTAACATCAGAACCAGTAGATATTCAAGATACAGCCTGATTTTTTTTTATTTTAATAGTGCCATTTATTTATTTATTCATTTATTTATTTATTTTATTAATTAGTTTTGCATTCAGCAAATACAGTCAGTTTGGTACCATTATTAGGCTCATCTGTGACCTACCCCTTCCCCAATTTTATTGACAAGCCATCATGGTGACATGGTGAAATTTTCCCTCTGTTTTCCTCTTAATGTCCATCTGCTCTGTAATTTAGTATCTCACTGTTCCTTTTGCTTTAACTCAGACTCTGTCTCTCTGTTGCTCTTTTTTCATCCTTTTCCTTGATGAAAATAAATGGACTTCTAATTTATTTTTACTCAGTTGAACAAAGCAGTTTCCACAAACAAATTCACATATCAAAAAATAATCTAAGTTTTCCATCTTGCAATTTTCCTTGAATCTTTGCAATGGTAGAGGTAATCCAGCAACTCTAATGCTATCACCTTTGACTTTAGTGTAGACAATTTACACAGAATTTTCCAACCAAAGTCAGCCAGTGAGGTGTAGGAAATTTCTCCAAAGAAACAAATATAATTTAACACATCAAGGCAACTGTAGAAACAACTTTAATTTACTGAGATTGGTAAATTTGTAAATAATGAAGAAGGAGTAGAACATTTCCACTTAAGTTTTTGTTTTTGGAGTGCTTTGTAGCAAACCTAAGTCCCCATGTGTGCTACTAGCAATTCATGTGGTCTACACTTCTAGACCAAACCCTGTGACAATTTTTCTTTATTGTAACATAAGTGAATTACTGTATAATCCAAAGATTTAAATCTTATGTAATTAGATATTACAATAGGCATTTAAAATATTTAAAAATATTTTATTTTTATTTATTTATTTAACAGAGAAAAAGGGAGAGAGAGTAGACTCAAGCCACTGAAAACGAACTCCAGATGCATGTTCCCCTTTGTGCATCTGGATATTGTGGGTCCTGGGTAACTGAACCTTGGTCATTTGGCTTTGCAGGCAAACCCTTAACTGCTAAGTCATCCTTCCAGCTCACAGATATGCACATATATTAACATAATCATACATGTTTGTTTGACCATGTCTATAAGCTCAATTAATAATTCACAAATTATCACATACCTTTTACATTCTAGTATAATTCATTTCAATATCATAACTTTGAAATAAAAATCAAAAAATATTAATTTTTCATAAAATGTCTATATACTATAGAAAAATCTATGTATGAGAATAAAATTAAAACTGAAAATATAAAATTCACCAAAATTACAAATATGAAACTAAAGACTCGGTATTTCATCATAATTTTATTAAAAAATACTGTCTAAAATTGCTCTTCTCAACCAACTTATGCATAGGCATGTTATGGAATAAAATGAATGAATTTTCTGAAAATTTTTTTCTTCCTCACAAACCCATCCTCAGGAGCCAGAGGCCCACATGTCACTGACAGGCTTACAGACGCTTCTTGTCAACAGTGTGAGGCATAAATTTTCAAACTCAACATTTGAAACTTCTACATTCAAAGATTATATTGATGAGGTATAAAGGAAATACTTGTGAATATAAATTTAATAAAATCATTTTGCTACTTTCCTTTCCAATCCAGATAAAATATTCTAAGAAGTATTTTTATGCAAAACTACAAAACTGTAGTTAAAAGTAACAAATGGGATATTACTACATCATTACATCAATTTTTCTATAGTTCAAGCTTTATTATATTACTGAAAATTATCTATCTCCATCTCCCTAAATAAGTATGTCCAGTAATACCCTTATTAGAAAAACAGTAAGTTTCCCAGTCTGCGTTCCCTGTGCAGGCAGTGTGTGGGGCAGATGCTGTGGTGTGGAGTGAATAGACCCCTTGCTTGCTGGGTCCTTCAAGTTCCCTGGTCCAAGTTCCCTGGCCCAGTCTGTGTATTTGAGGATACAAAACACAGTAAGTAGGGCAGATAACAGTTCTCTGGCTCCTACCAGTCCCCTAGTCCTGGTAGGTCCCACTGTGACTTGCTTGGGGAGGAGTGATCACTATGTGAGCTGTGGAATCAGGCCTTATGCTCTGGTATCCTGACTGGCCACTGGGTACCAACATCGCTGTTAACCTGAGTCAGAGGGTACATGGGCCAAAAGAAAAAGTTGCTTCCTCCTCAATAAAATAGTCTTCCTAAAATGGATAGACAATAATGAAAAAAAAAGCCAATGAAAGTCAGAAAGCAGAGATCTCCACCAAGGATGTGTAGCCCTACAATGAAAGCCTCTAATGAAATCACAGAGAAATCAACAGAAATTTATTTCCAACATGAAAACACAACAACCAATGAATCCCTTATCCCCCCCCCCCAAAAAAAAATAGTATCTGTAAAATTGAGCAGAATAATCTCCTAAAACCTTAAACTTTTCAGAGTAGGTTTAACTGGATTACAGAAAATGTTAGAACTCTTCAAAGAGATATGAATAAATTGAAGGTAAGTCAAGAAATGGAAGGTCTCCACAACCAGTTAATTAAGCTTAATGAAGACTTGATCTAATACAAGAATGAATTCAAGAAAGCATCAAGAAAATAAGAACTTGAATTGAAGTCATACCTCAAAAAAGAGATGGACACAATGCAAAATAACACAACACAAAACAAAAAATCATATAGAAATTATAAAAAAACCTTTATAGAATCTCTCACCAACAGAGTTATTCATATGAAAGACAGAACCTCTGACCTCGAAGAGAAGACAAAAGAAATTGATTGGCAGGCCAAAACCTTTGCTAAGTTAAAAAAAATAAAATCAAGTGAACAGCATATGATGGAACTTTGGAATACCAGAAAATTAACAAATATCTGGATCATGTCTATACCAGAAGGAGAGGAAATCCAGGCCAGACATATACACCACATTCAACAAAATTATTGAAGAAAATGTTCCCAATCTCTCAAAAGAGAGGCCATTCCAGATACAAGAAACCTGCAAAACACCAAACAGATGGGACCAAAGAAGAAACTCCCCAAGACACATTATAGTTAAAACTCTTCAAAATAAACACAAAGAGAGAGGGTTAAAAGCAGCAAGAGAGAAACAACTCACAACATATGAAGACAATTCTATCAGAATTACATCAGACTTCTCAATGGAAACCCTGAAAGCCAGAAAGATCTGGAATGAAAGACTTCAAAGTTTGAAAAACTGTGGCTTCCAACCCAAGACACTCTACCCAGCAAAAGTATCCCTCAAAATAGATGGTGAAAGAAAAACTGTCCATGAAAAAATTAAATTTGGGGACTTCCAGCCAAGAAGGCGACCGCCTAGCTGTGCTGCTAATCCTGGGGAAAGAAAGGCAAGACATTAAGGGTTTTCTGGGTCTTTTCTCAGTGGGAGGGCACGGGGGAGGGGGAAATAGGGAATTGTGGATCCCCTCATGGACGGGTAGACCAACCCTAACACCAAATAGCCATCACAGCCCACCAACGAGGCTCCGCACCCCGCCAACGCAGCCCCGCACCCCTCCACCACCGCGCCAGCCTGCGCACTCCAATCACGCACCTATCCCTGTGTGTGGAAGCTTAAACTGATCTGCATAGTTGCCCACTTTACTGTGCAGTGAGCCCAGTCCCACAGCAACTGCCATACAAGCACAGACTGTGTCTCTCACTTGTGCCAGCTCTGGTGCCCTCCCCTACCTGTCTGCTGCAACCCCCATCCTACATTCTCCTGTGGCGGGGGAGCACAGACTGTTTCCCGGTCCCAGTGTTCCCAGCCAGTGTTTGGGCTGCTTAAGGGCTTGGTACCTCAGTCCCCCTCCAAGATCAAACGCAGGCAGCCAGCCCACCTACCTGCCCATACAATGTCATGGGCAGACCACATTGCAAAAGAAATGACATGAAAAATCAAATGCAGGAAAACCCAGTTAGACCAACCAGTCCTACAAGGAATGCATCTAACAAAAACAAAAGAGTTATTAGGATCAGAACATCAAATTGAAGCTATAAGCAATGCAACCCTGACCAACCTACTGGTAGAACTTGCAGGAAAGCAACAAAGTACTGATAATCCTGTGGATGATGCCATAACAAAAACTAGAACAAATAAGATAAGAAATTAGAAGGAGTTCAAAGACAGTTAAGAGATTTGAGGGAGAGTGAAAACAAAAGATGTTAAAAATCAGCTGGCCATGCTAAATGAAGACCAAGGTGGTCCTCAGGGAAAAATTCATAGCACTCAATGCCTTCATAAAAAAGACAGAAAGATCCCAAATCAATAACCTAACCATCCACCTAAAGGCAGTGGAAAAAAAAAGAAAAATCCAATCCAAAGAGCTCCAGAAGTAAAGACAAAATTAAAATCAGAGCAGAAATTAATGAATTGGAAACCAAGGAAACAATTAAGACAATTGACAAAACAAATAGCTGCTTCTTTGAAAAAGTAAACAAGATTGACAAACCCCTGGCCAATCTGATCAAGCAAAAGAAGGAAAAGCTTCAAATTAACAAAATTCAAAATGAAAAAGGAGAGATCACAACAGACATAAGTGAAATTGGGAGAATCATCAGGACTTATTTCAAAAACCTCTACTCCACAAAACTGGAGATGGAAAAATTCCTGGATGCATACCATCTATAAAGCTAAACTCAGACCAGATTAATCACCTCAGTGAATCCATCACACTCATGGAGATTGAAAAGTAATAAAAAACCTCCCCCAAAAGAAGAGTCCAGGACATAGAGGGCTTCTCAGCTGAATTCTATCAAATGTTCATGGAAGAACTCAAGCAATTCTTCTTCAAACTGTGCCACACAATTGAAGAAAGTTATACAAATCCTTTTATGAAGCTAGGGTCACCCTAATTCCAAAAGCAGGCAGAGATGCCACAAACTACCAGCCTTATTTCCCTAATGAACTTAGATGCAAAGATCCTGAACAAAATCTTCACAAACTGAATACAACAACACATCAAAAGTATTATCCACCTTGACCAAGTGGGATTCATCCCAGAAACACAGGGGTGGTTCAACATATAGAAATCTGTCAGTGTAATACACCACATAAACAAGGTTAAACGCAAAAACCACATGATCATTTTGATAGATGCAGAGAAGGCCTTTGACAAGATACAACATCACTTCATGATCAAAACATTGGAGAGAATTGGCATGGTTGGTGCATATCTTAACATAATAAAGGCAATATACAAAGCTCCAAAGGCCCAAATAATTCTTAATGGAGAGAGACTACAGGAATTCCCATTAAGATCAGGGACAACACAGGGTTTGCCACTCTCACCTCTGCTTTTCAGTATAGTACTGGAAGTCCTAACCCAAGCAATAAGACAAGAGAAGGATATAAAAGGGATACAACTTAGAAAGGAAAAAGTTAAGTTAGCTCTATTTGCTGATGACATGATTGTATATGTAAGAGACCCGAGAGACTCCATCCCAAAACTCCTGAAGGTGATTAACTCCTATAGCAAAGTAGCAGGATACAAAATCAATGCACAAAAATTGGTAGCCTTTCTATATGCAAATGACAAAGATACAGAAAAAGAAATAAGGGACATAGTCCCATTTTCAATAGCAATAAATAAATAAATAAAATGCCTTGGAATAACGTTAACAAAGGAAGTGAAAGATCTATGCAATGAAAACATAAAAACACTCAAAAAAGAAATTGAGGAGGACTTGAGAAAATGGAAAGACCTCCCATGCTCCTGGATAGGCAGAATTAACATTGTGAAGATGACAGTCCTACCAAAGGCAATATATAGATTTAACGCAATTCCAATTAAAATCCCTACAGGGTTCTTCACAGAGATAGAAAAAATGATCTCAAATTTCATATGGAAAAACAGAAGGCCTCATATATCCAAACATATCCTCAGCAAAAGAAATACCTCTGGTGGCATCACCATACATGATCTAAAGCTATACTACAAAGCCATTGTAATAAAAACAGCATGGTACTGGCATATACACAGGAGTATAGACCAATGGAATAGACTTGAGGGCCCGGATTTTGGGTCAAGCAACTATAGCTACTTGATATTCGACAAAGGCCCAAACCATGTAGGCTGGGAAAAAGATAGCATCTTCAACAAATGGTGCTGGACAAACTGGATAACCATATGCAGGAAACTGAAACTTGAATCACACATTTCACCATGCACTATACTCAAATACAAATGGATCATAGACCTAAACATAAGACCAGAAACTCAAATACTGCTGGAAGAAAATTTTATAAGTACTTTCCATGATATAGGAATGGAAAAAGACTTCCTGAACAAAACCCCAGTAGCTCACAATCTTAAACAGTCACTCAACCACAGAATGGGAGAAAATATTTGCAGGACATCCAACTGATAGAGGCCTAATCTCTAGAATCTACAAAGAACTCAAAAATTTAAACAGTAAGAAGTCAAACACCCCACTCACAAAATGGGGCAAAAAGCTGAGCAGGCAGTTCACAGAGAAAGAAATACAAATGTCAAACACACATTTAAGAAAATGCTCATCATCTGTAATCATCAGAGAAATGCAAATTAATACAACTAAGAGGTTCTACCTTACCCCAATAAGGATAGCAAACAATAAAAATCAAATGAAAAAAAAAATGCTGGAGAGGATGTGGAGAAGTAGGAACACTCATCCACTGTTGGCAGGAATGTGGGATGGTATAACCACTTGGGAAGGCAATATGGAGACTCCTGAAAAAGCTGACTATAGAGATACCAACCTACTCAGTTATTCCCTTATTGGGATCTACCCTAAAGCCTTCAAACCACAGGCCAGAGAGATTTGCTCAACCATCTTTGTAGTGGCTCAATTTGTAATAGCTAAGAGCTGGAATCAACCCAGATATCCATTACTAGAAGAATGGATAACTAAGATGTGGTATATCTACACAATGGAATTCTATACAGAAGTAAGATAAAATGACACAAAGAAATTTGAAGAAAATGGTTGAACCTGAAACAGATCATTCTCAGTGAACTTACCCAATCACAGAAACAAAATTGCACATAGTCTCACTCATCTACCACACCTAACCTGAATCTACCCAAGATACCTTACATATCCAGCAAGCATCTCATGGGCTAGACACTAGGATGGAGGGGGAAGAGCGGGGAGCATCAAAGGAGTGGGAAACACAAATCTATACCTAAATGGCAATGGTACCATAAAATTCTACTTCCTAAATGCTGGCCAAATGGCTGAACCTTTACCAGGCCCTTACATGGAACACCTGAACCATAAAACATTGGAGAGGGTACGATCAAGGTTAATCTTAATCTTCTACATCTTCCCTCCCTCCCTCTCTCTCTCTCTCTCTCCCTCTCTAATTGTTTCTGTTTTATTGTCGAGTGATTTTGTTTTATAAACTGTGGTTGTTGGAAGTCTGTTTTATCACATATTAATTTAGAAACACCCAGTTGATTTTTATTTCCATTTGCTTGGAATATCATTTTCCAAACTTTCAACCTGAGGAGGTGTATATCTTTAGTGATGAGGTCGGTTTCTTGAAGACAGCAGTGAAAAAATCCAGTTTTTTTGAGATCATTAATATTTATAGTTTTATTGTGAAGTTTGAATTAATCCCTGCCATGATGAGGTGTTTTATGGGGTTGGTTGCTTACTTGTGATATATACTGTTTTGATCCTCGTCTGTTTTGATTATTGTGATCTCCTTCTTGTTGGCTCCTAAGATTGTTTGTTTGACTGATCTATGTGGCATATTCCCTCAAATATTCTCAATCAGTTTGGCTTTGTATTCATATAATTATAGACTTGACGTTTCCTGGAAAGTTTTGCTTTCACTATATACTATGAAGGATACTTTTGCTGGGTAAAGTAGCTTGGGTTGGAAGTCATAATTTTTCAGTTTTTCATAGTTTTTCCATCCCAGTCCCTTCTGGCTTTTAGGGTTTCCATAGAGAAATCTGATGTTATTCTAATGGGGTTGCATTTGCATGTTGTGAATTGCTTTTCTCTTGCTGTATTTAACACTCTCTCTTTGTTTTCATTGTTATGGGTTTTAAGTATGATGTGCCTTGGAGATTTTCTTCTTTGATCCTGACTGTTTGGTGTCCTGTGGGCTTATTGTATTTTGAATGGCCTCTCTTTTCCAAGATTCAGAAAATTTTCTTCAATAATTTTATTGAGTATGTTTTCTATGTTTCTGGTCTGGATTTCCTCTCTTTCTGGTATACCCATGATCTGGATATTTGGTCATTTGAGTGTGTCCCACAGTTCCCTGATATTCCGTTCACTTGATTTTTTGAACTTAGCAAAGGTTTTGGCCCCATGATCTATTTCTTCAGTCCTATATTCCAAGTCAGAGATTTTGTCTTCCACATGAGTAACTTTGTTGGTGAGGGATTCTAGAGAGGTTTTCATAAATTAAATTTGAGGACTGGAGAGATGGCTTAGTGGTTAAGCACTTGCCTGTGAAGCCTAAGGACACCAGTTCAAGGCTTGGTTCCCCAGGACCCATGTTAGCCAGATGCACAAGTGGGCACACGCATCTGGGGTTTGTTTGCAGTGGCTGGAAGCCCTGGCGTGCCCATTCTCTCTCTCTCTACTTGCCTCTTTCTCTGTCTGTCTGTTGCTCTCAAATAAATAAATAAAAATAAACAAAATTATTTTTAAAAAATTAAATTTTATTTTTGTTTTCTGTTGTGTTGTTTTATAGTGTCCATCTCTTTTTGAGGTATGATTTCAATTCAGATTCTGATTTTCTTGATGCTTCTTGTAGTTCATTCTTGCCTTTGATCAAGTCTTCATTATGCTTAATCAACTGGTTGTTGAAGTCTTCCATTTCTTGATGT
The DNA here is from genome assembly GCF_020740685.1 of Jaculus jaculus. Taxonomy (NCBI): domain Eukaryota; kingdom Metazoa; phylum Chordata; class Mammalia; order Rodentia; family Dipodidae; genus Jaculus; species Jaculus jaculus. The sequence goes on from NC_059125.1 coordinate 124,272,285, forward strand.
ACCTTGAATTTATTCATCTCTTTGGGTGATTGTAATGTTTTCTTCCATCAAGTTAAGTGTACTTTCCAAAGCTGAATGCTCTAGGAGACGATTCTGTTCAATTTCATTGATACAATTGTTGATTCTTTGATAGTTTGCTTCAGGTTCAGTGGTTTTTATTATCAGCATCTCATTTGTTGTTGTGTTTTTACTTTGGGAATGAATTTCTGTTGATTTCTCTATGATTTCAGTGGAGGCTTCCATAGTAGGACTAGGCATCCTTGGTGGAGATCTCTCAGTTTTTTGGCTTTTGTTGGCTTGTTTGCATTGTTATCTATCTATTTTAGGAAGACTCTTTATTTTATTGAGGAGGAAGCAAGTTAGAGTACTTTGGCCCATTCATCCTCTGACTCACGTGAACAGGGATGTTGATACTTAGTGTCCTGTCAAGATACCAGGGCAAAAGGCCTGAATCCTCAGCTCACATATAAGCCATGCCTACCTGAGCAAGGCTCAATGAGACCTACCATAACCAGGGCACTAGGAGGAGTAAGGGAACAGGGATATAACCTATTTCATGCTGAGCTGTACAGGGAATGTATCTGTGCAGGCAACCTAGCCTGGGGAGTTTTGAGGAGCCCAGATACAGGGGTCTAGTGTATTTAATCCAGAGGGCTATGGCCATCCACACACTGATGTGCAAGGAACTCAGAAACAGGAAGTGGGATAGGACCAGAAAGGGGTCATACCTACTCACTCCAGGCCTCCACACCTGCCCATAACCTGACTACACAAGGAACTCAGACATTGGAGGAGTTGGGAGGAGCCCAGATATGAATCCAGCCTACTCACTTCAGACCACAAAGCCTGCCCACATACTGACTCTGCAGGGAACTCAGATCTGGGCAGTGGAAGGGGATAGAAATTGTTCTGATGTACTCCAGACTGTTGTGCCTGCCCACACACTGACCACACAGGGTACTCCCCAAATGAATAATTTTCTTCATTTTCTTTTAATTTTTTATGTATAAACTTTGTATCATGTGATGACACAATCCTGTTTCTCCTCCCTGTCCTCACTCCTGGTGCAGGTGGTCAGGATTACCATGGAAGAGGTGCTATTATTGATCTCACCAATTTACTTGTGGTTTTACCTGGGCCCTAGCTGATGTGCCAGGGGTGGTACATCTTATGACAGGGACTAAGATATCTATTATTGTTCTGTAGATAGATTTTGGTTTTCTTTGGTACTTGCTATTTGCTGAGAAAGAAAAGTAGATTTTCCAATGGATAATGAGATCAAGATATGTTAAAGGTATTAAACATTTTAATTTAAAGAGATTTTCATGGGTGTAGTCCCTCTTTTGGCAAAGGCTAGTTTGATCTTCTCATTGAAGACTGTAATGTAGATTTATATAGGATTATGAATTGGTTCCCATTTCCAGGTATGGATTCCTTTCACTGAGCAGATCTCTTAGCCAATAAGAGAACCATTGTTCACCCACCTAGGCTGCATACCACTATTGCACAGATGTATACATCTTGTTAGGCTGTTTGTTTTGATTTTGCAGGGTTTGGTACTGGGAATTAGAAGACAGGGCTAAATATTTAGGGTTAGGCTTTATCCGACCCTTTCCTGGGATCTTCTTACCAGAAGAATAGCATGTGTTCCTAGTGAGGGTTATATGTCTGCTATCGGGAGGAAAGTTTCTATAGGATGGATTTGGTTTTGTGCATATCTCCTCTAAACTCAAGTTTCTCTTTAACCAAACCATTCCACCCCTATTATCTTTCCTTCAAGTTGCCTTTTAGGCATGATAGCAACTCAAATTGTTCTAGTTTAGGAACCACAGATGAAGGAGAATATGCAGCATTTTTTTTGCTCTGTGCTTATATGATTTCACTTAGCATGGTCTTTTCCAAATCCTTCCATTTTCATACAAATTTCATTATTACTTTTCCTTACAGCTGAGTAGAATTTCATTGTGTATATATACCACATCTTAATTATCCATTCATCATATGATGGGCATCTGGGTTGACTTAAGTTCTTAGCTATTGTTAATTGAGCAGCTACAACTATAAGCATGGTTGAACAAAAAATTCTGCAGTGAAGAATGGAGCCTATTCAATTTTCTGTCCCATTTTTTGAGTGGATTGTTTGAGTTTTTATTGCTTAGGTTTTTTTTTTTTTTTTTTTTTTAGTTCTTTGTAGATTATAGATATCAGACCTCTATCAGTGGTATAGCTGGGAATGGGAAATATTTTCTCCTATTCTGTGGGTAGGTAGTTTATTGGCTATGTTTATGGAATGTTGGTACAAAAGCATTTTACCTTCATGAGATACCACTGGTTGAGTGATTCTTTAATTTCCTGGGCAACTAGGGTATTTATCAGGAAGTATTTACCCCACTGCTATACCATGGAAAGTTCTCCCTATTTTCTCATTAATTAATTTGATAGCTTCAGGGTTTTACTGGGGTCCTTAATCCATTTGCAGTTGATTTTTGTGTACAGTGAGCATAGTGTGTCTAGTTTCATTTTTCTACATGTGGTTATCCAATTTGTCCAGCACTATTTGTTGAAGATGCTGCTGGTTCTCCAGTATGTTGTTGGATTCTTTGTCAAAGATCAAGTACCTATAGGTAATTGAGCTAAGGTCTGGTTCTTCAGTTATGTTCTGGTTGTCAATATGTCTGTTTTTATGCTACTACCATGTTGTTTTTGATACTATAACTTTGTAGTATAGCTTTTAATAATGCATGGTGACACCTCCATAGGAGTTTCTTTGGTTGGAGATACTTTTGAAGATTAAGGGCCTTCTGCCATGCCATATGAATGTTGATATTGTTTTTTCTATCTCTGCAAAGAATCATGCTGGCATGATTCTTTTATTTTATTTGTATTGCATTGAATCTGTATATTGTTTTTGGTAGAATTGCTATTTTCACAATATTAATTATACCTATCCAGGAGCATGGAAGGCCTTTACATTTTATCATCTCTTCCTCCATTTTTTCTTGAGTGGTTTAATGTTTTCAACATGTATGCCTTTCCCTTCCTTGGTTAGTGTTATTTCAAGGTATTTGATTTTGTTTTTTTTTTGTAGCTATTGAAAATGGGAAAGCCTCACTGGCTTCTGTTTCTGTGTATTTGTCTTTTGCATATAGGAAGGCTACCGATTTGTGTGTGTGTGTGTGTGTGTGTGTGTGTGTGTGTGTGTGTGTGCGTGTGTGTTTAGTAGAGTCTTTCAGGTCACTTACATACAAGTTCACAGTCTCTGCAAATAGGGCTAGTTTGAAGTCTTCATTTAAATTATGTGGTTTTATATATCTTCCTCCTGTCTTATTTTTTGGTCTATGACTTCTAATATGATGATGAAGATCAGTGGTATGAGTGGGCATCTGTCTTGTTCCCAGACTTAATGGGATCTCCTTAAATCTTTCCCAACTAAGTATGATTTGGGCTTTGAGTGCTTTGTATATAGCTTTATTATGTTAAGATATACCACTCCATTCTTAGTCTCCCCATTATTTTGATCATGAAGTGGTTTGTTGTTCTTTGGTGAAGACCTTCTCTACATCAACTGAAATGGTCTTTTTTATTGGTTTAAGGTTATTTATGTGGTTATTATTTGATTTCCGTATGTTGAACCTTTCCAACATCCCTGGGATGAAGCATGCTTGGTCCAGGTGAATAATGTCTTTGATGTATTGTTGAATTCTTTTAGGAAAGATTTTGTTCAGGATTTTTGCATCTAATTTAATCTGTGATATATTTTCTTAGATTTCTCTTTTTGTTGTATCACTGTCTGTTTTTGGTATTAAGGTGATATTAGCTTCATAGAATTAGTTGGAAAGCACTTGCTGTTCCCCAATTGTGATTAAAAAACAAAACAAAACATGGGAAATGTGCCTTCAGTTCTTTGGTGAAGATTTTGTAAAATTCAGCTGAGAATCTATCAGGTCCTGAACTTTTCCATTTGAGAAATTTTTTGATTAACTTTTCAATCTGAATGAGTGCAATATGTGTGTTTAAGAGATTTATCTGTTCTGAATTTAGTTTTGGTAGGATATATTTGTTTAGAAATTCATATTTTTCTTCCAGTTTATCCAATTTTGTGAAAAAGAGAAATTGGAAATATGTCTTTTGATTGTTCCAATATCTAGTAAATGTTAATTATTCATCTTATTATAAACTTTTTTTGAAGTTTACAAAGGTTTTATTAGGACATTATAGAGCTTAAGAGAAAGAAAGAAGTCAAAGTTGGTAACCCTTTGTAATAAAGTTTTAGTACAAAGAAGATGAAAGAGAAGATAATACTTAATATTTAATTCATTTTTCATTTTTTATGAAATTTATTAATTTACCAGAAAACTTGAAAAAGCAAAGTGAATTTCATTGCAGCTTACCAGTATGCATTTGATAAACTTATAGTTACACTTCAAAATTCTTCAGAGGTGTCTGAGCTCCTAGGTGACCTTTCATAATTATTTTACCTTTCTCTAACCCTGATATCCTAGCATGGATAAAGGTAATCATATTTACCATCTATTAGCCTCACAGTTGGATTAGAAAGGTGATAACTGAAAAGTGCTTTTGGAAGCTGCATGAAAAAGAAATGGGAATTATAATTTACATTTTATGTCAAAGTTCCTGATATATCAATAAAAGCAAGTAATCCATTAAGCTATTCAGGGCAATATTGTGTAGTCAATGTATATAACATTGAAATGAGTGAATTACTATTTGAAGAGAACTTTACTTTTGCAACAATCTTCTGCAGTGCTATTTTAGTAAATTCTACTATTAAATATTCAGATATAAAAATCTGAATAACATGATATCAAAATAGTTTTCTGGGCTATTCAGTGAAAAACTATTATTTATTTTTCTTTAATATTCTCAAATAACTCAATATGTATATATATGAATATATCTGGATGCTTTATTATTATTTTATTTTTACTATTCAAAAAGGTGTTCCCTGTGACTTTGAAGCAATTGTGATTGTTTTTTATTTACCAGTTTTATATTTTGTTGCTCTTTAAGACAGAAATAATAATTATATTTCTAAACTGTAAACAATGCAATCCTGAACTGTCAATAAATCTCTTTGGGATAGTATACGATAAGAAAAGAAATCTTTCATTTTCTTATTTCTGATGTGGAATCAATATATATTTTAAAAATAACTGAAGTTTTATTAAATAAATATTTTTGCATGCACTGAAATCAGGGAGAGGACAACCCATGTTTGGAGGACCCTGAAATAACATTATAAAATACTAAAATAATACAGAATATAACTCAAGAATGTGAGGTATTAAATGAATATGATAAAATATGGGAAGTTCTCATGTAAAAGTTCAGAAAATAGCACCAGAAGATATACTCCAAGATCCCCTACTCTGAATGGTGCACATACTGAGTAAGTAGGCCAGAGTTCCAGGTTCTTTCCCCACCTTCCAGTTCCCTTGTCCTGGTACCCCTGCTGCTGGCTTGGGGCAGCCTGGATCTTACCTGTGCTGCAGAAGCAAGCCTTTTTGTTTGGTTTTTCGAGGTAGGTTTTCACTCTAGCCCAGGATGACCTGGAATTCACTATGGAGTCTCAGGGTGGCCTCAAACTCACAGCAGTCCTCCTATGTCTTCCTCCTGAGTGCTGGGATAAAAGGGGTGAGCCACCACGCCCAGTTAGAAGCAAGCCATTTTACTTGGGCTTCCTGATTGACCAGCTCCTGCATCCCCAGCTCCCTGTTCCTCTGAGCCAGAGAGTACATGGGCCAATGTGGGAGCTGGCCTCTTGATCCTGGCTTCCTAGCTTCTGGTTCCCCAGCCACTGGTGAAGAGTGCACACATGTGGAGCAAGTATGTCTGAGTACCCACTTACCCACCTCCCAGTTCCCAGGTACCCTTAATGCACTTGAAACCTCCACAATTCTCACATCTATGGTTATAACCCCATCCTACTCCAATTTGATTCACATTTAAAACAGAACACTCACTGAAGATCCTACAAGGACAAATACTTTCTTCCTTCTCTCTGTGGCACAGGGTGAAACATCATGCCCAGAGGCATTCCCTCCCCCCCCCCCCAAAAAAAAGATGCTAAAAGTTGAACTGATATCCCATGTCACTGTAAGAGTGAAATGGTGATGAACAAAACTTATCTTTGTCAGCAAATGGAAAAATACCAAAGAGAGAACTGTCCAGAAAGTCCCCAGAGGGACAATAAGAAGGTAAGAAAGCTTAGGTTAAAACAAAATAAAATGCAGTTCATTGTTAGGGTGGTCTTAATACAGAAATGATTTATATGCAAATTGCCACTTTCTGTTTGCTCATTTTTCCCTCCCTTGGCTATAAAAATTATACAATGAAACTAGAATCCCAGCTCAAGGACAGAGCTTCTTTGGAGAGGGATCTCAAGCTCTTAGGCCCCACAGGTAAATAAACTCCTCTACTTTCACTCATATTGACATTGGAATGATCTTTCCAGAGAATTTCTGCAAAGTGTTCCTCCTACTTCTGTACCTTGACTCCTGATATTAAAGGTAAGCACCACCACACCAAGCTAGTAATATGTCTTAATATCTTATATCCAGACCTTTAGCATGATTATAGTTTTGCAGTGTTTTGAATATTTCTATGCCTTATCTTATATATAAAAGTGATGATACAGTAGTTTGTCTTATAACTTTCTTTAAATTATAGTTTAAATTTGTTGACTATAGATGATGATGATGATGATGATGATGATGATGATTATTATTGTGTAAAGAAATATGATCAAATATCTGCTCACCCTGGACAGGGCACTGATAACAGAAACAATTCTACTCAAGTCTAGCTTGGTGACCTAGTGAATTTACTTAGGGTTGAGGAGCACATGGTACAAAGATTACATAAACTGCATGAACAACTTATGTGTGGCTGCAAAATTGAAGCAAGCCTTTTTTATTAATTTAAATTTAGTTGCCTGGATATATGTGCCCCTACTTGCAATCAGCTCTACATTGGTTACTGGGGAATTGAACCTAGGACTACAGGCTTTGCAAGCAAGTGCCTTTAAACACTTAGCCATTTCCTCAACTCCCAAGGAAAATAGACCTTACCTAAAGCAAGAATCAACTACCTATATATCTTCATGGAAGGAGGGATGGGTTGTTGGGAGATCCTCCTCTCAAACAAATGTTAATGGTCTTCATTTCTTCATGAAGAATCGGGCCTTGTGAATTACTCCTTCAAAACAACTGTTAACTTTCAGTATGTTCCTAGGGAGGGGTGGGGCATTGTGACTCTCATTTTTCCTCTCTATCTTGTAATTGACTATATATATCCTCAGTAAGGGTGTGCTTTTATGAGCTCCTCCTTCAAAACAACTGTTAACTGATTATATCTTGTGACACACTTTTCCCTAATTGTTAACTTCCTCAGGGAGAGTACACCCTCAAGAGCCCCACCCCTCTACATGACTAATAGGATAAATCTTGTGCGGGTAATTTCAGCTATACAACATCAAGAGAACATTACTCATGTTCATAATAGGAGCTAAGCATTCCACGACAATCATTTTATTTTTATATGTTTTTATACTTTTTATAATTTAGAATGTTTCTATCAATTATCAAGGTGAACATTCCATTTCTTTATCTTTCCTTTAACAATTTTCAAAAGAATTATAAATGTTTTTCTGCATAATGTACCTATAACTGTATCAATAATTATTTATAGACTTCCTAAATTTGTACTATTATAAATATGATGCTTCAAAATTTGACTTTATGGTTCTATAATTTGGAAGACAATTGTGGTAATTTGAATTTATGTCCCCCAATAAATTTTAAGTGTTTTTTTTATGTTTTTTTTTTTTTTCAAAGTGGGGTCTCACTCTGGTCCAAGCTGACCTGGAATTAACTCTGTTATCTATGGGTGGCCTTGAACTCATGGCAATCCTCCTACCTCTGCCTCCTGGGTGCTGGGATTAAAGGCATGTGCCACCATGCCTGGCTTTAAATTCAAATGTTTTATAAAAGCTTTTAGCTTGGATTTCCAGCCACCTTCTCAGAAGAAGTGTCACTGTGGGTGCTTCCTGGGGTGCAGCACTAATGTGATACTGGGGGTGGATCCGAATCCCCCCTTAAAGACATACAGAGCACTCAAGCTCTGCCTGGGGTTCATAGAATGTTGTTACTTATGGTGCTGCTGGTGTTTTTTCTCTCTGCATGGATTGGTAATACTGACAAGCTTCTCCTTCTTTATGGGATTTCCCCTGGATCTATAACACTGAAATAAATGCCATTTCTCCCATATACTGTGTCTGGTTTGGAGGTTCATCCTAGCAGCATAGAGCTGACTATGACAGAAATTTGTACCAGAGAATGGGTTACTGCTGCACTATGAATATAACCATGTGGATTTTGGACTTTTGGAACTTTTGTTTTGGAGGAATGAGCATGGACTTTTACTTGCAAATGAAGATGGTTGCCAAAGCAGTAAGCTAAGTTTTATAGACTATTCTGGTGAGAATTTGAAGCTGCTAAATGCCAAGAGAATTGTATTTGGAAGCTTTTCTTATTAACTTCAAATGGCAGACAAACGCTGCAGAGAATTTTGTTGGAACTGGGCTACTTAGGACTGGCTGAGTTCTGTTTCCCATGCCCAGAGAATTTTATAAAAGTTAAATTTGTCATGGCCTGATATGCATGGCTCAACATAGGGAACTGAGAGGTGTGAAATAAAGATCCCTGAAAACAGCTGCATCCACTGCACATACTTCCAACAAGGCAGGATGGACTGATAAAGCTGTGATCACAGATAAATTGAATGGTGCAAATCAGAGATAAATTACCTTGGGCTACCTTCAGCCTTTAATAGCCATTTATTGCTCATAGCTCTGTCTGAACTAGCATCCTGGTAAGTATCAGTTGATGAGGTGTTATCGTTTTGGAAATGCCCTCAACTTCCACCAACACAAGGGTCAAGAATGTCATCAGATAGTATCTGAGGGCTGTGGCAGATATTTCCTTGATTTGCAATGACCTATTTTCCTGATGGTCAGTCAATATATTTGAAAAGTGCCTTGATTTAAGGCTTCCTTTTGTTCTGTAACTCTAAAACCTTCATGAAATTGCTAACATGTTGGAACATGGAATTTAGGGTAACCTAAATCTCTGTTTTTGGGCCATATTTGGCTCCAGAATAAATTACCTCACCTCCTAGAGGTGAGAGCTGTTTCTTTTGCATCAACAGAGATATAAGTATTAAAATTGGAGACATTTTAACAAGTTTAAAATTTACAGGCACAGAGACTGGCTTGAGGTTACTGAAATTGGAATTGTCAAATACATTAGCAACAGTAAGGGAGTTGTTCCACCTACTTTACATTAAAGCAATGGAAAGAATGTCCTAGGTAAGTCTGATTGGTAAAAATACAAACTCTTCTTCTCAGAAGAAAACTGAAAGGAATGAACCTATTCTTCATGGTCATGATTAATTTTGTCCCTGAATTAACAACATGGCTCTATCTAGCATACCTGGTCTTGGTTTTAGAAGCACTAAAATGCATGGAATAGGTCATGAAGTGAACACAGTTCTAGGAGCCATTGCTGAGATAAAACATGATGACCATGATAAAGATGACAGTAAGGTTATTGGAAAATGGATCATGGTTTGAATGCAGACACAAAGATGTTTTGGATATGCCAGGAATGTGCAAGGGCTGCCATGGAGCACTAATGGCTTGGCATGGAAGTTTTCTTTGTCTATTCAGCCCATCTGGAGTGATGGAATTGTAAAGTCCAGAGACTTGTTACTGGTCACTGGATATGGAATAAGACTTGAAGAGGTTTGGTTAATGATTTTTGAGTTTGCATTGGTCCAGTCTCTTCTTGTTATGCCTTATAGTAATGCAAATATTAACTGTATCTCTTTACATGTTGGAAGTATGTTAACGTGTTTGATTTTTACAGGATTCACATTTGACAGTCTTACATCTCAAATGAGACTTGGACTTATTAATAAACTTAAATTGGTAAAGACTATGGAGACCTTTGAAGTTTTACTGAACACAATTTACAATGTGAGAAGATTATGGGGTTATTAGGATGCATGTGCTATCTTGCTCCTCTTACTTATGTGGGTCCTGGGGAATCAAACTTGGGTCTTTTTGATTTTGCTTAGTCTCTAATGTAATGGATCTAATATAAATTCAACAGTTAGCTAGTGATATAATCCTAATATTGGTGTAGATACATACAAACACTGTTATCAAGGCAGGACAGAAACATTGCAATCATAGTCCTCGTTTCTGTAACTGGTCATGTGCCCTTAGCTGGTATTTGTAACCACTTTCTTCTACTACCCGTTCTGTATTTCCTCCACCTTCAACAAGCACCTCAGCAGGTCTTGGTTCTTTACCTGGAGGGACGACCAATACATTCATTCCTGAAGGATCTGGGCCATTTATCACAATACCTCTATTGAGCTGTTGCAGTCATTGATTGACTTTGATAACAGTGCATGGTAACACTAACAAATGCCCTAAAGAATCTCCTGCACTCCAGACATACTCTTCCTTACCTCCATTGTGGAGTAGAAGTCCACTTTCTCCCAGGTAATCTGGATCAATCATCCCTGCAATCATTGTAGCTCCTTTCTCAGCCTGTTCAGTCAAGGGCATTAGGAGTCCAAAGTGAACAGGGGGAAGTCTTAGCTTCCAATTCCATGGAATAGTTCTCATGTCTCCTAGCATGTCTTCTAGGTTCCTCTGGAACCACAACACTTTAACATTTTACCCTTTTGTAATATAGTGGATATATTTCATGAATAATAATTCTGTTGTGATATTTTTTTCACTTGAACCCTTTTTAATCATAAATCAATGTTGACTTTAATCAAACACTAGATTTTGTGTAATATTTTAACTTTTATGCTTGGTAAAAGTATTTTTTTCTTTATAAACATTTTACTGACAGCTTCCATAATTATACACAATAAACCATGATTATTTACTCCTCTACCCACCCCCTCACTCCACCTCTCAAATCCATCCTCCATCAAATCATCTCCAACTTTTAACTAGTCTCTCTTATATTTTTGAGGTAATCATCTTTTCCTCTTATTACAATGGTCCTGTATAGGTACTGTCAGGCACTGTGAGGTCATGAATATCAAGGCCATTTGTGCGGACAAGAAGTAATAGTACAGTGTTCAGCACTAACACATCTCTATCACACCTTCCAAGACTCAGGATCTATTGTGGAAGAGGTAACAGAAAAAATGTAAGAGCCAAAGGAAGGATAGGAGTGTTTACAATGCAATCTTTCAGATATACAAAAAGTATTTTACATTATAGATTAGGGGCTTATAGATAGTTCAGGCATTAAAGGCACTTTAAAGCCTGAGGGCTCAGGTTTGATTCATCAGTGCCCATTTAAGAGCAGATGCACAAAGTGGCAGATATATCCGGAGTTCATTTGCAGTGGTAGGTGGCCCTGATTTGTCCATTCTCCCTCTCTTCCCCTCGCTTTCCCTCTATCTACAATAAATAAATAAGATATTAAAAAAGTATGTTTTAGCTTAAATAAATATATTAGTGGGCTCAAATATAGTTATTCTTAATAAAACAATTATTTAGTTGCTCAGTTTGTATTTATGTGTTTAATTTTCTATAATTGGTTATTTAGGTTATTTTTATATTAATGTATTAATTTTGCATACAAATGAAGTTCAGTGTGATATTTCCATATATTAGGATAACGTGCATGGATCATGCAAATCAACACTGTACTTCTACCCTTAACCAACTAAAAACCTTCTCAATACCTACTAATACATATGTTTTCAGGTACACATATTTAATTTTCAAATAAGAGAAAGAATAGGTGGTGCTTGTCTTCCCATGTCACCCAACATGAATTCTCAATTCCATCCATTCTGCTGCAAATGACAGGGATTCATTCTTCTTATTGCAAATATGTTATTGTGAACATATATAATATTTTAATTCACTTGTCAACAACTAGTTTAAGCTTGTGAAGCAATCCTATGGTACTTTTCTCTAAATGCTTATATTCATTTAAAATGCAATTAGAATTTATGTTGATATGTTAAAATAAGCAAAGTAACATGTGTATTTAAATTTTTCTCATGAAATATTGTTTCTTTGCAAAGATCAATTATGTTATAATATCTAACAATGTTTGGGGGAAATAACACTAAATTTAGAAGAAATATCTCTTTGCATTATTTATTCAACAATTAACTTATTGGAAACCATTAATCCTTCCCAAATATTACACCAAAATAAATGATGCAGTTGATATTCTTGAACATGAAAAGAAAAGTTATATCTGAAATGTTAATTTTCAATGTTCCAGAAAGGGAATTTAAACCATATTTTCATAGTCTTATAATTAAACTTCTATGCAGAGGCACAAACAACGTTTTTGTCCTTTTGTGTGTGGGGTCAAATGTTTTATGGTATATTTATGTGTGGGTGCAGATTCATGTACCATGTGTATGCCTGTGTGGAAGGCAGAGAAGTTTGGGTGTCCCCTCCATAACTCACCCCTGTGTTCCTTGTGGGTCTTCCTGTCTGAAAACAGGTATGCTGATTTCACCATCTGCTGTGATCATCTGCCCAGATTCTCTGGACTCTTCTTCCCACCGACTGGGCTTACTGACCTACACAACTCATATGGGTGCTGGGCAAACACAGATGGTAGCAGCCCTTTCAGGCCCTCATGCTTAAGCAGCAATTACCCTTGCCTATTAGTCATGTCCACAATCCCCTAGGCCAGCTAGGCCACCCCTCAAGCATCTTTTACTACAAACACTCCCAAAGTAAATACTTGAGGCCAGGAGTGGTGGCACAGAACTTTAATCCCAGCACTCAGGAGGCAGAGGTAGGAGAATCACAGTGAGTCCTAGGCCACCCTGAGACTACATAGTGAATTCCAGGTCAGCCTGTGTTACAGTGAGACCCAACCTCAAAAAAAAACCAAAAACAACCACAACAACAACAACAAAAAACAGTAATTATTAGAACTCCTAACCAATATTTACTCAGGAGGAAACACATCTAAGAGTTCTATAGGAAAAGATGGGCAGATTGTACAAGACAAAACTCAGAAATCATTTTGGGCCACACATAATTTAATGACACCTTATGTGGGGAAAATCTCTATTGATCATTTCAGTAAATGCCAAGGAGCGATGTTCCCTCCCACCACTACTGTTATCGTGAGGCATTTAGAAGAGTCCCCTGAGTCCACTGCTTCTTAAAAGCATTTTCTCTGTACCACAAAAGGCCCGTACTCTTTGAAATCTTCTGAGGTGACCCACATCGGCTTAAAGGTACTCATGGAAGTCATGATGGAGCCACCGACCCAAGGTGAGAAGCACCTGTCTGGAGAAGCCGTGATCTTGATCGGGGTGCCATTGAAAGCCAGAGCTTCGAGTTCTTTCAGGAGCCTATCTTCAAGCCCGGGAAACAGGGTGGTACCTCCGGACAGCACGATCTCAGCAAAGAGGTTCTTCTGAATGTCAGTGTCGCACTTCAAGATGCTGTTGCAGACCATTTTTGAGAGACCTGGTTCATGGACGCCCAGCTGGTCAGGTGTAAAGAGAACTCTTGGCACCTGGCATAGGTGTTCATTCATGTGGATGACATTCCCATCTGGAAGTGTGTATTCCCTCAGAGCTCGCTGAGACCCTTTGCTTGCCTCTTCATTAGGTTCCCAGTCAACTACGCACAGTTTCTCCTTAATGTCATCCACCACAGCCTTGTTGAGGATGCAGGGGAAAGTGTAGCCAATGGCGAGGAGGAGCCGGGTGAGGTGTTCTGTGATATCCCTCCCTGCCACATAGAGCTTGGTGACAGCATGATGTAGGGTGTAGCCTTCATAGACGGGGACAGTGCAAGTGACTCCATCGCCACTGTCCACTACCAGGCCGGTAACACAGGCTGAGGCGCACAGGGCTGCCACTGCATGGTTGCATAGGTACAGGGCTGGCACATTGAATTTCTCAAACATGATTTCTGTGGTCTTCTCCCTGGTCCCCCGTGGGTTCAAGGAAGGCTCAGTCATCAGAACTGGCTGCTCACTGGGTTTCACACCTAGTTCCCACTCAAAAAGATCCTTCCACAATTTTTCCATGTCATCCCATCTTGTTACGAGTCCACGTTCAACGGGGTAGTGCAAGTATAAGCCGTCATAATTGCACTGGGCTTCTTCACCGACAAAGTACCTCTTCCGATTCGATCTTGCTGATGGTATGTTGAATTTCGGGTGACCAACCACTGAGTTGATGATGTGACGGGGTCCATTCTCTCCCGAAATTCCGATTTTGCAGAGTCCAGATCCGTTGTCAAAAATCACAGCTGGCACATCCAATATGTCTGGATTAAACATGTCTGGACTCGATCTTCTGCACTTCACGAAGAGAAAGTATACTTGGGCCACTCGGTGGGGCTGCAGGTCCTGCTGCTGGGAGAGTTAGTGTCTTAATACACAAACGTTCTCAAGGTGGCGCTCCAGGTGAAGCTAGAAGGTTGTTTTCAATTCAGCAGACTGCCAGGCCCTCATCCCACAATGTTGACGCTGCCCTGGTGGCCCACAGCCGGCTCAGGCGAACTCAGGCATGACTGCCAGGTACGTCACAATGCAGCCTTGGCAACACCTGTTCTCAGTCATAATCAGATCTGTGGGAATGCCTGAGCTAGTAGTTACACTCTGCACATGGTAATATTTTTAAGTCAAACTCCACCTATATAAAATTTGCATGGGATTCCTAGTTTTTATTATTAGTATTTTTAAAACAAACCTTATTTACTTAATTATGTGGAGAGAGAGTGTGATAGATAGAGGATAGGTGCTCCAGGGTCTCTCGCCACTGCCTAAGAACTCCAGGTGCATGTGCCATCTTGTGCCCCTGGTTTATCTGGGTCTTGGGGAATCAAATCTAGGTCCTTTGGCTTTGCAGTCAAGTGACTTAGTTGTGAAGCCATCTCTCTAAGCCCCACCAGCTTCATAATAAACAAAAGTTGCTTGTCCCAGAAAGGAGTCTTATCTGTTCCACTAAGAAGTATTAAAATGGATTACCTTTTACATATAAATTTTCTCAGCCAGGCATTATGACACAAGCCTTTTTTCACAGCCCTCAGGAGACACAGGTACAAGGTTTGCCTTGAGTTCTAGGCCAGACTGAGACTACATAAGTGAATTCCTGGCTACCTCTTGGCTAGAACAAGACCCTGCCTTGAAAAAAAAAAAAAAAAAGAAACCAAAAACCAAAGGAAACTTTCTCCATACACATGTACATAGCCTATACCTTTTATAGTATGTACTATATATATATGTGTGTGTTATATAATATATATTTCATGTATCACAATATCATATGTAAAATAACATGCAGGCATATATAATTATGTATACTATATATATATATATATATATCAGAATTTTTAAAAAGATTTTTAGGCAAGCTCAACTGACTGCCTTATGTTTGGGAGGAGGGAGGGGGTTCGAGACAGGGTCTCACTCTAGTCCAGGCTGATCTAGAATTCACTCTGCATTCTCAGAGTAGCCTCAAACTCGATCCTCCTACTTCTGCCTCCGAGTTCTGGCATTAAAGGCATGCCACCATGCTTGGCTTTTTTTTTTTTTCTTTTTTACTTTTTTAAATAAAAATTTTTTTTTTTTCAGGAAGCACTTCTCAACCTAGTTTTTTTTTTCAAACTGTGCTATTGTTATGGTGATTTGTAATTCTTTTGTGTATATACTCATCAGTAGGAAATGTTAAACTAACTCTAATTTTTAATTTTGGAAAGAGACAATGACATGTCTCATGAACAGTTTTCAAGGGTTCCAACTTTGCTACATTCCTGTCAACTCTTGCTATTTCATGTATTTTAAATTGTGAGGTATAGTTTTAATTTCCATATCCTTGAGAATTAGTGGTATCCAATGTCTTGCTTTAAGCACATTGACCACTGGTCCATCATTACAGAATTCAAAAAGCCTATAAAACTTTACCTATCTTAATGAGTTATTTGATTTTTTGTTCAATTTTAAGAGTACTATGATCCATGAAAAGATTTATAATTTTAGGTATACTCTGCCATATCATAGATTGCCTGCTTAAACTATGTTTTTGGTATGGTCTCATTTCTAGCAAAAAGAAAACTCTAAATTTTGGATGAGGATTTTGCTGAGTCTAAAAATTGTCTTTTAGTGGCATATACATTATAATATTTTGTTTTCTGATCTATGGACAAATGACACTTTCAAATTTTATCTTCACTAACTTATTCTAGCAGCCTCCTTGAGTCATGTGACTTTACTAGTAGCCTAAACATTTATTTTTATTTTTTTTGAGATAGGGTTTCACTCTAGCTCACTGACCTGAAATTCCCTATGTAGTCTCTGCGGGGCCTTGAACTCATGGCAAACCTCCTAACTCTATCTCCCAGATACTTGGGATTTAATTTTTTTTATTTATTAATTAGAAAAAGAGAGAGAGAGAATGGGTGTACCAGGGCCTTCAGCTGCTTCAAAGGAACTCTAGATGCATGCTCCATTTTGGGCATCTGGCTTATGAGGCTCCTGGAGAATCAAACCTTCATCTTTTGGCTTTGCAGGCAAATGACTTAACTACTAAGCCATCTCTCCAGCCCCTAAGTATTATTAATCTACCACTTTACATGGAATATTTTCTTAATTTTATTTCTGATAGGTCATTCATAGAATGTGGAAATATATGGTGCATTTCATGACTTATTTTATATTTCACAGCTTTGTTGGATGTATTCAACCTAATCTTTTTAATATAATTCATTCTATCAGTTCTGTTCCTCTATAGAAACCTGACTAATACACCTTTCTTTGCTTCGGATCTTACAGGAATTTTTTGTCTTTAAACATTGAATATGATTGTGGTGGTTTGAATGTGAATGTTTGTCCCCCATAAACCCAGGTGTTTTATTAAGCTTGTAACTTGGGTCTCCTGCTGCTGGCTAGAGGAGTTGTCAGTGCGGGGCAGATCCTAGGATCCAGACCAAAGGTGTGTTTGAGGGTGGACCTGATTCCTACCCAGTGGTATGCCGACAAGTATGAGCACTGATGAGTACAAACTTACTGGTTTTTCGTATTTGGTGGATGTTGATGGTTTATCTCCTCAGCTTTATTTATGAATGACAGCCAGCTTCTTTTGCCATTGGTGGAATGATCCCTTGATTTATAAGCTTGGAATAAATCCTTTCTTCTCATGAAACAGTGTTTGGTTAGATATTTATCCCAGAAATGTGAAGTTGCTACTACAATGATGTTATATGGAAGGTGTATATATATGGTCTATACTGTATTGAGGAGTTTTCTTTTTAGTCCCATTTTGATGAGTATGCTCATCAAGAAAGTACGTTGACCCTTTCAAATGTCTTTTCTGCATTGTTGGATATTGTGATATTGTTTTTGTCCTTTGTGACATTATGTAGCATACTATATTTATTGGCCTTTGCATATAATTACTGCATGCCAGAAATAAGTCCCTGTTAGGCAATATACCTGACTTTTCATATCATTTTAAATTTTACATTCTAGATTTTTGTAAAGTTGTTTTTTCATTGAATGTTTATTAGTTATTAGTAGTTTTCTCTTGGTACTTCTGTTTGGCTACAACATTAGACATTGGTCTCTTTGAATTGATCATTATAGAGTTTTTTGAGATTATTGAATTTATGTATCTATTTCTTTCCCAAATTTGTAAAAACTTTACAGGCATTATTCCTTCCTACAAGCTATCTGTCACATTCTGTACATCTTCCCCTTTGGGGCTTTTCAGAATACCCTTAGCCTGAAACCTCATTGGATGGGCCAGCCCCTCTGTATTCTCTACAAGAGATAGTGAGAGGAAATGAAACAAAGTCCATGTCCCATTTTCCTATGCAGTGTTTCAAACAGATTAAGGAACGTTCTCTGATTATCTTATCCACTATATTTAGATATTTCAGATTTTGATTCAGTTCTATAGACTAACATGGGAAGGCAGAATGCTGCTACTCCTAAATGAGACATTAATGCCAACTAAAATAATAATACCCTACAGTTAGTCATAATCTATGGAGAGGATATCTTTATGTCAATAGGAAAAGAACAAGGGCTTTATCCAAATGATACTAGTGCCAAGTTCTACCTCGACTCTCATAAGGCAAGCTAATGAGTTTGACATGAACACAGAAACCTCTGTTTACAAGAGACTTTCTCAGGAATTCCAGTTCCCCATTTCTCCATAGGGCATAAAGTCATTTTCCTGATAGATCCTGATTAAAAATAAACAGAAGGAGGTAGAGAAGGGAAAGTAGTAGACTGAAAGCAGATATTTACAAATATTCATTCTAGATCCATTCTAAGTCCCATAATTATTCCAGACTTTCAAGAGCCATCTAAAATCTGCATGAACATGGCACTTAGTTTATTGAAAAACTGCAAACTGTTTCGATTAAAGGCGCCAACTTAGCTCCTGATGCTTAGGCAGTAGAACTAGTAATCAAACTCTCTCTCTCTCTCTCTCTCTCTCTCTCTCTCTCTCTCTATATATATATATATATATATATATATATATATATATACACACACACACACACACACACACACACACACACACATATATATATATATATATATATATATATATATATATATATATATATTCCACCAATCAGTCCCAGATATAAGGTGAAAGTTAAAATTACAATGTCTAGCCATTTGGGCTTAAGAGTACTTTATAAAATATAATGAAAGCACATGCTTTGATTGGATGGGAACGAAAAGAACAAGGTTCATACATGTGCTCTAATAGGAGGTTTATGTGAAAGGATGCCCAGAATCCAAGACAAAAACTTCTTAGAAACTGCTATAACTGTGGGTTGCCAAGACACTTCAGAAGTGATCTTTGTAGGGAAAGCTCCTCCTTAATCTGTTATAGCAAGGGAACCAATGAAGAGCTGACTGTCCTCTAATGCACTTTGAGACCAGAGGCATCTTTACAAATGGTTCAAAATGGACTGAAGAGTTCTGTAGCCCCTCTTTCCAGGTCCGACTACTTGAATGTTCATTATCTTCCTGGAGTCCTGGATAACTGAAACCATTGCATAGGAGTCTGTCAATATCCTCTTACATACTAAAGCCTCATATTTGGTATTGACTTTTAATCTTGGTCATACCTCTGCCCAAACTATGACTGTGGTATCTCTGGAAAGGTTTTGATGAGGCCTCTCAGGTACAATTAGGGAGAATTGCTTTTCCACAATGGCCTTCTCAATATGCCAGAGTCTTCTTTGCAATTGAGCTGAGACCTCCTCACTATATTAGGAACTTCCATAATTATAGCAGCTGGGCTGGTACTGTGCTTGACCTTAATGGAGGCAGACATTAGTTGTGAGGTGTGGGAAACTAAATTAAAAACTGTTAGTCCAATTGTTAAAATCCTTCTTCCTTCCCTCATCAAAAGAATTATCCTTTGAGAACAGGGGCCTGAAGAAGTCTGTTTCCAAAAATAGACAACTTAAAATCTCAACATCGTCTAATACCATGTGTTAGCCTAGGCAACATTTTATGAGTGCAACAATAAAATGGTAAATAGAAACTATTAAAAGACTGATCTGAATGACATTCTCTTTTACACAACCTTAAAGACAAATTCAAAATATATCTATTGCCTTTGATTAAATTCTGGGACTTTTGAATAGTGTTGAAAGTTGGTAAAGTCTAAGGGGGATTTTAACTTGAACTAAATGACTTTTCTATCATTGTTAGTTTCTCATGAGTCTATAGGGTCCTGGGGCAGAATGTGTAGTGTCTTTCCCAGCCTCATGTGTTTGCTATTAAGCCTCATATTGGATTCCCAGGTGGTGGAAATTTGGGATGCAAAGTCTTGCTGTTGGAGGTGTGTCACTGGAGGTGGATCTCAAGGATTATTAGGCAAGGTCTAAGGCCAGTATTGAGATCACTGCCATACATAAATTGGATACCCACCCTGAGGTGCTATTCTTTCAGTGCTATAAAGAAATTTTCGGGGCTGGAGAGATGGCTTAGCGGTTAAGCGCTTGCCTGTGAAGCCTAAGGACCCCGGTTCAAGGCTCGGTTCCCCAGGTCCCACGTTAGCCAGATGCACAAGGGGGCGCACGCGTCTGGAGTTCGTTTGCAGAGGCTGGAAGCCCTGGCGCGCCCATTCTCTCTCTCTCCCTCCCTCTATCTGTCTTTCTCTCTGTGTCTGTCACTCTCAAATAAATTAAAAAAAAAAAAGAAATTTTCCTCAAAATTTAAACTTGAAATAAATTCCCTCCTCCCATATTCTGTTTTGACTAGGGCTTTCTGCCCAGCAAAGATAAGGTAAATACAAAAGCATCCTTAAGAGGCAATTTAATAAGCTATCCAAAGATACCATCTCCTACAGAGGATTCTCATTCTCATGGCCTTAATAATAATCTGAAGTATTCCTGAGGAAACAGTTTCAAGTCATTTTAAAATGGTATATAAAGACCTTTTCTCAACAATTACATTTTTAAGATTTTATTTTTATTTATTTATTTATTACAGAAGGAGAGGGAGAGAGAGATAGATAGAGAGAGAGAGAGAGATAGAAGGATTGAAAATGGGAGTGCCAGGGCCTCCAGCCACTGCAAACAAACACCAGATGCATACTTCACCATGTGTGTCTGGCTCATGTGGAACCTGGAGAATTGTCCATGGGTCCTGGGACTCTACAGAAATGTGCCTTAACTGCTAAGCCATCACTCCAGACCAACAATGGCATTTTATCAGACTGAGAAAGTTAAGCTCTTATAAAACACATGACATTATTAACAAAGTTAAATTTTTCATCAAAAACATTTTTAGAAACTAAAATCAAGACCTGAGGAGTTTCATGTCTAAACATGGATAATTAGTATTTGTGAAGTCACTCCTCTTTCTTTTCTCTTCCTTAAACATACTATGGTAAAGACCACACACACATTTTAATCATTTGTACACCCACTGTCATTAAGGTTGCAGGAATCATCTCATAAATACACCATTCCAAGGTCAAGAAATATTCACCACACTTGGACAGTACCCTACCAAAAGATACAGGCCTCTGTAGGAGACTTCTTATGTGGTAGAGCTTATAGAAAATCTAATGTTTCTTTTCAAGTGGACAGATAGTATTTGGCCAACAGAGGAACTTTATTTCTTAGAACTGTATTTGCAATAATGGCAAAACACAAAATTTCATCACTCCTTCCTTCAACCCCCCAAAAGACAATGCCCTCATTATTCAACTTGTTAGGTTCAAAATATGCCCAATTTTAAAACGAATGAGACCACTGTAGATCTTCATAGAAAAAAAATTATTTGTAGGATTCCTTTTTCAGGTCAGATGTCCCATTTGCTAAGATAATATTTATTATAGGCCTTCTTAGTATAGGCCTAAATAAAATGCTAAAACTTCATCCTACTAGTACAACAAAATACTAAATGAGAACCATAAACAGAACTATTGTATTACCATCGTCACTACTAAATAAAAATAATCATCTAAATATAACTTCCAAGGTTCAACAAATATATGGGACCACTATTATTTCTCACATTGTCCAAATAATCTTACTCTTAAGCTGTAATTGGTTGGTTGCATACTCAATAAAACATAAAACTCAATTCACAATAACTTGGCAGACTTTTAACTCAATGAATGAAAATTCCACTGTCAGACTAATAAGACTTGGAGAACCCTGATAACAAGCCCTGAGCTCAGCCAACCTAGGAGTAACACTCATTATATTACACCTACATTTTGATCTCCAGAGTTTGTCGATTCATACTGTCCATCCAAATTCTACTAAATAAACTAGTCTTCAATGGCACAAACACCCATGGTAGATCTTCCAAATCTGATATAACAGTCAAATCCAGACATTATAGATAAACTACATGCTGTATTTCTATGACATGTTAAATTAGGAGAAAATACAGATAGAGACATTCATTAGGAAAAAAGACTAGCTTTCTAAAATATAAAGCAAAGTTGAGATGTTGTTTTAAGAAGAAAGAAAAAAAATGATCTGGCCTAGTAGATCAGATAACTTACTCCTAACAGGCCTTACAAAACTACTGCTTAACTCAGTCATGGGAAAGAGCTTATACCCTAACTCAGCAGGAACTGCGAACCATGTTTATTTAAATGGAGTTAGATATATTGAACAGTTATGGAACAATGGCAAAAATCCTACATAAATAATATAGAGAACAAAAATTATACTGATAAATGACAGATACATGAATTATGTACTCTAGCTAATCATATCCCAAGACTGTATACATCTAAAATAATTTCATAGTACAGCTAACAGAGGTAGGAAAAATAATAAGAAATATCCATATCATACTCACTGGAAACAGGCTACACTTCAAACACTTCAAAATGAATCTCAAGTAAATTTCATTTTACTTCATGATTCTAAAAAGAAAAGTAGAGTCTGCTTATGCCAACAGTAATGATATATCCTTGAACTCTGCCAGGTCTGACCTACATTTTCTTCTCTAAGAAAAAAAAAAATCTGATACATGAGAAAGAGAAGATTTCCTGGTAAGACACTGCATTTGATATCCAGCTGGTAGAATTTTGGAACGTGGAGTCTTACTGGAGTAAGTGTGTCACTGGGTAAGGATTTTGAGGTTTATTAGGCCAGCTTCAAATATACTACTGAGACTATTTCCACAAAGAATTGGAATGCCCAGTCTTGATTGTGCTATTCTTTCTCTGCCATGATAAAATTTACCCTCAAAACTGTAATCTGAAATAAAATCCTACCTCCTATATGCTGCTTTTAGTAGGATGTCCTGCCTCAAAAAAGAATAATAATACAAACATAAAGCTACAACATTGTCTTATTTTTATATAATAATATTGTACATATATTTCTCCACATATGAGTTTGGTTCAATACCAAAAAAATAGTATAAATTCATTAAAATATATAATTACAACATATAATATTCTAGACATTAAAGAAGTATGTTTTCTAAAACTAGTATTAAACATTACCAATGAAAATAAAATTATAAATTATAAATAAATTAAACTTGCCAGACAACAAACTAATCTACACATTCAACAAAATGAATAAGACATTCCATAAAGTACAGATTACCAGAGATAAGGGAGAAAAACACTTTAGACTGGGTAGTGTATATAATATACATGTGTTTCTTTGGCTTTCAAGGATTAATGTTACTTTCATCTGTTACTTTTGCTCATCTGGGACATGAACTACTCTATTCTGTCTTAATAACTACTATAATATTTTACTATTTGTCTCTTCCATATGCTATCTCAGGTTCAAAGTCTAAAGTGCTAACTATTAGACCATAGAACTTGTTATCTCAGGTAAAAAGGAGGAAAAGAATAAGTAAAAGACCCACATAGAGAGGATGATGAGACATCAGTTCATAGGGGGAAAAATAGAAATAAAAATGTTTTTGTCATGGGCCTTTAGATAGACACTCCTTAGGGAAACTTTTACTTTCATTACTCAAATGACACCAAAATCCAACAATTTTCATTCCTTAAATGATACCCAAATCCAACAAGCAACAGCCAAAATGGATTTTTTTCCCCTTTGTCTCTAATGGCAGTTATGTTTACCTCACAGGAGCAGTAACGGTATGAATTAAAAATCAGGCTGGAAAGATGGCTTAGTGGTTTAAGGCACTTGCCTGTGAAGCCTAAGAACTCATGTTCAACTCTCCAAATCTCACATAAGCCAGATGCATAAGGTGGTACAAGAGCACAAGGTAACATATGTGCCCAAAGTGGCATAAGCATGCACTTGGCATTTGATTGCAGTCATTGGATGCCCTGGCATGCCAATTCTGTCTCTCTCTTTCACACACACGTAGAAAAGATCTTAGAGTAAAACAAGGCTGGAGAAATGGCTTAGCAGTTAATGCAATTGCCTGCAAAACCTAAGGACCCAGGTTTTATTCCCAAGTACCCATGTAGGCCAGATGCACAAGGTGGCACATGCCTCTGGAGTTCATTTTTAATGGGTAGAAGCCCTGGAACACCCATTTTCTCTATCTCTATCTGCCTATTTCTCTTTATCTCTCTCTCTCTCTCTCAAATAAAGAAAAAAGAAAACTGAAATACTAAAGAGAATGAAACCGACTTTTGGTCAAAATGGTGTCCACCTAACCATGCTCCAGCTCCAAGGGATATAACAGGCAAGAGCTGTAGGGTTTCAGAGTCAGCAAGTCCTAGCAGACCTCCATTGGATGGGTATGGAGAAGCATAGTAGTGAATCCACTGATTCCCATACTCTCAGGTATCCCACTAGATCCTCAGGTCTCTTAAGCAGCCATCCCAACCACCATGCCAACCACAACACTGAGGACCAGGTTTGCTCCTCTGCTACTTGTGTGATACAAAGACGAAGGACCCAGGTTGGATTCCCCAAGACACACATAAGCCAGATGCACAGGGTGGCACATGCTTCTGGAGTTGGTTTGCAGTGGCTGGAGGCCCCATGATGCTCATCCATTCTCTCTCTCTCTTCTTATTTCTCTCTTAAATAAATATATAAATAAATATAATTAATAAAAAGAACAGAAGAGACAACAGGACCAGAATCCCAAATGAAGACATGAGATATGTGAACCTGACCAAGCACTTTTCAGAACTTGCAGAAAATAAAGAAAAAAACAACAATTGGGTGAATGCTCTCCTCACTAGGTTGGACTTAAGGGGGGGGGGCGGACAGAGAGGCATCAAAAGTGAGTTAAGTGATCAGAAGGAAAGCCAAAAACAACAGAGAACCTCAATAATAAGCTGGTTAAGATCTATGAAGACATAAATGAATGCAAGGAAGAATTCCAAGCATTAAGAAAGTCAGAAAATGACCAGAAAAGGGAACTCGACAGAGGGATGGACACTATACAGAAAAAGGCAGTGGAAAATACAAACCAAACTGAACAAATCCAAACCTCTCTAGAAGCTTTCAAGCACAGAGTCAGTCAAGCGGTAGACACAACCTCAGAACTGGAAAACAAGACAGAAGAAGCAGTTTGTGAGTCTTAAAACTTGAATAAGTTCAAAATTTTTGTGAAGTGAACATGAGGTAACTGTAGGATACACTTAAATGTCCCAACATTCATATCATAGGTTTACCAGAAGGGGAAGAAATTCAGATCAAAGGCATGGAGAACTTATGCAACAAAATGATCAAACAAAACTTTCCCAACCTCTCAAAAGAGAGTGCCATTAAGATACAAGAAACTAAAAGAACTCCAAATACACTCGACCAAAGGAGAAAAGACATATTATCATTAATACTCTAAACAATGGAAACAAAGAGAAAGTCTTAAAAGCAGAAAGAGAGAAACAAAACATTACATATAAAGGTAACCCTATCAGAATTACCTCAGAATTCTCAATGGGAACCCTAATAGCCAGAAGGGCCTAGAACGGAACACTGCAAAATCTGAGGACCTATAGCTTCCAACCTAAACTACTGTACCCAGCAAAAGTATCATAATAAATGGTGAAAGAAAAAATTTTCCATGATAAAAGTCAGCTCTACAACTATATGAACACTGATATGGTTAAGTTTGTGTCAACTTGATCTGTTTAGAAATTCAAAGACATTCCTCTTAAGTAGGTGTCTGAAGTTGTTTCCAGGAAGGACTAACTAAAGGAGGAATCCTTCCCCCAGGGTGAGCCCTTCCCCCACAGTGGGTGGTCTCTCTCAGAGAGGAGGCTTTATCAAAAGAAGCTCTGAGAAGAAAAGTATTCTCCTTTCCCACCTAGCTATTAGTTCTGTTTGCTGCTTTCCAGTGTGGACTGAAGGCAAATATGGACTGAAGACCAGCGTGGACTTAAGAGCTATAACTCTCCAGGACACCTCCAGGCCTTCAGTGCCAGATTGGGACTACTGAGGCATCAAGCCTAGTGGACTGACCAGCTACCAGGCTACTTGACTCTCAGGCCTGTAAACTGCTATTGCCAACACATTAGCAATCTTAAAGAAGATAGACCAACTGCTTTACATTAAAACAATGGAAAGGATGCCTGAGGAAAGACTATCATAGAAATGCAAACTCTTTTTTTTTTTTTTTACTTATTAAGAAAAACTTATTAGTTATGGACATACCCAGTATGTAAACAGCACATGTTGGTACCATTCTTACCCTCATCCTTGCCCCGTGGGGATTGTGGATAGTGCATTATGGGGGTAGCCATCAGTTATGGGAAGAATGCCCCGGTTCTTGACCTTGTTGTATCATTTATATTTATGGGAGTTGTCACTAAAATAAGTCTTTTTCTTTTATTGGAAGAGTGTAAGGGACTGACTAGGTTTCTGTTCTGTCAGGCTGGGTGGGAATGGGGGGAGGACCACCTTCCTTCTTCAACCCACCTCACAGCCCAGGTGGCTGGTGGCCAGCTCCATTCCCTGAGCTCTAGCTCTCCACTCTCCTTCGAAGCAGGCTATGTGACTTGTGCAGCCTAAGGAGGGTCTGACTGTTTTGGTTGCCAAGCTTGAGAGAGCCTTTTCCTCCTACCCTGTCCTGTACCTCCCCATGTATGCCACTGCCGCCACCGCCCCCATCCATTCTTCACTGGGATAGATACAACTGTATCTTCTACATATTCCCATCTCCGCCACTGCTGCTGCCACCAGGGCAGCCACACTTTCTTCCCATTCTTTACCAAGAGAGGGGAGGTTGGCTGGGGTACAGGCCAGCCTCTCCACCTGTCTCCTATATAGTATCGGTGGTAAAGGTGGAGATGGCCAGTATCAGAGATGATTTTTTTTTCCAGCCAGGACTCCCCTGAAACTGATAAGAAGAAAAATAAAAGGGGGGGGTAGTTTTACACAGATATCTTGTAGGATTTTCTCATGGGAGAATGAATGCTAGGGTCTCCTGCCACTGCAAACAGAACTAACACCAGACACATATGTCCCTTTGTGTACCCAGATTTTACATGGTTAGTGGGGAGTTGAACCCCACCCTTCAGTAACCACTGAAGCAACCATCTCTATAGCCCCAGCCCATTCTTTCTTCTTCTCCTTCTTCTTCACCTTTTTCCTTCTTCCTTTAACTACTGCTGTAATTATTCTAGTTGCCTTGTAGGTTTTTCTAAGTAAAATGAAACAGACATTTCATAACAGTGGGGGCTTGCTTGTGGTGATGGACATGGCACATTTCTTCTGTCTCTCCTATGGATTTTTATGTGAACACTCTTTTTTTTCTTTTAGAGTTGACGGGAGAAGGAACCTGATTTTCAAAGTTACAATTTATTTTTTTCCTGAACTAAGAATATTGCTGTGTCCTGCACACATGGTATTGGTTTCAGAAGCATGAAAAATGGAAGGAGTGCTCATGAATTGCACATGGTTTCAGGAGCCGCTGCTCAGATGCAGCATGAGGCAGGCCCTGATGCCCTGATAGGTTGAAAGAAGAGCCTTTGGAAGATGGACCGTGGTTTGCATGAAGACCTGAAGATTTTTTGGATAGAACAGGACTATGCAAGGGCTACCAGAGAGTGTACTATTGGCCTGGGATGGAAGTCTTCCCATTGCTACTCTGCCCAGCTGGAGGGGAAGAATTGGAAACCTGAAGATTGTCAGTCTCTGGTTATGTTGAACTTGAACTGCTGAAGTTTGGTGTTTGTTTGATGGTGACTGAGTTTGCATTGTTTTACTCTCTTTGCTATGCCTTATGGCAGTTGAAAAAGGTTACTCTGTGTCTTTGTATGTTGGAAGTATTTAACTTGTTTTGATTTTACATGACTTATTATCTTAAATTGGTCAAGACTGTGGGGACTTTTAAAATTTAACTGAGTACAATTTACAATGTGTAATGATTTTTAATCTCTTGGGGGCAGGGCAGAACTTGGTAGTTTGAATAGATGCCCCCCCAATATATTCAGTGTTTTATTAGTTTGTAGTTTGAATCTGTACCCACCTGGATGGTGGAATTTTCACTGGGTGGATCTTAAGGTATGGTGGTAGGTTTCAGATTTCAATCTAAAGATATGCAAAGTATATAGCTGGAGTTCATGGAGTGTGCTGTGCTGTGTGGCTTTTGGCTTTTGGCATGTGTTTCTCTCTCTCTGCTTGGACCTATGAAAGCAGGCTAGCTTCTTCTGCCATTGTGGAACTTCCACAGAATCTCTAAGCTTCATTAAATCCCTTATACCATACCTGTGCCAGCTCTGGAAGTTCATCTCAGTAACCTGAAACTGTCTTCTACAAACACATAGCCAAACCTACAGAGAATACTTCAGGGAATTCTCCACACAGAAAAGTCAACAACCAATTCCAAGTGCCTAAAAGAAGCAAACTACAATAAAAAAAAAAATTTTAATTAAAAAAAAATTAAAAAAAACACCAAAACCCACAAAGCACCACAGTATGGAAGGGATTAAGTCAAAACTCACATTTATTACCCTAAACATTAATGGACTTAATTCACCCATCAAAGGACACAAGGTAGCAGGGTGGATCAAAAAAATGGACCACCCAATCTGCTCTCAAAAGAAACCAACCTCACCACTACAAACAACTCTTCCGGGTGAAAGGGTGGAAAATGATATTCCACATGAACAGAAATAAGAAGCAAACAGGTGCTGCTATACTAATATCAGACAAAAGACAATTCAACCCAAAAGTTATAAAAAATACAAAGAAGGCCACTTCTTGCTCATCATGAGAATTATCCAAGAGAATATCACAATCATCAATCTTTATGTACCAAACAAAGGTACACAACAATTCATAAAACAAAACCTACTTGACAACCAAACAGATAAATGCCAACACCATCATAGTTGGGGACATCAATACTCCACTATCAGCAATATATAGGCCATCCAAACAGAAAATCAACAGGGAAGTAAGAGAGCTCAATAAAACCATATATCAACTAGTGCTAACAGACACCTACAGAACATACTATCCCAAATCTACAGAATGCACATTCTTCTCAGCAGCCCATGGAACTGTCTCCAAAATAGATCATATACTGGGACATAAAGCCCATCTCCATATATTTAAGAAAATCAATATAATTCCCTGCATGATATCAGACCACAATGCTATAAAGCTATAAATTAATAACAAGAGATGTGCCAGGAACTCCATCAGCTCCTGGAGAATGAACAAGACACTTTTCAACAATACAATAGTAGTGGATGAAATAAAAAAAATAAATTGAAAAATTTCTATAATTGAATGAAAATCAAAACACATCATATCAAAACTTATGGGACACAAAAAAGGCAGTCCTTATGGGAAAATTCATAGCACTAAATGCCTTCATAACAAAGACAGAGATCCCAAATCAATAACCTAAACATCCATCTAAAGACATTGGATAAACAAGAAGAAGCCAACCCAAAAAGCTCTAGACAGAATGAACTAATCAAGATCAGAAGAGGAATTAATGAATTGGAAGCTAAGAAAACATTTAAGAAAATTGATGAAACAAAGAGCTGATACTTTGAAAAAATAAACAAGACTGATAAACCCCTGGACAATTTGATCTAGCAAAATAGGGATGCTTCAAAATAACAAAATTAGAAATGAAAAAGGAGAGGCCACAACAGACATAAGTGAGTTTGGAAGAATCATCAGGACTTACATCCAAAATCTCTAATCCACAAACCTGGATAATCTGGAAGAAATGGATAATTTCCTGGGTACACATCACATACCAAAACTAAACTCAGAGCAGATTAATCACCTAAACAAAACTATAACACACATTGAGTTTGAAAAGATAATAATAAACCTCCCCAAAAAAGAAGAGGCCAGGACCAGATGGCTTCTCAGTCAGTTCTAACAAACTTGCATGGAAGAACTGAAACCAATTTTTATCAAACTGTTTCACGTAACTGGGGAACAGAGAATGCTCCACAGCTCCTAATTTATGAAGCTAGAATCACCCTAACACCAAAACCAGACATAAATACAATAAGAAAAGGAAACTAGGGGTCTATATCCCTGATGAACTTAGATGCAATGATCGTGAACAAAATCCTTAGAATCCAAATTCAACAGTACCTATGGTAGGGATGTTCATGAGCATTAGAATGTAATGCCTGCTCTTGTCTGGCTAAGTACATATATTATGCTCACCAAACTGTTCTGTAAGCATTTTCCTTAATGTCCATACCCATATATCAACACTATCCTCACTTTTTTTTAGAAAAGCTTCTCTTTTCAGATTGTGGTGACTACTGGGATGACCTAAAAGGTACCACAGTGCTGATAACATGTGACAGAGGAATGTTCAGCACTGAAATACTCCTATCACACCTTCCAAGTTTCAGTGTCCATTGAGGAAGAAGTGGTGTAATGAATGCATGAGCCAAAGGAAGAGTAGGCCCCCTTAAAATACAATCAACCAGACAGAAATTGGCCTTGATAGCCATGACCTCTAAGTGCCTCGCACTATCTGCACAGGGCCATCCTAATGGGAAGAAAAGATGATGTCAACAAAATAAAAGAGAGACCAATGAAGAGAGGGAGAGGATATGATGGACTGGAGATTTCTGAAGGGGAAAGTGCTGGAGGGGAGGGAATTATATTTTATTGTCTGTAAGTATGGAAATTGTGAATAAAAAGGAAAATAAATTTTAAAAAATGTATTAGCCACCTTGATCAAGTAGGGTTTTTCTGAGGAATGCTGGGTTGGTTCAACATATGGAGGAAATCTGTCAACATGATATACCACATAAATAAACTGAATCACAAAAACCACATGATCATTTCAATAGATGCAGGAAAGGCCTTTGACAAAATACAACATCACATCATGATCAAAACACTTGAGAGAATAGATATGGATGGTTTATATATCAACACAGTAGAGGTTGTATAAAGCATCTAAAGCCCAAATAATACTTAATGGAGAAAGACTCAAGAAATTCCCATTGAGATCTGGGATAATATTGTGGTGCCCACTCTCACCTCTGCTCTTCAACATAGCACTAGAAGTCCTAGTCCAAGCAATAAGACAGTAGAACGAAATAAAAGGGATACAAATTAGAAAGGAAGAAGTCAAGTTATCCCTATTTGCAGATGACATGATCCTTTACATAAGTGACTCAAGAATTTCTATCTCAAAACACTTAAAGGTTATTAAGTATCCAGCAAAGTAGCAGGATAAAAAAAAAATCAATGCAAATATCAATAGCCTTTCTATATGCAAAGGACAATGACACAGAGAAAGAAATCAGTGACATTTTCCCATTTTCAATAACAACAACAAAAATAAAAATAAAAATAAAACAACCTTGAAATAACACTAACCAAGGATGTGAAATACATATATAATGAAAACATAAAAAAACACTCAAGTAAGAAATTGAGGAGGACTTGAGAAGATGGAAAGACCTCCCATACTCCTGGATAGGCAGAATTAACATTGTAAAAATGGCAATCATACCAAAAGAAATATACATATTTAATGCAATACCAATAAAAATTTCAGCATTGTTCTTACTAGAGATAGAAAAAGTGATATGAAAATTCATATGGAATGGCAACAGGCTTCAGATATCCAAGTATATCATCAGCAAAAGAAACACCTCTGGAGGTGTCACCATACCTTATCTAAAGGTATATTATGAAGCCATAATAACAAAAACAGCATGGTGCTGGCATAAAAACAGGAATATAGACCAGTGGAACAGAATTGAGAATCCAGACTTTAGGTCAAGTAACTACAGTTCCTTATTCTTCAACCAAGGCCCTAATAGTGTAGACTGGAGAAAAGACAGCATCTTCAACAAATGGTGCTCAACAAACTGGATAACCATATGCATAAAAACGAAACTAGACACACGCATCTTGCCATGCACAAAAATAACTCCAAATGGATCAAAGACCTCAATATAAGTCCTGAAACTCTTCTACTGCTGGAAAAAAGAAATAGCATGAACTTTCCACAATATAGGAATGGGTTAATACTTCCAAAAAAAAAAAAATGACAATATCTCAGGAACTTAAACAATCAATCAACCACTGGGATCTCATGAAGCTGAAACGTTTTTTTCACAGACAAACATATCATAAGCAGAGCCAATAGATTACCCACCGAATGGGAGAATTTTTTTTTTTTCTGGCTATACAACCGACAGAGGCCTAACTTATAAGAAAACCAAACAATTCACTCACAAAGTGGGTCGGAGAACTGAACAGGGAGTTCTCAGAGGAAGACACACAAATGGTTAACACATACTTAGGAAAATGTTCAACATCCCTAACCATCAGGGAAATGCAAATTAAAACAACTATGAGCAGGGCGTGGTGGCACACGCCTTTAATCCCAGCACTCAGGAGGCAGAGGTAGGAGGATCACCATGAGTTTGAGGCCACCCTGAGACTACGGAGTGAATTCCAGGTCAGCCTGAACCAGAGTGAGATCCTACCTTGAAAAATTAAAAACAACAACAAAATAATAATAATAAAAAAAACACTATGAGATTCTGCCTTATCCCAGTAAGGATAGCAAACTTTAAAAATATCAAATGAAAACAAATGTTGGTGAAGATATGAAGAAATAGGAACCCTCAGTCACTGTTGGTGGGAATACAAGCTGGTACAAGCATTATGGAATATGGATACTCTTTTAAAGTTTAACAATAAAGTTACCAACAGACCAAGCTATTCCCTTTCTGGACTTTTACCCTAAACGATTCATGCTGCATTTCAGAGATATTTGTTCAACTGTGCTTATAGCTGCTCAATTCACAATAGCTCAGAACTTAAATCAACCAAGGTGCCCTTCATTTGATGATTAGATAACCAAGATGTGGTATATCTACAATGACGGAATTCTACTCAGCAGTTAAAAAAAAAAAAAAAGACACAATGGAATTTGTAGAAAAATGGTAGAACTTGGAACTGATCACACACAGGGAACTTACACAGTCAAAGAAAGCCAATCCTCACTTATTTGAGGCTCCTGACCTGAATTGCCCTGAGATGCTAACATACCTAATAGGCATCTCGAGGCCTGGACAATAAGGAGGGTAGGGTTTGAGGGGAGGGTAAGAGTGTGTGTGTGGGGGGAACACATAACTGAACCCAAATGAATTTGTTACCATAAAATCCTATATCCTGGAAGACAGACTGAAAGGTTGACCCTTCTTCAAGACCTTAGAGGGAGCACCTGAAACAAAAGGCTCTAGATAGGGTGAGATGAAACCTATCCTTATATTTCTCCTGTTACTTTTTCTTTCTTTCTTTCTTTCTTTCTTTCTTTCTTTCTTTCTTTCTTTCTTTCTTTCTTTCTTCCTTCCTTCCTTCCTTCCTTCCTTCCTTCCTTCCTTCCTTCCTTTCTTTCTTTCTTTCTTTCTTTCTTTCTTTCTTTCTTTCTTTCTTTCTTTCTACTTTCTTTCTTTGCTCTTGGCACTGGCCTGTAACGCCTAGTACTAGGATGTGGTTAATAACCAAAATGAACTGTTGATCAGAGAGACCTACAAGGTTTCTCAGAACAAGACAGACTTCTGTCAGAGCACTTGATTTCCTACCAGAGGTTAATGGTAAGAATCTATTGCTGAAAACACTATATGCTGTCAGTATTGAACATGGAGAGACATGGCTGGAATCTGGAAGAGAGCCAGTCCCCAGATAGTTAGACCATCTAGAGCTA
The DNA here is from genome assembly GCF_020740685.1 of Jaculus jaculus. NCBI lineage: Eukaryota > Metazoa > Chordata > Mammalia > Rodentia > Dipodidae > Jaculus > Jaculus jaculus. The sequence continues at coordinate 124,305,968 of NC_059125.1, forward strand.
GAAGGTGATACGTTAACTACTAGGGGAAAGTGGCAAACATCTATCTGAGAAAACTGAGGTCTAAGCTACTTGGAGGCACATAACCTGATGTGGTGCTCACACAAGTGCAATAGTGGCACACAGCCATGGTGGGTAACCAACTTCCCTTGGAATTGCTAACAGATCCACTTGGTGGAAATTATCCCATATCTGGAAGGGGGAAACAAGTCAGAATCATATCTAGATAATCAGTTTGCTTTTCAATATCAAGCTCCCATAAATCTTGGGATACACTTGGGTTTACAACAATTAAATTCCCTTTAAACTAACAATGGTTATCCCATTAACCTGTGCTGACTTCTCTGTCCTTTGGAGATTCTGCTTCTCTTTTTCAGATGGAAGCAGGACCTGAGAAGAGAAAAGACCCATTGGACTTCACCAAGGCCCCAGCTGAAACCATAGAGGAATTTGTGAAATGAACAAGAGTGCTGCTTTCTCCATAAACCTGATGTCAACATAAGGGTGAAGGAAATAGACACTGAGGACACTCAACCCCTACCAACCACAGATCCAGAGGCCACCAAGAGCCCATCACAAAAGAAGACTTAAAATGAACCCAACATGGCTCAGGGAATTTTGCAGAACTGCCAGTGGAAAGCTTGTCAGAGCAACAAGTTGGGAAGTTATGTACAGAGACATTGTCTCTTCCTCATAATTGAGGGTTGCCCCCAAATGCATAACCCACAAGCCCCATGGTGATGACTGGCATCCCCAACAAGGAACTTCCTTTTGGAGGAGGGGCAGGGATGAGGGAATGGATGGTACTAACATGTGCTGTTTACATACTGATTACATACTGTCCATAATTAACAAAAAATCAAATCAAATAAAAAGTGTGAAACAGCCCCATTTTGTGGGCTGTTAGTAAGGATCATAGGTACAAACTAGTAACGTCTCATGAGAACAGCCAACAGTCAAGACACAGACCCAAGATTCCAAATTGAAATTGTGTGATAAGTAGAACCTAGGGACATCAACTGTCAAACAGAGATTTTTCTTTTAATACAAAAACATATATTTTAAGAAACAATGCTGATCCACTTCCTACCACTCAATGTGACACCTAAAAAGGGAGACTGAGAGGAAAAACATACCTATTGTAGTTACTTTCTAGTTGTCAACTTGACAGGACTTAAAATAAGCATAAATAGAAATCTCTGCTCAGGTCTGTGAAAAAATTTTCTAGATGATATTAGTTCAGGTAGGAGGACCCACCATCACTGTAGGTGGTAGCATCTCATGTGCTAGGGCCACTGACTTTATAAAAAATAAGGAAAAACTACCTGAGCAGCAACATTCATTACTTTGCTCTGCTTCTTTGCTGTTGGACTGAATGTGACCATCTCCTATAGCCATGCCTTCTCTGTCATAACAGACTTTGCCCTCTGAAACTGTAAATCAGAAATAAATTCTCACTAGATTAAACTAATTTTTGTCAGGTATTTTTTCTCAGTAAAAACAATTACCTTGTTACCTGGTACAATCTCAGACCTAATTGAGGGCCCCTACCAAACTTGTGAACTGTCTTTATAACAGCCAAATTGCTTTTTTTTTTCACTCAAACATATTGAAACTCCAAATTATATCTTCATCTTGGTAACCCATCTTGTACCTTCTGTATCACAGACTGCTGGTAATTTATTTTCCAATAAAACATGACTATTGTTTGCCATTGTCCCATTCATGTTCCTCATTTTTCATGTTTGTATGACAATGAAATTTGACCCAGAAAATCAGTAATATTTTCACAGTCCTTACCTGAACCAGTAGCAAAAGAATAAGAACTGGACTTCGGTTTAGATGGTGCCGTAGGAACCATGCCAAAGCAGCCTAGGGGGGGGGGGAGACCAAAATACTTAGCAAAATACACACTTTTACTAAAAGGTGAGGTGTATAGGAAATTGAAGCAGCAGCGGAGAAGTAGAAGAGATCCAGAGCATCCAGAGCCCACACAAGCCGGCAAAAGCGGCTCTGGCAGCTCTGCCAACCGCAGTGGCAGTGGTGCACCAGAAAGCAGCCAGGCTTGGCTCCAGACACAGGAAAAGCCAGGTGCGGGAGCTTCCACTCACACCAGCGCTCTCCGCAACTCAGGAAACGTGAAGGGAGAGTGGCAGTGAGCAATGGAGGAGCAGACCATGAGGTAGAAGAACACGTGGAGCAGCTAGAGAACCAGAGGAGCTGCAGCTCCCTCCCCTCCCCCACCGCCTGAGCCCAGCTCCAGCAAACATAGCAGCATCCCAGGACCCAGCCATGCCAACATGGGCCGACAGCAGGACCCAAGAATGAACAGAGACTGGGAGCAACATCAGCACCTCCGGCACCGGTAAAAGCAGCCCCAGCAGCAGCAGACCCAGGAGCGGAAGCAGCGGCAGACACAGCAGCAGCAGACCTAGGAATGGCAGCAGTGGCAGACCCAGCAGCAGCAGCTTCAGTGGCACCAGCATCAGTGAACCCAGCAGCAGCAGCTTTAGCAGCAGCAGTAGCTCCAGAAGTGGCAGCTACAGGAGCAGCAGCAGCAGTGGGCCCAGCAGCAGAGCTTCAGCTGCTGACAGACCCATCAGCGGCAGCTTTAGCAGCAGCAGTTTCAGCAGTGGGGGTGCTGATCTGAAGGGCCACACTTGCCAGGCTCAGTTTGCCCCGCAGGAAAAGCCAGTGCCCAGCTCCAAAAATCAGAACAGTAGCCCGACACCCCAGGCAGCAACTTGACTGAGAAAAAAATCACCCAAGGTAACTGGGATTACACTACGGAAGGGTCTCACTTGGTCACAAGCTGACTTGGATCCCTCAACAGACCAGAAATCTTAACATCTATGTTGACAGAGAATCTGGTTGTTATAATATCTACTCTGGCATACATACTTAGGGCTGTTTTTGATTGAATGGGTACAATGTTTAGTTAACTTTTAGAATCTACCTGTGTCTTATTCCACCCAGCCTACTTGAATACTCCCATAGCAGGGAAACTCAACCACTATGAGTACCTTTGTAGATACTCTGAGAGTCTTCAGAGCCACACCTAATACCTTAAGCTCCTACCCTGAAAATATATAACATCAAATCAATTGATACAGCTAAGAATACCCAGCTAGCTAGAAAATCCAAGCATTAACTTAATCCAAGATGCAAAAATATATACATTATAACACAAGAAACTCTAAAAAGCAAGACGATATAAATCCACCTAAAAGTATTAATGCATCAGAAATGACCTCCAGTGAGAACGAGTTAGAGGAAATGCCTGAGAAAGATTTCAAAAGACTGATAGTAAATATGCTCAAAGAAGTCAGAGAACAAATCAAAGGAGTCAGATAGGAACTTAAAGAGTAAATCAAAGGAATCAAAGAAGATGCAGAACACCAATCTCATGAAATAAAGAAGGCAATACAAGACATAAATAAAGAAAGAGAAATAATAAAGAAAAACCAGTCAGGATTACTAGCAATGAAGAACACAGTTAATGAACTAAAAAACTCTGTAGAAAATCTCACCAGTAGAATGGATGAAGGAGAGGACAGAATATCTAAACTAGAAGACCAGGTGACAGACCTAATGCAGTCCAACAAAGAGAAAGACAAACTTATAGAAAAGTATGAGTGGGAATTTCAAGATATTTGGGACACTATGAAAAGGTCAAATATAAGAATTCATGGCATAGTAGAAGGAGAAGAATTCCACTCCAAAGGCATAGTAGGCGTCTTCACAAAATCATAGAAGAAAATTTAACCCAAATTGGGAGAGAGGTGCCAATACAGATACAGGAAGCCTTTAGAACCCCAGCCAGACGAAACCTGGAAAGAACCTCTCCTCGCCATATTATAATCAAACTTCCAAACACACACACCAAAGAAAAAATATTGAAAGCAGTTAGAGAGAAAAATCAAGTTACCTACAAAAGCAAGCCCATCAGGATTACAGCAGATTATTCAACACAAACTTTTAAAGCCAGAAGGGCTTGGAGTGATATATTCCAAGTTCTGAAAGATAACAACTGTCAACCAAGGTTACTTTATCCTGCAAACTTATCCATTCAAATAGACGGAGAAATAAGGACATTCCATGACAAAAGCAGGTTAAAGGAGTATTTGAAAACAAAACCAGCTCTACAGAAAATACTTGATAAAATCCTCCATGCTGAAGAAAATGAAAAGCACACATATAAGGAACCTAGAAAAAACAAGCAATACTCAAATACTAGTTAACACAAGAGAGCACAGGTAGAACCGGAACCACAAAAAAAAAAAAAAGGCAAACATAAATACACACCATTCAAAAATATCTCTTAATATCAATGGCCTCAATGCCCCAACCAAAAGGCATAGATTTGCAGACTGGGTTAAAAAGCAGGATCCTAAAATTTGTTGTCTCTAAGAAACTCACCTCTCTACAAAGGATAGACATTATCTTAGGGTGAAAGGTTGGAAGAGGGTGTTTCAATCAAATGGGCCTAGAAAACAAGCAGGGGTTGCTATCCGAATATTTGACAAGGTAGGCTTCATTCCAACATTAGTCAAGAAAGATAAGGAGGGTCACCTTATATTGATTAAGGGCTCACTCCAACAGGAGGACATTACAACCCTAAACATATATGCACCCAACATGGGGGCTCCCAAATTCATCAAACAAACACCATTAGAACTAAGGTCACAGATAACATCAAACACAGTGGTGGTGGGTGACTTTAACACCGCACTCTCATCAATTGACAGGTCATCCCTGGAAAAAAATAAACAGAGAGGCATCTGGAATAAATGTGGTCATAGAAGGAATGGACCTAACAGATATATACAGGACATTTCATCCAAAGGCTGCACAATATACATTCTTTTCAGCAGCAGATGGAACATTCTCTAAAATAGACCATATATTAGGACACAAAGCAAATCTTAACAAATACAGGAAAATTGAAATAATTCCTTGCATTCTATCTGACCACAATGGAATCAAACTACAAATCAATAGGAAGAAAGACTATAGGGCATACACAAAATCATGGAAACTAAACAATACACTACTAAATGATGAATGGGTCAATAAGGAAATCAAAAAGGAAATAAAAAAAATTATAGATTCAAACAAGAATGTGAACACAACATACCAAAATCTCTGGGACACAATTAATGCAGTCCTAAGAGGTAAATTTATAGCTTTAAGTGCCTATATTAAGAAACTAGAAAGGTCGCAAGTAAATGACCTAATACTTCACCTCAAAGCCTTGGAAAAAGAAGAACATGGCAAACCAAAAATCAGTAGACAGGAATAAATTATAAAGACTAGGGTAGAAATTAATGAAATAGAAAGAAAAAAAATCCAAAGAATCAATGAAACAAAGAGTTGGTTCTTTGAAAGGATAAACAAGATTGATAAACTCTTAGCAAATCTAACCAAAGAAAGAGAAGAGACACAAATTAATAAAATTAGGGATGAAAAAGGTAACATCACAGCAGATGCCAGAGAAATTCAAAAAATCATAGGGACATATTATAAAAGCATATACTCCACAAAGTATAAAAATCTGAAAGAAATGGTTTGCTTGATTTCTATGACCTACTTAATTAAATCAAGATGAGATTAATCACTTAAATAGACCTATAACAAACATGGAGATCCAAACAGTTATCAAAAATCTCCCAACTAAAAAAAGCCAAGGCCCAGATGGATTCACTGCTGAATTTTACCAGACCTTCAGGGAAGATCTAATGCCATTGCTTCTTAAGCTTTTCCAGGACATAAAAAAAACCAAGGAATTCTACCAACCTCCTTCTATGAGGTCAGCATCACCATGATACCAAAACGAGGCAAAGATAGAACAAAAAAAGAAAATTACAGACCAATCTCCCTCATGAACATAGATGCAAAAATTCTCAACAAAATATTGGCAAACAGAACACAAGAATATATCAAAAAGATCATTCACCCTGACCAAGTAGGCTTTATCCCAGAGATGCAGGGATGATTCAATATACGCATATCTATAAATGTAATACATTATATAAATGGGTTGAAGGACAAAAATCACATGATATTCTCATTGGACGCAGAGAAAGCACTTGACAAAATCCAACATCCCTTCATGATAAAAGTATTACAGAGACTGGGAATAGAAGGAACAAATCTCAATATAATAAAAGCTATTTATGATAAGCCTACAGCCAGCATATTACTAAATGGAGAAAAACTGGAAGCTTTTCCACTAAAATCAGGAACAAGACAAGGGTGTCCACTGTCCCCACTTCTATTTAATATAGTCTTAGCCATAGCAATAAGGCAAGAGACATACATAAAAGGGATACAAATTGGAAAGGAAGAGATCAAGTTATCATTATTTGCAGATGACATGATTCTATACATTAAGGACCCTAAAAACTCTACTAACAAACTGTTAGAGCTGATCAAAACCTACAGCCATATAGCTGGCTACAAAATAAATACACAGAAATCAGTAGCCTTCATATATGCTAACAACAAACACACAGAGGAGGAAATCAGAGAATCACTCCCATTCACAATTGCATCAAAAAAATAAATAAATAAAGTACCTTTGAATAAACCTAACCAAGGAAGTAAAGAATCTCTGCAATGAGAACTTTAAAACACTCAAGCGAGAAATTGCCAAAGACACTAGAAAGTGGAGAAACATCCTCTGTTCCTGGATTGGAAGAATCAATATTGTGAAAATGACAATCTTACCAAAAGCAATCTATACATTTAATGCAATCTCTATCAAAATTCCAAAAGCATTCTTCATGGAAATAGAAAAAAACAATCCAAAAATTCATTTGGAATCACAAAAAACCTCGAATATCTAAAATAATACTGAGCAACAAAAATAAGGCTGGTAGTATCACCATACCTGATTTTACCCTATACTACAGAGCCATAGTAACAAAAACAGCATGGTACTGGCACAAAAACAGACATGTAAATCAGTGGAACAGAATAGAGGACCCAGATGTAAGCCCAAATAGCTATAGACACATGATGTTCGATAAAAGTGGCAAAAATACTTATTGGAGAAAAGACAGACAGCCTCTTCAGCAAATGATGTTGGGAAAACTGAATATATATCTGCAGAAGGATGAAAATAGATTCCTCTCTCTCTCCATGCACAAGAATTAAGTCCAAATGGATTGAAGACCTCAACATCAGACCTGAAACTTTGAAACTGCTAGAGGAAAAAGTAGGGGAAACCATCCAACATATTGGTCTTGGCAAAGACTTTCTGAATACAACCCCAATTGCTCAGGCAATAAAACCACAGATTAATCACTGGGACCTCATGAAATTACAAAGATTTTGCTCTGCAAAGGACGCAGTGAAAAAAGCAAAGAGGCAACTACAGAATGGGAAAAAAAATCTTCGCCAGCTATGTATCTGATAGAGTATTAATATCTAGGATATACAAAGAACTCAAAAAGTTAAATAATAAGGAATCAAACAAGCCAATCAAAAAGTGGGCTATGGAGCTAAATAGAGCACTCTCAAAGGAAGAAATACGAATGGCATATAAGCATCTAAAAAAATGTTCTACGTCACTAGCCATCAGGGAAAGGCAGATTCAAACTACATTGAGATACCATCTCACTCCTGTCAGATTGGCCACCATCATGAAAACAAATAGTTATAAATGTTGGCAGGGATGTGGAAAAAAAGGAACCCTTCTACACTGCTGGTGGCAATGCAATCTGGTCCAGCCATTGTGGAAATCAGTGTGGAGGTTCCTAAAACAGCTAAAGATTGATCTACTATATGACCCAGCTATAGCACTCCTAGGCATATATCCAAAGGACTCATCTCATTTCCTTAGAAGTATGTGCTCAACCATGTTTATTGCTGCCTAATTTATAATAGCTGGGAAATAGAACCAGCCTAAATGTCCCTCAACTGATGAGTGGATAATGAAGATGTGGCACATTTATACAATGGAGATTTACTCAGCGGTAAAGAAAAATGAAGTCATGAAATTTGCAGAAAAATGGATGGACCAGGAAAGGATTATACTAAGTGAGGTAACCCAGGCCCAGAAAGCCAAGCACCACATGTTCTCTCTCATATGTGGATCCTAGCTACAGATGACTGGGCTTCTGTGTGAAAATGAAAATACTTAGTACCAGAGGCCTATAAGTTAAAAAGGAGACATAAGGGAAGGGAAAGGAAGGGAGGATGGTACTTAATAGGTTAATATATACAATATATGTAAGTACAATGATTGTGATGGGGAGGTAATATGATGGAGAATGGAATTTCAAAGGGGAAAGTGTCTGTGTGGGGGGTGAATTACCATGGGATTTTTTTTATAATCATAGAACATGCTAATAAAAATTATAAAAAAAGGAATAAGAACCATCACACCTTACTTCTTAGTAGCAGTTTTCTGCATCAATTACTTTCTATCTGCTGTAATAAAATACTGATGTGATGCATCTCATGGTAAGAAAACATCTTAATTCTGCTTACATTTTCAGAGGATAGACTCCATAAAGATGTGTGTAGCAGACAGCTTCAGATTCACTGAGATGAACTCCCAGATCAGGGATCAGGCACAGTTATGAAGGAAAGGGTTTACTGAAGCTTCCAGATCCAGGGGAAGTTCTATATTTGTAGAAGAATTGGGCCCCAGCTTAAAGGACTAAGCAAACCGAGAAAAATGTAAAAGACAAAAGCCCCACAGCACAGAACATTTCAGGAACTCCCAGCTAAGCACACCTTGTATATCTTTAGATTGTAATCTCAAACCAACCACCACCCCTTAAGTTCTGTCCAGTGACACTGCTTCCAGCCAGGTGGCTGCAGACCCAAACTACAAGCTAACAAAACACTGATTATATTGGGAGCCATATATTCAAACTACCACATTTCTCTCTTGGACCTTAATAGATTTGAAACCATCACACATGGTACATTGTATTCAGTCCAATTTTAAAGGCCCCGCAGGCTTGACCAACTTATGAGAGTGAGTTCTGAAAAACCAAACAAGTTAAATACTTCTAACCAATAAAAGCACAAAGTAAACATTTCAACTGCTATAAGGCATAGCAAGGAGAGACTAAAACAATGCATACTTTTTAAAAGAATTTTTATTAACATTTACATGTTTATAAAATATATCCCATGGTAATTCCCTCCCTCCCCACCCCCACACTTTCCCATTTGAAATTCCATTCTCCATCATATTACCTCCCCATTACAATCATTGTAATTACATATATACAATATCAACCTATTACGTATCCTCCTCCCTTCCTTTCTCTACCCTTTATGTCTCCTTTTTACCTTACTGGCCTCTGCTACTAAGTTTTTTCATTCTCACGTAGAAGTCCAATCATCTGTAGCTAGGATCCACATATGATAGAGAACATGTGGTGCTTGGCTTTCTGGGCCTGGGTTACCTCACTTAGTATAATACTTTCCAGGTCCATCCGTTTTTCTGTAAAACAATGCATACTTAACCCCCATCAAACTTTGGCAGTTCAGGTCCAATATAACCAGAGACTGACAGTCTCTAAATTTTCCAATTCCATCCCTCTACCTGGGCAGAGTAATCAGGGAAAACTTCATTCCCAGGTTAACAGTGCACTCCAAGGTAGCCCTGATATAGTCCTGGTATATTCAAAACATCCTTGGGTCTCCATGCAATCCACAGTCCTTCTTCTAAAGGCTCTTTTAGCCTATCAGGGTCTTCACTCCCTGTATCATGCCACATCACTGGCTCCAGACTTCATGACTATTCTATTCATTTTTCATGCTTCCAAAACTAATACCAGATGTGCATGACACAACCATATTTTTAACTCAGGGATGAAATAAATTGTAACCTTTAAAGCAGTTTTCTTCTCCAGTCAACTCTTTGCAAGAGTTTGCATTTCTATGATAATCATTCCTCAGGCAGCCCTTCCAATGTTTTAATGTAAATCACTTGGGCCATCTTCTTTCAGATTGCTAATGTGTTAACAATAGCATCTTCAGTAACCTAAAACCAGTCTCAATGCCTGTAATTTTAACTTGCTTGGGGTTTTCCAATTTAAATGCTTAAATCTCTCATTCCAATATCTATCCAAGCATATCAGTCCATTAAAAATTTAACCATTATCAAACTCTCTTGTCCTGAGTAGCAGGATGCAGCCAGCCCTTCTGCCCCTGCCCAGTTGCAACAAAGTCCTCTGCAGTCTTTCCTTCCCTTTAGAAAATCCATAAGCCAAGCCTTGAAGTTCTATATTGTCTGCACTTAACATTCTCAAACTCTCATCAGAATAGTACATAAAATTTGGTTTACCAATCCAGATGGCATCCTTAGTTGCAAATACCAATACCATGCCTATTTCTCCAAAACAAAGGTTCCAACAGACCAAAATCTACATGGTCAGGTTCATATCACCCTACTTCTGGTACTAGCTTCTGTACCAAACAGCTTTATGTTCTCTTAGATGAACTTCCAGACTAGGCACAGTTATGGAAGAAGGGATTTATTGATGCTTACAGATCCAGGGTAAGTTCCATATTAGTAGAAAAAGTTGGCCCCCTCTTACAGGACCCGGCAAAGAGAGAAAAAGCTAAAAGCCAAAAGCCACACAGCACAGCACACTTCAAGAACTCCAGCTAAGCACACCTTGTAAATCTTAAGATTGAAATCACAAACCCACCACCAAACCTAGTGACACCCCTTCCAACCAGGTGGCTGCAGATGCAAACTACAAGCTAACAAAACACTGAATACATTGGGGGTCATATATTCAAGCTACCACAGTATGTAAAGCATGGCAGGAGCAGGAAAAAAGAATCATATTGTCATATCAACAGAGAGGAAGGATAGAGAAAGGGAGCAAGTGGGTAAGGGATATAATATTTCAAAGGCTGTACCCAGTGACACACTATTCCAGCAAGGTTCTAAATGTTCCACAAATATCTACAATAGCTGGCAGCCAAGTGGCCATCCACATTAGACTATGTGGAACATTTTATATTTCAACTACCACAGCATTGAATCTAAAAAATTATATACATAGTGTTTGCTTTCTGTGGCCTCATGAGCACTTGTGGCTATCGTAATTGGCTGGTATAATGTAGCTATAAAACCAAAATGATGCCTGAAGCATCATTTAGTTTTTCTACTTGTGAATATTTTCAAGCATGTAAGGCGTTGTGTGATGGAATGATTCCTTCCCTTAAAAATGTGTATGTAGTGAATATTCATTGAGGCAATATATTATCTCCATGTCTTTGAAAATAAAAATGCTCACTATCATAATTTTAATTAAAAAAGTAGGAAAAATTAGAACTTTGAATTTTATAATATTGGGTAGAGTTCTTTTATGAACATTTTTAGATTTAGAATTTAACTGAAATTTAAGCATTTATTGCTTTTTATTGTGTGACTGAAGAATACAACATATCCTATGACATCAGTGAGCTTATTTGCATTACCCAAGTTATTTAATTGTTATTTATTATAGTAATTCATTCAATCTTATAATTTGTCCTTCACATATATCATAATTCATCCCATAGTTTCTTATGTAAGTATTTGTATCTGCGAAAGTCCTACAATTAGAAACATATTATACTCAAGTTGAAAAGGCACCTATATGAACAAATGCAGTAAAATGTACATTTATTAGAACTGATGTAATTGAGTATTTAAAACACTGAGGGGCTTGAAAGATGGCTAGGCAGTTAAGGCCTTTGCCAGAAAAGCCAAAGGATTCTGGTGTTATTCTCCAAGACCCACATAAGCCAGATGCACAAGGGGGGGGGCATCTGGAGTTCATCTGCAGTGGCTGGAGGCCCTGGCGTGCCCATTCTCCCTGTCTCTCTCTCTCTCTCTCTCTCTCTCTCTCTCTCTCTCTCTCTCTCTCTCTCTCTCTCTCACACACACACACATACTCTCTGCCGTTTTCTCTCTCAAATAAATAAGCAAATAAACAAAAAATATATATTTTAAAAGACTGAGGTAAAGACAATTAATTAATGGACTAAAATGAAAGTCATCAACCCTCTTGGAAGTGGTAATCATCAAAAGTTTCAAGTAGCAATTGATTAAAATTGTGGAAGTAGATTGCAAGGGATGGTAATATATTTCATTATGTTTACAAGAATGTGCTTTTCTTGAAAATAAAGTGCTGGAGAGATTGCTTGATGGCTTTTTTTAAACATTAAAAAATTACCTATTTTATTTATTTCTTTGAGATAAGGATATGGAGACAGAGATAGAGAGAGAATGGGCATGGCAGGGCCTCTAACCACTGCAAATGAACTCCAGATGCATGTGCCACCTTGTGCATCTAGCTAACATAGGACCTGGAGAATCAAGCCTGGGTCCTTAGGCTTTGCAGGCAAGCAACTTAACCACTAAGCAATCTTTTCATCCCAGACACTAGCTTTTAAAGATTTATGGCCTGGGTTTGATTCCCTGGTACTCACATGAAGCCAAATGCACAAAGTGTCACATGTGCATGTAGTTCATTTGCAGAGGTAGGAGGCCCTGGCATGTCCATTCTCTATCTGCCTCTTTCTCTCTGTCTCATAAATAAATAAATATTTTTAAAAAGAAAATAAAAATGTACGAATTTGTATAATAGGTTATCTTAGTTATAGTACCAGTGTCTCACAATTTAAAGATTTTAGGATAAAATTAGATACCTCTGATAGCTTACCTAAAAATGTAACTTTGTGAAATATATGAGTAATCACAGCTACAAAATTGGAGAAACTGGCAAATTGGAAACCTGCAAATCTTATGAAGCAATGCTACTTCTCACTATGAGTACATTGTATTAAACCTCCCATTATTTATTTGGACCACAGGTTCAATCACACAGTAACTATATTTCTTAGCTATAATTAGAGATTAATTTTAGATAACTGATCTCCAAAATGAAGTTTTATAGGGACATTATATATTTATTCATTCAAAGCATGATAAAAGTATGGCATCACACTATCTTAAAAAGTAAAACATAGTTTTTACTGTGTCCTAATATTCAGGAAAACTGATATATTGTGTATTCATCATGAAATGGAACAAAAGTAATAATGTCTATTAATATATATCTATAGAGTTTAATATGTTAAATGAAACACAACTATTAAATCAAAGTCACCTTTATAAGTTCTAAGTAATATTAAGTAGCAAGGTTTAAAACTATATTTTATTAATTTTCAATGTTGAGATGTTAAACCAATACATTAATTAATGTTTTTCGAAATTTTAATTGTATATATACTTTATACTCAGTGATGGGTTTCATAAAGACATTCCTTTCAAGCATTTCATGAACTTTTGACTGTATTCACCTCTACATAGCCTTATGCTCCCTCTTCTACCAGCTCCCTCAAACACTTTCCTTCCCCGCTGATAGTTTTGCTCCTCCTTCTATGTCATACATATTATTTTATTTTTTTAATTTTTTAAATTATTTATTTATTTATTTGAGAGCGACAGACACAGAGAGAAAGACAGATAGAGGGAGAGGAGAATGGGCGCGCCAGGGCTTCCAGCCTCTGCAAACGAACTCCAGACGCGTGTACCCCCTTGTGCATCTGGCTAACGTGGGACCTGGGGAACCGAGCCTCGAACCGGGATCCTTAGGCTTCACAGGCAAACGCTTAACCCCTAAGCCATCTCTCCAGCCCACATATTATTTTATATATCTAAAAAATCTATGACCATGAAATGAAAGAAAATATTTGATATATCTCTAATTTACTCCTCTTAGTCCAATGATCTACAGTTGTATCTATTATCCTGCAAGTAAAGCAAGTTAATTATTCTTTGTGACTGAATAAAACTATTCCATATATATGCCACATTTTCTTTAGCACATAACATGTCTAGACTGATTCCATAAGTTAGCTCTTTTAAGTAGTGCTGGGTTAAACATGGATGTGTAACTATCGCTGTGGTTTATTGGTTTAGAATCTTCAGGTATATGTACAGAGGTGAGATAGCTTGGTCATATACCAATTCTTTTGTTGTTGCTTTTGGAAGAGCACTCATAATTCTATTTTAATGAAACAAAATAGTTTGCTTTTGGGTAAAAGATGAAAATAATAGGCCTCTGTTATATATGAAAATCTCATCTTTCCTAATATAGATTTTGCCTTTCCAGTAGGATTAGACTAACTCAATAATTTATTATATTGACTTCAGTGCTTAAGATGGATTTTAAATTTTTTCACACTATAATTGTAAGTTCTTATATGATGTAATCTTTAAAAATAATCCATTTGACTTTTAATTGTGAGTTCAATATGGTTCATACTTTAACATTTCTTTAATGAAATGTTAAATATAAAATGTATAACAGGAGTTAAAATATCAATATATTTAGCCTTAACAGCAAAGACCAATCTAAGTAATAATTCTTTTAAATGATTTTTGTGCTCTGACTAATATCTACTAGAACATAATTAATCTTGTGGTATATGTGAAAATAATATTTAAGCCTTAATAAATGGAATATTCACACAATGTACTGAGAAATTTTGAATATGTTAGCTCATGAAATCATAACTTTATGGCATAAGTTCTATTAGTAAACATAGCTTACAAATGCTAAAGAATGTATACTGGATTCTTTAATGAACCTTAAATATATTTGATTTTTAAAATATATTTTAGTTTTAATTGACACATAATAATTTTAAATGCACATACCAAACCTACAAAAACATAAAAAATTGAATACATATGTACAACATGCTATGATCACATCAGGGTAACTGGAACATCTGACAAGTAAGGAAGAAACTGTCCATAAGTCTATGGAGGCTACAAACAAAATGTAGTTGTTTGAATGTAAATTGATCTCCTAGTCTGAAGGTTTTGTGATTAGCCCTCCTTACTTAGTTCTTACCTAGTGAAGCTTTTGGGAGGTGTAACCATACTGGAAGTGGTTTGTCAATGGGTGCAGGTTTTGTGGTTTTATACTCCAGTCCACTAGCTAGTGCAAGATGACTCAAACTGGTTCGTCCTAGCTGCTGTGACAAGATGTGCACCCTGGCTGCTTACTCTGTCATGCTTTCACAATCATAATGAAACTTCCACAGAAAATTGTAAGCAACAGTAGACCTTTTCTTTCCATAAACTGCTTCTGGTCAGATGTTTTGTCCCAGAACTGAGAAGATAACTGTTATGCATACTATTAGAGGAAATTCAAGGAATTGGTATCTAAAACTTTAATGAGTATCCTACTTAGTAGTACAAAACATTTCCCCAGTTCTGGGAAGTCCATAAAGAAAGAGAACACTATTTCTTCTGTAAAGATTTGGCTTTTTGTGGACAGAGAAGATTGTGTTTAAGAACACTCAAAAACCAGATTCTCTTAAGAGCCACCTACTTACCATAGAGAACTACCTAAGAGGAGATGTGTTAGATTTAAAGTAAATCTCAAAATCTGAATTCTAAAAATACTGTTTGATTATTTTTATCAATGCAACGTCTTGCTTTGTGTAAAAGAAAACTTTTCTCTCAAATGCTTAAAATTATCTATATTGGAGTAATGTATTGACTAATTATCTAATGTGTTCAAGACTTCCTTCCATATGTATAGTGTTATGTTTAAAATCTACAATATGCATCACATGCTTGTATGAAAATCTATTTTGTAACACAGTACCATGTGCAAGGAAAATACACAGCAACAATATTTTCTTTCTACATCAACAACTTTATATTGTATTTAAATATGGAGTATTCATGTCTTATTTATGATTTGGCATTTCCCTCCTTGCACATTGGATGAATTGTTATATAATGGCAAGAAAACAGGAGAAAAAGGGAATTGATTCAAATTTGATTTATAAGATTGGTCTGCCTCCCTATTTTTTAGCAATTTCATTCACAAATCTTTTCATTCACAAATCACATTAAGAAAAGTTCTAAATTATGAAACTTCTGTGTGTTATCTTCCACATTGATAAGTCTTCAGTAACAAAGAGAAATTATAACTTTGGATTTTGAGATTTTTTAAATTTTTTACACTGTTTGCAACTATCCCATTTGGTCCCCTTTTGTGACTCAAATACCTCTCTTTTCTTCTTTTATGACAGAAACATGAACACACACATATCTAGATACACACATGCACAGAAAAATAAACTTTTTTGTCTTTGAAATCATATAACACATCAAACTCATGTATATGTAGAAATATTTGTCAATTTAAACATAAAGTAAAACAGAGAGAAAACAAATACTGAATTTTGAGTATATGTATCTATATCAATATCTGTCTACTTATCTACATATCTATATACTCTACCTGAACATAATTTATTTATTCTATAAAAACTCATCTCCTTGAGAATTACTGATAAGTAGAGAAAACAATGTGCAATTAGTGAAGCCTAACAGCTGGATTTGATACCAAGCAAGGCAAGGCCGTTAGATCAACAGAGAGATCAGCGAAAATCACAAATAGCCTTGATGAATCATGTATATCTATTCCCTCATGTTCTCTTAACCTCATTGAAAAAGCAGTTATATGAAGTAATATGAATATAGTTAAATTGTTATGTGTATATGACATAGGAACTTAAATAATATCATCAAAAACCTGGCATGGAGGAAGATTCTATTAGGTATAACCTAGCATGGGATTCAGGATCCATAGAAAGTTTTTTTAAATAAGAAATTAAATAATAATAACAAAAGTAACAGCACAAAGAATATAAGTGTAATGCAAAAGTATATGGGACTTGGAAGATGGCTTATTGGTTAAGTGCAAGTGTTTACAAAACCTGCTCACTCAGGTTCAATTTGGTAGCTATCCATAAAATTGAAAATGAAAGTGATACAAGCATCTGTGTGAAGATGAAGTAAAGGGATAAACTTTGGGAATGAACTAATGAATGTGGGAATGAATGATGGATAAGAGTCACTATTCGGGCTGGAGAGAGGGCTTAGCGGTTAAGCGCTTGCCTGTGAAGCCTAAGGACCCCGGTTCGAGGCTCTGTTCCCCAGGTCCCACGTTAGCCAGATGCACAAGGGGTCGCACGCATCTGGAGTTCGTTTGCAGAGGCTGGAAGCCCTGGCGCGCCCATTCTCTCTCTCTCCCTCTACCTTTCTTTCTCTCTGTGTCTGTCACTCTCAGATAAATAAATAAAAAAAAATGAAAAATAAAAAAAAGAGTCACTAGTCATCAGGGAAATGCAGATTAAAACTATATTGAAATTCCATCTCACTCCTGTCAGATTGGCCACCATCATGAAAACAAATGATCATAAATGTTGGCGGGGATGTGGAAAAAGAGGAACCCTTCTACACTGCTGGTGGGAATGCAATCTGGTCCTGCCATTGTGGGAATCAGTGTGGAGGTTCCTAAAACAGCTAGAGATATGACCTAGCTATAGCACTCCTAGGCATATATCCTAAGGAATCATCTCACTTCCTTAGAAGTACATGCTCAACCATGTTTATTGCTGCTCAATTTATAATAGTTGGGAAATGGAACCAGCCTAGATGCCCCTCAACTGATGAGTGGATAATGAAGATGTGGCACATTTATACAATGGAGTTCTACTCAGTGGTCAAGAAAAATGAAGTTATGAAATTTGCAGAAAAATGGATAGACCAGGAAAGGATTATACTAAGTGAGGTAACCCAGGCCCAGAAAGCCAAGCACCACATGTTCTCTCTCATATGTGGATCCTAGCTACAGATGATTGGGCTTCTGCGTGAGAAGGAAAATACTTAGTAGCAGAGGCCAGTAAGTTAAAAAGGAGATATAAAGGGAAGAGAAAGGAAGGGAGGAGGGTACTTAATAGGTTTATATTGTACATTTGTAAGTACAATGATTGAGATGGGGAGGTAATATGATGGAGAATGGAATTTCAAAGAGGAAAGTGTGGGGGGAGGGAATTAACATGGGATATTTATTTATTTATTTATTTATTTATTTATTAAATTTAATTTATTAGTTTTCATTTCAGTGAATACAGGCAGTTTGGTACCATTATTTAGGCTCATCTGTGATCTATCCCCTCCCATTAGACCCTCCTTGTTAATGAAAATGGGTCGTGCATTGTGGAGTTAGCCCCCAGTTATTAGTATGATAAATGTCTCTGCAAATCATGACCCAATGTCAGAGTTACATGTTGGGATATTTTTTTATAATCATGGAAAATGTTTAAAAAAATTAAAAAATAAAATAAAATAAAAAAAGAGAGAAGAGGGAGGACAGGAGGGAGAGGAGCCCCGGGAGTCATTGTGGCCGCTGGCCGGACCGGTCGGGGGCCGCAGGAGCCAGGCTGGGCGGCGGGGCTCGGCGGGCCTAAAGCAGGCCGCCACCACCAGCGATCCGCTCCCTTGGCGCCCGGCCCTGTGCCCACCCCGCTCCAGCTCTCGTCTCCGGCTCCAATTAGAGAAGCGCAATGGCTATGGAGGCTGAAGAAACGATGGAATGCCTTCAGGAGTTTCCTGAACATCACAAGATGATTCTGGACCAATTGAATGAACAGCGGGATCAGGACCGGTTTACTGACATCACCCTGATTGTTGACCGACACCATTTTAAGGCCCACAAGGCTGTTTTGGCTGCTTGCAGTCCTGTCTTTCCTCAGATTCTTTCCATATTATAAAATCAAACATTAAGATCATTAGAATACAAGCTTATGTATTCTAATGCATGTTAGACAATTGAATATGAAACAAGGGTGCATGAAGAAAAGTGCATTGTTACTGTGCAGTTAAATTTCGGTTCTGGCTTTCTTTTGAACAACATTATTGTCTACCCATTCGTCACAGATACTGTCTGCAACAAACAGGGTGGTGGTGGCAAAATTTCCAGAATGTTTTAAAAGAAAAAAAAACAAAAAAACACCCATGTGCCTTTTCAAAGCCAATTAAGCTTCTATAAAACATCTCTGGTTCTTTCAAAGTTTGTGTTGTAAGGAACAATGTAAACAATGCTATTTTTTTTCTACTTTATAATGACTACCAATTTTTCATTTAAGTTACATTGAAATTTTTCATTTAATGGCAGCTAAAGGGCCATTTTCAATTGGGAAAATTCATTTACATCTGTGGTAAACATTATTTTGATAAGAAGTTGCACAAGTATTTTACCACCAGATGAAACAATAAAGATGAGTGTCATTTAAAACTTAATGTACTTAAAGTACAGAGAAAAACATGTATATAATATATCAGGCTTTGTTTTGAATGGACTCTTTTTTTTCCCCATCCTTAATATTAAAAGATCTTGTGCTATAATTTTTAAAGCCATACAAATAAGACTGCTAAACTGTAGATTTAAAAGTAGGTGTGTATATATTTTAATCAGTATTATTTGGAAAATAAAATATAACCACATACAATCAATATGCTATTTTCTTTTTTTGTTGTTTTTTTTTAATATTTTTTTGGTCATTTTTTATTTATTTATTTGAGAGCGACAGACATAGAGAGAAAGACAGAGGAAGAGGGAGAATGGGCGCGCCAGGGCTTCCAGCCCCTGCAAACGAACTCCAGACACGTGCGCCCCCTTGTGCATCTGGCTAACGTGGGACCTGGGGAACCGAGCCTCGAACCAGGGTCCTTAGGCTTCACAGGCAAGCGCTTAACCGCTAAGCCATCTCTCCAGCCCATTATGCTATTTTCTTTACCTGCTGAATATTGGTAGATATTTTACATTTTTAAAGTAAAATTTAAAGTTAAAAAAAGGAAAAGAAAAGAAAAAAAGAGTTATTGGTATATTTCATATGAACCTTATCTATAGGTTTTCTGAGATTATTGATGTGAGATGCTAAATTCCTTACTTTTAACTTGCCCTAAAGTTAATATGATAACTATCCACCTGTTTAAAACAATGTGAATAAGTTTTCTTGTCTTCATGTACCTTTGGCATGAACAATACAAATGACCAATATGTTTAGGAATGGTGACTGATTTAAAGCTATACTCTTTTCCCAATTTCTTCATTGGCTTGGTTGGACTCTTGTCTCAGGGCAAGTGTACATGTGTCAGAAGTGTTGACCACAGTAGTGAAGACAATGAGGTGAGTATCTAAATGCTCATAGATCAGTCAAAGACAACATGTGGGGCTACTGTGATTACATTTGTGATCAGAGTGTATGTGTGTTCTGATCAGTAGAGTCCAACAAATCATACCCCTAAACATCTATTTTTAACAAATGCATAAGAATTTTGCAAAGACAAAAGTTCCTTATCCTTTGCTCATACAATATACTACTTATTCACATATTAGTACTTTTTGACTGCTCAATAAAAATGCCAGTGAGCACCTGTATGAAGAAAGCTACAGCTGGAATAAGATCAGATAGGAGGCAAAACTTTTATAGTGGGTTTGCTACTGGCTTAATTTAAACTTTTCTTCAACTTCTCCTATTTCTCATGCTCTGCTACTATAAGCAGTTTTCATACTCCTGGATTAGAAAAATTCCAAAGATTTTTGTATAATCCCAGGGCAATGTCACCCAAAAAGTGCATATATTATACTAATTTGCAGGGGCAAGAGGCCTTGATGTGCCCCCACATACAAGCAGATAGCTAACTAAATAACTAACTAACTAAATTAATAAATAAGTTAAAAAATGCAAAGTTGCATTATAACAGTACTAAAATGATACTAGATAGTAACATGAATTCAGAGTATCCCATAGAGAGGACTAATAATAACAAACATATTAATATACACATCTTTCATTTATTTTCCAACAGCTTTAGTACATGTAGATGTTCCTAAACTCATAAGAGTATTCTTTGGTTTTAAAATTGATAGATGTACTGTTCACAAAATAGAGGATTAATAATTTATATTTCACTGAAATTGTTTGTATAAATTGGATATAGATCCTGGTACATTAAAAAGTTTATGTGGTGAATTAACTTAATTAACTCTATAAATGTAGTAAAATAATGATTGAAGGATTTATGCAATGAAATATTACCTTGATACTAAAGAGAATTGAGATAAGTATAGAAAAAATGAACTGAGGCAAAATTTATACTTATAGATGTATTTCCCACGAAATAATTTTGTCAAAATAATGAAAACGTAACTACTAAGAGCATATATAAGGTCCAATGAAAAAGCACAGTTCATCACAATATTTTGACATTCATGTGATATATACAAGAGGCACACATTTCTCTCAGTTACCAATGATTAGAAAATAAAATTATAGAAAGATGTCATCATAAACTTTTTGTAGTGGCTATGCTAATATCAGCAAAATTAGACAGTCTAACATTCCATGATAGGTAAAAGAATATAATTTAGAATATCAAAAAACATATCAGGAAATATAATTATAAACATATAAATGTACCTGTAAACAAAGATCCAAAATGCATGAAGTTAAAAGGAATAAAATTATGGCATTAATAACCCCATAACAATACTAGAAACTTCAATTTATGACCTTTAGTAAAAGGAAGAATATTCAGATAGATGCCCAAGGAAATATATATTGTAGATAATGATATATATCAATTATACCTATCAAAATGTATAGGTTAATCAGCACTAAAATGAATAAAACATCTCAAAATAGTGGCTTAAACTTATGCCACTCGCAAAAAAATAGCAAACTCAACTTAAAGGAATTGTAAATAAATAAGGTCATTAGAATAGAAATTAATAAACTAGAGCCTAGAAGAATAGAAAAACAAGGCAAATAAATATTGGTTCTTTGAAAAGATAAACAAAATTAGTAAATGAAAAAGGGAGCATTATTAATGGGCTCACAGAAATTAAATGATTATAAGTGAACACTATGATACACTCTTTTGAACAAATAGGATGAACTAGTGTTAAAATTTTAAAACTCACAAACTACACTGAGTCAGAATGAAACAGGAATCTACATATGTATAACAAATAAAATTACTATATTTAAAAATTTCAAACTGCTTGCTTAAAAATACTAGGTTAGCCGGGCATGGTGGCACATGCTTTTAATCCCAGCACTCGGGAGGCAGAGGTAGGAGGATCACCATGAGTTCAAGGCCACCCTGAGACTCCATAGTGAATTCCAGGTCAGCCTGGGCTAGAGTGAAACCCTACCTAGAACCCCCCCCCCAAAAAAAAAAATACTAGCTTATATAGCTTCACTGGTGAATAGAGCATATGATAAAGATAATTGTAATTAATCAGAAAGTAACAAAATAAAAGGATAACAAGCACTACTTGGCAACTTATATGAGTTGAGTTCTAACTTGATATTAGAATTATACAAAACTATATAAAAAAGGAAAAATGAGAAATCATTAGAGCCAGGCATGTTGGCACACACCTATAATTCTAACACTTCAAAGGCTGAGACCAACAGAGCACAAATCTGAGATGAGCCCAAGCTGCCTAATGAGGGATTGTGTAAAAGTAAAACAAGACATACAAAAAAGCAATAAAAAGGTAGGTAAAATTATTTTAAGATCTTACTATCCTAATATTACAAATTTACAAACTGAATCAGACCTCGTTAAGCTAGAGTTCATTCAAAAGTCATGTTTATTTGATCTTTTTATATAATTGGTACAATAGTCAATGTCAATGGGAAATAAGGAACTTTAGTAATGCGACCTCAATAGTTGTAAAATGCATACATGACAGTGTTCAATAACATTCCATCATGAAAATACACAGAGAATCAAGAATAGAATTTAAGTAAATTTAAGTAACTAGACTTGATATTTCACTGAAGAGTTTAGCAGAAATGAGCGATAAGAACACAAAATAAAGAACATCCAGAGCCAGGTGTGGTGGTTCACATCTTTGATCCCACCTCTTGGAAAGTAGAGGTAGGCAGATCTCAGTGAGTTGGAGGCCACTCTGAAACTACAGAGTGAATTTCAGGTCAGCTTGGGCTAGAGTGAGACCCTGCCATGAAAATCCCTCCCAAAAACCCATCCAAATTTCAAGAAGGGTTAAAAAATATTCTATGGTTGAAATATTTTATATAAAGGCAATCATAAGGATATAGTAAAACTGCTAGAATTAATACACAACATTATCAAAGATGAAAACACATTGATACCAGTGCTTGATTTGATCAAAATGAACTCCAGCAAATGGTGATGCGAGTGGTGATAGGAAAATTGGATATTCAACCACATGTAAAAGAATGAAACTAGGAGATTATCTCTCAATTTGCATAAAAAATCAAATCCAAATGGATCAAAGCTCCCAGTAACTAAAAGAAACTGTTAGAGAAAAAGGTAGAGAGTAAAACTATAAAATATAGGCATAGGTAAGGGCTTTATTATTTAGGAAATAGGATAAACAATCAACAAATGGGACTGCATGAAATTTAAAAGCTTCTATTCAGCAAAGAAAACTGTCAATTAAGTGAAGAGGCAGCTTAAAGAAAGGAAAAACCTTGCCAGCTATATATTTGACAGAGGGCTAATGTTTTGGATAGTAAACAAAGATCAAAAGAGTAAACATTAAGAAAATAAACAGGCCTGGACAAATGGATTAGCTGATAAGGTATTGCCTGCAAAGTGAAAGGACCAAGATTTGATTCCCCAGGATCCATGTAGGCCAGATACACAAGGTGACACTTACATCTGGAGTCTGTATGCAATGGCTGAAGGCCCTGGCTCACTTGCCCCCACCCCCTCTCCTGTTTCTTTCTCTCAAATAAGTAAAGTAGTCTCACTCATCTACAGCACCTAACCTGTATCTACCCAAGATACCTTACATACCCAGCAAGCATCTCATGGACTAGACACTAGGATGGATGAGGAGGGAAGGGAGGGCATTGAAGGGGTGAGAAACACTAATCTAGACCCAAACGGCAATGGTACCATAAAATTATACTTCCTAAAAGGCAGACCAAATGGCTGAACCTTCAACAGGCCCTTACAGGAAACACCTGAACCACAAGACACTGGAAAGGGTAGGATCAAGTCTAACCTAAACCTTCCTCATCTTCCCTCCCTCCCTCTCCCTCTCTCTCCTCTCTTTCTCTTGTATTTTAGTTATCTTTTTCCTCATTTTCTTACTGGGCACTGACCTGTAACTCCCAGTACCAGCATGGGGCTATCACCCACAATGAGCTTTTGATCAGAGAAACCTACAAGGTTTCCTAAAAGAATGACAGATTTCTGTCAGAGTGCTTGATGACCCCCCCAAAGGTTAGTGGTAAGACCCTATTGCTGAAGACACCATATGCTGCTGACGCGTAAAATGGAATGGCATGGCTGGAAGCCAGGAGAGAGTCAGTCCCCAGACAGTATGTCTAGTGCCAGAAGGTGCTGCATGGTTGACTGGGGGAAAATGACCAATATCTGTCCAAGCAACTCATGGTCCTACCTACTTCGCAGCAAATAACCTGTTGTGATGCCCACACAAGTGCAATAGTGGCACACAGCCATGGTGGGGAACCAACTGCTCTTGATTTGGCTAACTGATTCCCTCAGTGGTACTGGACCCATAGCTAGAGCTGGGAAACAAGTCAGAACCATATCCAAACACAAGCCCACTCTCCAATATCAAGCTCCCATCAATCATGGACTACAAGAGGGCCTACACCTATTAAACTCTCTAAAAAAAAAAAAAAAGTAAGGGCTATCTCATTTGTCCTGGAGCTAACTTACTCTCCTTTGGAGAATCTGCTTCTCTTTTTCAGATAGATGCAGATCCTAAGGAGAGAGCCACCCCATCATACCTCAAAAAGGCCTGGGCTGAAACTAAGGAAAATTTGAGAAACAAGCAAGGGTGCTCTTTTCTTGATGAACCAGATACCAGCACAAGGGGGAAGGAGACCAACACAGAGAAAAATCAACTCCTAACAAACCAGAGAGCCAGAGCCTCAGAGGCCCTCAAAACCTCATCACTGAAGCAGACCAAAAATGAACCCAACATGGCTCAGGGAAATTTTGTGGAAGAGGGGGCAGAAAGAATGTCAGAGCCACATGTTGGGTCATGATATACAGAGACATTTATCGTACCAATAACTCTGGGCTAACTCCAGAATGCATGACCCATATACCTCAACAAGGAGGGGCCAATGGCGAGGGGGTAGGCCACGGATGATCCTAATAATGTTACCAAGCTGCTTGTATTTGCTGAATAGAAAACTAATAAAAATAAATAAATAAATAATAAAAATAAAAAAAACAATCCAATCAAATTGGAAAATATGCTAAATGATGTAACCCAGGTCTAGAAAATCAAATATTAAATGTTCTTACTCAACATGCAAATAGATCCTAGCATTATAATTTTTGATTTCTGTGTTTAAGTTGGAGTAAGAGTCAGTAGGAGACCAGAAATCAAGTGAAGCATCATGAAATGGGAGAGAGGCCTTAAAGGGTGAATAATATACACATGATATAAAACTAGGGGAAAATAATAAATTGAAAGATTTAAAAGGGAATGAAGCAGGGAGGAATAGGTAAATTTGAGGTGGGGGGTCAACCAAAATTAAGGATATATGAAAAATAGTTTATAAAAATCCATTATGGTGACTGGAGAGATGGCTTGGTGGTTAAATGCTTGTGTGTGAAGTCTAAGGACCCTGGTTAGAGGCTTGAGTCCTCAGGACCCACGTTAGCCAGATGCACAAGGGTATGCATGAGTCTGGAGTTCGTTTGCAGTGCCTGGAGGCCCTGAAACACCCACTCTTCTCTCTCTTTCTCCCTCTTTCTCTCTGCCTCATAAATAAATAAAAATAAAACAAAAAAATTCAAAACCAATTACATTATAATCTAACTAAAACATAATTTATAAAAGATAAAGTTTGAATGCAGGTACTCTGTATAAGTAGTTAATGCTGTTCTCTAAAGACAAAGGTTACTGAATGAAAATCTCAGTCCCATGTATGAGAA
The DNA here is from genome assembly GCF_020740685.1 of Jaculus jaculus. Lineage (NCBI taxonomy): Eukaryota > Metazoa > Chordata > Mammalia > Rodentia > Dipodidae > Jaculus > Jaculus jaculus. Next base: position 124,331,796 of record NC_059125.1, read on the forward strand.
ACAACACCCCCATGAGTCATCAGTCAGAGAGATCCCAGAGGCCTACAAAATAATATAGGCTATTGCAATTGCTGTTTATTGCTTATCAGAACTGAATAGTAAGATTCTGTTGCTGATGACACTATACCTTTTGGCTACAGGATATAGAGAAATAAAGTTAGATCTGAATTGGAAGTTTCTTCCCTGCTAGCTAGCTTTCATAGTGCCTAAAGATTCTATGTAGGATGTTAGGGGTAAAAACACCATCAATTTTCTCTTTCTCAAGTTATAGACCCTGTGTGATATAATACCAACTGCCTAGATAAGATATGCCTACTGGTATAAACGTAGCATGGTTGTTATAGACATAATGAACTGTTTTCTGAATGGATGTGAGCCCATTCCACAGGAGGGAATGTATGACTGGTACTATAAATGTTGTCAAAAGACTATGGCTGGGCTGGAGAGATGGCTTAGTGGTTAAGCCCTTGCCAGTGAAGCCTAAGGACCCCGGTTCGAGGCTCGATTCTCCAGGACCCACGTTAGCCAGATGCACAAGGGGGCACATGCGTCTGGAGTTCATTTGCAGTGGCTGGAGTCCCTAGCACACCCATTCTCTCCCTCTCTCTTTCTCTCTCTCTCTCTCTCTCTGTGTGTGTGTGTGTGTGTCCATCTCTTTCAAATAAATATAGATTTTTTTTTTGTTTTAAAAAGCCTATGGTCATGCAGGTACAGTTACAATATAACTGAAGTGTTCTATTGTTGTTCCCCCTGCTGAAAGCATTTGATACATTACTATCTCTGTCTAACTATTCTATAGTAAGACAGAGACGCTTGGTGTCAAACATTTTTGAAGAAAAAAAAAAGCCTATGGCTGAGGAGGTCACAGTCTCTCAGGGCTGGAAGGGGGGTGGACTTACTACTGTTCTTTTGTTGAATAAAATTTAATAAATTTAATAAAATCCTGTGAATATGCTGCACTTAAAAATTGAATTGTACAAATGAGCAATTATATGCTATGTTACCTATTTGCTGATAATGATTTTATTATGCAAAACGGATGAGTATGAAATAAAGAAAATATAACTTAACAATACACTTTAATAGTGCAAACAATTAAAATACTCAGGAATAAATTTACCAAACCAAGTATAAAATTTATACAGTGACAAGTATGAAACATTGTTAGCAAAATAAGCCAAATGTAGAAATAAAAATATCATATTTTATCTCCTAAATGGAATCTAGGCATGAATATATGTGAAAATGGAATGTGCAATGTGAGTGGATAGCAAGGGAAAGGGGGAATGTAAACAAGAAAGTGCAGTGTGGGGAAGAACAAAGAATATTGTATGCTTTCTCTCATATGTGTATACATAGGTAACATGATACCTGTATGACAGTAGAATAGGGTTATTATGAGGGTTGGAGACAATTTACCTAATACTCTAGGTGCTATGTGATATAGTACAGACAATAAATATAAAGATTATCAATACAAGTTTTTAGTTTTAAGGAATTTTCTACTTAACAGACCCTGGAGATATATAGATAAGCAATTACAATGGAATATAAATGATGAAGGAAATATGAAAAATCAGAGCTTCTTGAAAGAGTACTCTGAACAAAATATCAAATAGTTAATAAACTAATAATGAAAATATTGCATATAAAGGGCCAGAGAAATGACAAAATAGTCGGTATTAAGCAAATAAAATATTTTCTGTAAGGCTAGAAATTAGATCATGGAGATAAAAGCATCCCAATATTTATGTTAATTCCCAGTTAGCAATAGATTGGTTTCCTGACTGTAGTAATGATAAATGTACTTGAAAGTTATAGTTTATGCAAATGTACATTAATATTATTGAATTTATGCATTTAATTCTTATTTTTCATAGTCTGTGCAGCTTTTATTTTAATAGGCAAGTAATAAAATATATATTCAGCCTAAAACCATTAGAAAGGTTAAGTGCAAAGCTCATAGTCCATCTGAAGTGACACAAGGTTGATCAGGGCTATCCTCACACTGGGCTTCCAGAGAGAGGCCTGGGCACTTTCTTGGCAAAAGTGAGAGCAGGAGCTATTGGAGGTGGGGTGGATCAATGAGCATAGGCCATGGAGAGTACTGCCTGGATGCCATAGCCAGGCTACTTGCCCCACAGGACAGTCAGAAACCCGAAGGCCACCACACATGGTCAGCCTGGCCCAGATTGACCCATCTGTTAGCATATTGAAACCTTTACATGCTATCCACATATTCTCAGAAGAGCCGGCCTTAGGACATGACCAGCAAGGGGTCACAGTGCCCTGAAGGTGCAGCAGGATCTGCTTGCACAACTTTCTCTGAAGTACCAGTGATAGGATGTATTAAATACTTGGTCTGGTAGTATTCCAGATAAATGCAGACCACACTGAAGTATGCACTGCTGGATGCAGAGCATAGGCATACATTGTGCCCACATAGGGTTTACACCTTTTCTTTGGACTCAGTGTCCCACACATCGATGAGGAGCCACAGACAATGTGGTGATTCATTATGGTAACAGAGTAGACACTGTGGTTGTGGGACTTCTACAGGACTTGGATGTAATTTGGAGGTTGGAATATTCTAAATACTGTGTGGTAAAAGCCACAGATAGCTCTGGGTGGCTACTAAGCTCACATCTAGTGGTGAGCCCTTCAATCTCCTTCTTTGATTTCAGCTCAGTGCCTATGATGCAGACCTATGATACTGTTTGCACCCCTCAATGCAGAGGCCCGTCTTAATGTCATTGTGGCCATCCAGTGTCTTCTGGTACTTATAGCTGACACATGTGTCCTACACCTCAATGGTAACACAAAATTATTATTATGTGTCAGACATAGAGGATGTAACTACAATGAAAATTTTAATACCAAACTACCAAAAGGACAAAGATGTTTGGTACATATGTAGAGAAATGTGGCTGAAAGGTGCATTTATAAAGCTACCTTTTGGGCTGAAAAGATGTTTTATCTGTTAAAGATACATTCTTGCAGGCTGGAGGGATGGCTTAGAGGTTAAAGTGTTTGCCTGCAAAGCCAAAGGACCCAGGTTCGATTCCCCAGGATCCACCTTAGCCAGATGCAGAAGGGGTCGCACGTGTCTAGAGTTCTTTGGCAGTAGCTGGATGCCCTGGAGGACCCATTCTCTCTCTATCTCTCTATTCTCTCTCTCTTTCTCTGACAAACTAATACATAAATAAAATATTTTTTTAAAAGATGCTTTCTTGCAAAGCTTGATGATATGGGTTCAATTTCCCACCCCCAAATGAAGCCAGATTGACAATGTGGCACGTACATTTGGAATTCATTTGCCTACCCATTCAATCTCAACTTCTCTCTATATCTGTCCCTGCCTCTTTGCTTGAAAATATAAATAAAATAATTTTAAATAATCATTTTCTCAAAAGGTGCCTTTTAGTAGAAGTGGAGTTGTTAGAATACTCTGATCATCAAAATATTAATGTAGTATTTTTCTCTACAGATGAAATTATGCATTTAGATTTGCAACACTATATTTATTAGGGAATTTGTTTATTTTTTCTTTTTTTTAATTTTTATTAACATTTTCCATGATTATAAAATATATCCCATGGTAATTCCCTACCTCCCCACCCCCACACTTTCCAATTTGAAATTCCATTCTCCATCATATTACCTCCCCATTACAATCATTGTAATTACATATATACAATATCAACCTATTAAGTATCCTCCTCCCTTCCTTTCTCCACCCTTTATGTCTACTTTTCAACTTACTGGCCTCTGCTACTAAGTATTTTCATTCTCACACAGAAGCCCAGTCATCTGTAGCTAGGATCCACATATGAGAGAGAACATGTGGTGCTTGGCTTTCTGGGCCTGGGTTACCTCACTTAGTATAATACTTTCCAGGTCCATCCATTTTTCTGCAAATTTCATAACTTCTTTTTTCTTTACTGCTGAGTAGAACTCCATTGTATAAATGTGCCACATCTTCATTATCCACTCATCTGTTGAGGGACATCTAGGCTGGTTCCATTTCCCAGCTATTATAAATTGAGCAGCGATAAACATGATTGAGCATGTACTTCTAAGGAAATGAGATGAGTCCTTTGGATATATGCCTAGGAGTGCTATAGCTGGGTCATATGGTAGATCAATCTCTAGCTGTTTTAGGAACCTCCACACTGTTTTCCACAATGGCTGGACCAGATTGCATTCCCACCAGCAGTGCAGAAGAGTTCCTTTTTTTCCACATCCCCGCCAACATTTATGATCATTTGTTTTCATGATGGTGGCCAATCTGACAGGAGTGAGATGGTATCTCAATGTAGTTTTAATCTGCATTTCCCTGATGACTAGTGACGTAGAACAATTTTTTAGATGCTTATATGCCATTCGTATTTCTTCCTTTGAGAACTCTCTATTTAGCTCCTTAGCCCATTTTTTGATTGGCTTGTTTGATTCCTTATTAGTTAACTTTTTGAGTTCTTTGTATATCCTAGGTATTAATCCTCTATCAGATATATAGCTGGCGAAGATTTTTTCCCATTCTGTAGGGTGCCTCTTTGCTTTTTTCACTGTGTCCTTTGCGGTGCAAAATCTTTGTAATTTCATTAGGTCCCAGTGGTTAATCTGTGGTTTTATTGCCTGAGCAATTGGGGTTGTATTCAGAAAGTCTTTGCCAAGACCAATATGTTGAAGGGTTTCCCCTACTTTTTCCTCTAGCAGTTTCAAAGTTTCCGGTCTGATGTTAAGGTCTTTAATCCATTTGGACTTAATTCTTGTGCATGGCGAGAGAGAAGAATCTATTTTCATCCTTCTGCAGATATTTATCCAGTTTTCAAAACACCATTTGCTGAAGAGGCTGTCTCTTCTCCAATGAGTATTTTTGGCATTTTTATCGAATATCAGGTGGCTATAGCTACTTGGGCTTACATCTGGGTCCTCTATTCTGTTCCACTGATCTACATGTCTGTTTTTGTGCCAGTACCATGCTGTTTTTGTTACTATGGCTCTGTAGTATAGGTTAAAATCAGGTATGGTGATACCACCAGCCTCTTTTTTGTTGCTCAGTATTATTTTAGATATTCGAGGTTTTTTGTGATTCCAAATGAATTTTTGGATTGTTTTTTCTATTTCCATGAAGAAAGCCTTTGGAATTTTGATAGGGATTGCATTAAATGTGTAGATTGCTTTAGGTAAGATTGCCATTTTCACGATATTGATTCTTCCAATCCAGGAACAAGGGATGTTTCTCCACTTTCTAGTGTCTTCTGCAATTTCTCGCTTGAGTGTTTTAAAGTTCTCATTGTATAGATTCTTTACTTCCTTGGTTAGATTTATTCCAAGGTATTTTATTTTTTTTGATGCAATTGTGAATGGGAGTGATTCTCTGATTTCATCCTCTGTGTGTTTGTTGTTAGCATATATGAAGGCTACTGATTTCTGTGTATTTATTTTGTATCCTGCTACATAGCTGTAGGTTTTGATCAGCTCTAACAGCTTGCTAGTAGAGTCTTTAGGGTCCTTTATGTATAGAATCATGTCATCTGCAAATAATGATAACTTGATTTCTTCCTTTCCAATTTGTATCACTTTTATGTGTGTCTCTTGCCTTATTGCTATGGCTAAGACTTCCAAAACTATATTAAATAGAAGTGGGGACAGTGGACAACCTTGTCTTGTTCCTGATTTTAGTGGAAAAGCTTCCAGTTTTTCCCCATTTAGTAATATGTTGGCTGTAGGCTTGTCATAAATAGCCTTTATTATATTGAGATATGTTCCTTCTATTCCCAGTCTCTGTAGGACTTTTATCATGAAGGGATGTTGGATTTTGTCAAATGCTTTCTCTGCATCTAATGAGATGATCATGTGATTTTTGTCCTTCAACCCGTTTATGTAATGTATTACATTTATAGATTTGCATATGTTGAACCATCCCTGCATCTCTGGGATAAAGCCTACTTGGTCAGGGTGAATGATATTTTTGATATATTCTTGTATTCTGTTTGCCAATATTTTGTTGAGAATTTTTGCATCTATGTTCATGAGGGAAATTGGTCTGTAATTTTCTTTTTTTGTTCTATCTTTGCCTGGTTTTGGTATCAGGGTGATGCTGACCTCATAGAAGGAGTTTGGTAGAATTCCTTCTTTTTCTATTTCCTGGAAAAGCTTAAGAAGCAATGGTGTTAGCTCTTCCTTAAAAGTCTGGTAAAATTCAGCAGTGAATCCATCCGGGCCTGGGCTTTTTTTAGTTGGGAGATTATGGATAACTGTTCAGATCTCCATGTTTGTTATAGGTCTATTTAAGTGATTAATCTCATTTTGATTTAATTTAGGTAGGTCATATAGATCAAGGAAATCATCCATTTCTTTCAGATTTTCATACTTTGTGGAGTATATGCTTTTATAGTTTGTCCCTATGATTTTTTGAATTTCTCTGGAATCTGTTGTGATGTTATCTTGTTCATCTCTGATTTTATTAATTTGTGTCTCTTCTCTCTTCCTTTTGGTCAGATTTGCTAAGGGTTTATCAATCTTGTTTATCCTTTCAAAGAGCCAACTCTTTGTTTCATTAATTCTTTGGATTGTTCTTTTTGTTTCTATTTCATTAATTTCTGCCCTAATCTTTATTATTTCTTCCCGTCTACTGATTTTTGGTTTGCCTTGTTCTTCTTTTTCCAAGGCTTTAAGGTGAAGCATTAGGTCGTTTACTTGCGACCTTTCTAATTTCTTAATATAGGCACTTAAGGCTATAAATTTACCTCTTAGAACTGCCTTCATTGTGTCCCAGAGATTTTGGTATGTTGTGTTCTCATTATCATTTGACTCTATAAATTTTTTGATTTCCTTTTTGATTTCTTCATTGACCCACTCATCATTTAGTAGTGTATTGTTTAGTTGCCATGATTTTGTGTATCCTCTATAGCCTTTCTTGCTACTGATTTGTAGCTTAATTCCATTGTGGTCAGATAGAATGCAAGGAATTATTTCAATTTTCCTGAATTTGTTAAGATTTGCTTTGTGTCCTAATATATGGTCTATTTTAGAGAATGTTCCATCTGCTGCTGAAAAGAATGTATATTCTGCAGCCTTTGGATGAAATGTCCTGTATATATCTGTTAGGTCCATTCCTTCTATGACCTCATTTAATCCAGATGCCTGTCTGTTTATTCTTTCCCTGGATGACCTGTCAATTGATGAGAGTGGGGTGTTAAAGTCACCCACCACCACTGTGTTTGGTGTTATCTGTGACCTTAGTTCTAATAGTGTTTGTTTGACGAATTTGGGAGCTCCCATGTTAGGTGCATATATGTTTAGGATTGTAATGTCCTCCTGTTGGAGTGTGCCCTTAATCAATATGAAGTGACCTTCCTTCTTTTTCTTGACTAACTTCGGACTAAACTCTACCCTTTCTGATATTAGGATAGCAACCCCTGCTTGTTTTGTAGGCCCATTTGCTTGAAACACCGTCTTCCAACCTTTCACCCTAAGATAATGTCTATCCTTTGTAGAAAGGTGAGTTTCTTGGAGACAACAAATTGTAGGATCCTGCTTTTTAACCCAGTCTGCAAATCTATGTCTTTTCGTTGGGGCATTGAGACCGTTGATATTAAGAGATATTATTGAAAGGTGTGTATTTATGTTTGCCATTTTTTTTTGTGTGTGTGTTTCTGGTTCTACCTGTGCTCTCTTCTGTTAACTGGTATTTGAGTGTAGCTTGTTTTTTCTAGGTTCCTTATATGTCTGCTTTTCCTTTTGTTCAGCATGGAGGATTCTATCAAGTATTTTCTGTAAAGCTGGTTTTGTCTTCAAATACTCCTTTAACCTGCTTTTGTCATGGAATGTCTTTATTTCTCCATCTATTTGAATGGATAACTTTACAGGATAAAGTAACCGTGGTTGACAGTTGTTATCTTTCAGAACTTGGAATATATCACTCCAAGCCCTTCTGGCTTTAAAAGTTTGTGTTGAATAATCTGCTGTAATCCTGATGGGTTTGCTTTTGTAGGTAACTTGATTTTTCTCTCTAACTGCTTTCAATATTTTTTCTTTGGTGTGTGTGTTTGGAAGTTTGATTATAATATGGCGAGGAGAGGTTCTTTCTGGGTTTTGTCTGGCTGGGGTTCTAAAGGCTTCCTGTATCTGTATTGGCACCTCTTTCCCAATTTGGGGGAAATTTTCCTCTATGATTTTGTTGAAGATGCCTACTATGCCTCAGGAGTGGAGTTCTTCTCCTTCTACTATGCCCTGAATTCTTATATTGGACCTTTTCATAGTGTCCCGAATATCTTGAAATTCCCACTCATACTTTTCTATAAGTTTGTCTTTCTCTTTGTTGGACTGCATTAGGTCTGCCACCTGGTCTTCTAGCTTAGATATTCTGTCTTCTCCCTCATCCATCCTACTGGTGAGATTTTCTACAGGGTTTTTTATTTCATTAACTGTGTTCTTCATTGCTAGTAATTCTGACTGGTTTTTCTTTATTATTTCCATTTCCCTATTTATGTCTTGTATTGCATTCTTTATTTCATTAAATTGGTGTCCTGCCTCTTCTTTGATTCCTTTGATTTCCTCTTTGATTTCCTCTTTGAATTCTTCTTTGATTGTTTTCATGTGTTCTTTGACCTCTTTGAACATATTTATAATTATTCTTTTGAACTCTTTCTCAGGCATTTCCTCTAACTCTTTCTCACTGGAGGACATTTCTGATGCATTAATACTTTTTGGTGGATTTATATCTTCTTGCTTTTTAGTGTTTCTTGTGTTATAATGTATATATTATTGCATCTTGGATTAAGTTAATGCTTGGACTTTCTAGCTAGCTGTGTATTCTTAGCTGTATCAATTGATTTGATGTAATATATTTTCAGGGTAGGACCTTAAGGTATTAGGTGTGGCTCTTAAGACTCTCAGAGTAACTACAAAGATGTTCTTAGGGGTTGAGTTTCCCTGCTATAGGAGTATTCAAGCAGGCTGAGTGGAACAAAATACAGGTAGATTCTAAAATTTAACTAAACACTGTACACATTCAATCAAAAACAGCCCCAAGTATGTGTGCAAGAGTAGTTATTATAATGACCAGATCCTCTATCAACAAAGAGGTTTAGATTCCTGTCTGTTGACTGATCCAAGTCAGCTTGTGACCAAGTGAGACCCTTCCCTGGTGCAATCCCAGTTACCTTGGGTGATTTTGGTCTCAGTCAAGTTGCTGCCTGGGTCGTCGGGCTGCTGTTCTGATTTCTGGAGCTGGGCACTTGCTTTTCCTATGGCGCAAACTGAGCTGCTGCTGCTGCCTCTGCTGCTGCTGTAGCTGCCACTGCTGGAGCCACCACTGCTGCTGAAGCTGCTGCTGCTGTGTCCACTGCCGCTGCTCCCCCTGAAGCTGCTGCTGCGGGATCTGCCGCTGCTGCCGCTCCTGGGTCTGCTGCTGCTGAGGTCACTGGTACCAGTGCTGGAGCCACTGATGTTGCTCCCGAACTCTGCTCCTGCTTGGGTCCCGTTGTCAGCCCTAGTTGGCGTGGCCAGGTCCCGGGCCGCTGCTCTGTTCACTGGAGCTGGGCTCAGGCGGTGGGGGAGGGGAGGGAGCCGCGGCTGCTCTGGTTGTCTCGCTGTTCCACGTGTTCTTCTACCTCGCGGTCTGCTCCTCTGCTGCTCGCTGCCGCTCTCCCCTCACGTTTCCGAGTTGTGGAGAGCGCGGTGTGAGGGGAAAATCCCGCACCTTGCTTTACCTGTGGCTCGAGCCGAGCCTGGCGGTTTTCTGCTGCGCCGCAGCCGCGGCAGTTGGCCGAGCTGCCGGAGCAGCTTGTCCCATCTGTGCAGGCTCTGGATGGTCTATAACTCTTCTACTTCTCCGCTGCCGCTTCAATTTCCTATACACCTCACTTTTTAGTAAAAGTGCATATTTTGCTGAGTTTTTTTGGTCTTTTTCCCCCCTAGGCTGCTTTGGTGTGGTACCTACGCTGCCATCTTAACCTGAAGTCCTCTACTCTTTGGGAATTTGTTTCTTGAAAAAAAAATCTAGAGCTCAGTACATAAGAGATTTTAGGTAGATAAGAAAAGCTTTATATCATATAAAACATTTTTTTAAATTTTTTTTTCATTTTTTATTTATTTGAGAGTGACAGACACAGAGAGAAAGACAGATAGAGGGAGAGAGAGAGAAAGGGCGAGCCAGGGCTTCCAGCCACTGCAAACGAACTCCAGATGCTTGCGCCCCCTTGTGCATCTGGCTAATGTGGGACCTGGGGAAATGAGCCTCGAACTGGGGTCCTTAGGCTTCACAGGCAAGCGCTTAACCGCTAAGCCATCTCTCCAGCCCCATATAAAACATTTTACATATGTATACAGAAACAATTTAATAAGCAAAACCTAAGGAATGCAATTCTACTGTGGAAAAATAACATTATGTTCTTATATTCATTCTTTGTGCTTATTGTATTTGTAATATAAATATTAATTTTCTCTGAACACATGAACTTCCAAAATCAGTACAATATTGGTGAAACTTCTTTCTGATTATGTAGTCACATGACCAGCTTCTTGAAAATATAATTATATAAGACTAATTATAATTATAATTATATAAGACTAAATTATATGTATATATTATAAAACTACTTATAGATATAGAAGGACCTTATCTTTTCTTAAAATTTTGTACATGGCTAAAATATAGATTAAGATGAAACTAAACAACATTTTTTATCCAACAGCTGAAGCTATATGTCAGAGTTGTACTGAAATTATGTTTAAGGAGCCTGTATACCTTAAAAAAAAAAAAAAAAACAGAAATTTAAACCTCTCACTTAAACACATGTTTCTGGATATTGTTTATGTCAAAAGCATTTCCACAATTCCAGAAATGAATATCCAACCAGACACTTCCATACATCCAAACACAGAGAAGGGGGAAAAAAAAAAACAAAAAACAAACAAAAAAAAAAACACCTGCCATCAAACACCAAGAAGCAGTAAGCATGAATCCAGAGCTGAAACTTCCTTTCTCCACACACCTATAGGATGGAATTTGATCCTCTACTTACACTTTATGGCTGGACTTTAGGATCCATCCCCAGTGACACCTCCTCCAGACATGAGGATGGATACCCAAATTACAAGCTTACTAAAACACCTGCTGGACCTGATGGCACACACTTTTTTTTAATTTTTTTTTTGTTGTTATTTTTATTTATTTATTTGAGAGCGACAGACAAAGAGGCAGAGAGATAGAGAGAGAGGGGGGGGGGAGAATGGGCACGCCAGGGCCTCCAGCCACTGCAAACAAACTCTAGATGCATGCGCCCCCTTGTGCATCTGGCTAACGTGGGTCATGGGGAATCGAGCCTTGAACTGGGGTCCTTAGGCTTCACAGGCAAGCACTTAACCGCTAAGCCATGTCTCCAGCCCAGCACACACTTTTAATCCCAGCTCTTGGGAGGAAGAGGAAGTAGGGTAACTATGAATTTGAGGCCACCATGAGAATGCATAGCAAATTCCATGTCAGCCCAGGCTAGAGCAAGATCTTGTCTCAAAAAACAAAACTAAAACTAGGGCTGGAGAGATGGCTTAGTGGTTAAGCGCTTGCCTATGAAGCCTAAGGACCCCGGTTCGAGGCTCAGTTCCCCAGGTCCCAAGTTAGCCAGATGCACAAGGGGGTGCACGCGTCTGGAGTTCGTTTGCAGAGGCTGGAAGCCCTGGTGCGCCCATTCTCTCTCTCTCCCTGTCTTTCTCTCTGTGTCTGTCGCTCTCAAATAGATAAATACATAAAAAATTAAAAAAAAAATCTAAACCTAAAACTAAAACTAAATGAAAATAAAATACAATAAAAAACTATGGAGCCATACATTTTCAAGCTACCACAATTTATATGAAAGAAAAATTGATTTTATTTGAAATAATAAAAGGTTGGATTTTCTATTGAAACCATTCGAACCTTATACCAAAACTGTTTTCCTCAAGTAGTCCATGGGTGGTTGTACATTAATTGGAACAAGTATTTTCTAAGTTTGGGTGGGTAATTTGAATTCATATGGCAACATACTTGATGGACAGTAAGAATGCTCTAAAAGGCAGAATAATTCAATATGAAAGCCACTTGTTTCAGTGGTACTCTGGACAATAAAAGCTCTCCTACTGAGTATTAGTAGATCATATGGCCACATTTTAAAGAGTCGCAAAAAAAAAAATCATCTATAAGGAAATGGAAGGTAAATACATGTATGTCTAAGACCTGGGAGAAAGTTTCCCCTCTCTCTGAAGAAATGGAGCTATTTCTTCAAAAGATCTTGCCAGTTCTAAAAGACTATCAATGGTGTGTGTGTGTGTGTGTGTGTGTGTGTGTGTACTGAGAATAGATTTTAAAATTTTTTTAAAGAACAAAAGAGGACAAAAATGGAATTGAATCTTGTCAAAGAGAGTACACTCCCGTAAAACTCTCATGCTTTGAGATGAGACTTTGAAAGCTACATCCTAGATATAATATGGCACTGGAAAATAAGCTTCCTTTCATACAACATGAAATCATTTCAATCTCTATAATTAAGTTCGAGTTATTAGAGATTACTGGTGCCCCTAAATTATTGCTGAAATCAAAAGTAAATTTCTTCAGAGTGAAAATATTCTTCCTTGAACTGATATTTGTTTTATGATTGTTTGTCATGGGTTATATCTTAATCTAAATAAATAAATAAAACCAAACATGCTTTAAGGGAAAACACAGGATAAGCAAAGAGGAAAGCATGCACTGTTTTCTGGCAAAACTTGCATTTTCTTATCCAAATGCCAATAAAAAGTTTTAGTGATATTCAAAATGTAGCATTTTATAAAGGCATAAAATTGTCCAAAAATTACTAAATGAAGAGAAAGCAGTTTTACTGAAAAAAGTTCCAGTATTGCCTTAATATAAATAGAGAAATACCAAAATCCCATATAAAAAGCTACAGTTTGAGATGCGATATGAGAACCCTGAAGGACACAGAGATCTGTGATATTAGTGTGGGAAGAGGAAAAAATGCTTTGGTAACCACAACCCAAACTCACCAATCAGGAGAATCCTCACTGTAAGAGGGAAAAAAAATAGTAGAACCACCACCCAAATTTTCTCCATGAGGATAGGTAATCCTTGCTACAGCACAGATTTGTACTCACATTGTCTCCCTCACTAAGCCCAAGGACACAGGTGTGTGTGTCACCACATAGAGATACAGAACACTGTCAGAAGATATTTCACTATAGGGAAAAGAGGTCCCTATATATGGGGACCCACCAATATCCTTCTATACAACTAGAAAGGACTAAACCTTCCCCCCCCAAAAAAAAAAAACAAATCAGAAATAATGGTACTAATATGAAGCAAACAGTCTGGCCCATGTTGTTTGCTACACTTCACAGGGCATTAGGCTTGGCACAGTCATGGCTGCTGTCCCCAGGAATCAAGAAGCAAAAGCACACCCCTTAAATCTTGAAATCTGTCTCCTCCTCTTCCTCCTCTTCCTTCCTCCTTCTCTCTTCCTCTCCCTTCTCTCTCCTCCCTCCTCCCCATCCCCCATTCCTTTCCCACCTCCTCCCACCTTCTCCCTCCTCCTTCTCTTACTACCAGCAAAGATAAAAAGTACCATTGGAAATCACAGGACAGTTACACGACTGTGAGTAGGCAATTTCATGGTCTTGGCCCACCAAGACAGCTGAAGACACCACTGGAAACCTCGGGTTACCTGCAAGAGTCAGAAAGTATTTTCCTCCCACAAAACTGCTACTACTGATCACAGTAGACAGGATATAATGAGACTAGACTTATTCTCCAACTGGGAACAGCCAACGTAATCTAGGAAGGCAATACAAAATGATATATCCTGCTTTGTATACTTCCTGGCCATGAGGACACGTGCATCGTTGATTTTCTATGTACTCATTGTCACGATGATTCTGTCATGCTTCTGATCCAACTCAGTGGAGCAAGCAAAATATGAAATGATGCATCTTGGCTATATAGATTTTTTTTTTAAGTTTAGACAATAAAGACACACAGAGAGAGTGAATGGTGACAATGGACACATTCTATACAAGCAGAGACCAAAAACAAACATATATAAATAACTATATTATGTTTAATATCAGAAAAAGTAGATTTTGATACACATATGTAAAATGTAGAATTATCCACTCATGCCTCTCTTGTTTTATAGGAGTTTTGCCTTCTTTCCTGTTCTTGAGTTATAAGACTCCAATGTGGGTCTCTAAGTGAGATTTTTCCATTTCCTGGAATCCTCTGTTTCCTCTGGCAAAAGCTCTATAATATACCTTTCTCATCTTAAATTCCATTTATAATGGTACAAAATATTTATAAACATAAACTAAAAACTAAACTATCACTATGTATTGATCAGGAAAGGAATTCAAGATATTACTTTAAATGCATATGAGAGAGAACTCTTATAAACATGCATTATTATATTAATATGTTATACATATAAATATAAATCAATATGATAGTAATTGAGAACTTAACAACATTTTCAATAATAGGTTGATTATCCAGACAAAAATAAAGAAAAAACTAAGAATGAGGAGATGATTCAGTGATAAAGTTCTTGATGTTGCAAGAGTAGGTACCTGATTTCATATCCCCAGAACCTACGCTAGAAAACTGGGCACTATTGTATGCCTACAGTGAGAAGGTTGCAGTCACGAGTTTCCTCAAAACTTGTGGAGAGATAATATCATGGCAAATGCAGTGGCATGCAAGAGACATTGCCACAAATTGGAAAGTAGTGACCAACAACAGAGTTTGTCCTCTGACCTCTACACACGTTCATACCTGCACACACACACACACACACACAAATTCATACATCACAAAAATCAGAAACAAAAATGAAACAACTGAGGTAACTTACACTGGAAGTGTAATTAACCAACAGACATTCACACAACATTGTAATCAGTAGCTTTAGTACTGACTACATATAAAGCAATAAGACAAAAAAAAAGATCTAATTATGTATCTTCTCTGATTACAATGAAATACAAATAAGAATAACCAAGAAAATAAACTTTAGAAATTATAAAATATACATAAACTGTGACCACCTTACTTTTGTATGAAGTAGGAGGAACTGAAAATGAATTCCAGGTTAACCACGAAAACAGCACCCTTGCTTGTTTCACCCACCTTGGTAGGATATTTTGTCCCCTCAAAAGAAGCCAACTGTGATAACATTTTGATTAATTAAGCGTGGAATTTTTTTGGAATATAATTTCCAAAATGCAGATAGCAAAAGTTGAAACAAATGGATATATTGGGTTACATGAAACTAAAAGCTTCTGCATAGCAAAAGGGTCAATACAGTGAAGAGAAAAAGTAATACATCTTTGTTAGGATATGTGAAAATGGAACACTTTATTTACTGTTTGTATAATTTAAATTAGTATGACCATTGTGGAAAATCTACGCAATTTCCTTAAAAACTAAAATCAAATGAAATAAAATAAAATAAAAACAGAAATAGCATGTGACCCAGCAATTCCGCTACTAGGTATATGTGAAAAGGAAATCAGTATGTAGAAAAGACATTTGAACTCACATGTTTACTGCAACACTGGAACATCAAAGATTCAGAATCAGTCTAGGCATGTTCTTAAGGAGATTAAGTATGGATGTATAAAGATGTTGCAGTACATATACACAATGGAGCAGTACACATGTATCAAAATAATGAGCTTTTGTTAGGAGCAAATGGATAGTACTAGATGTCATTGTTTAATAAGATGAAGAAAAAGAAACATAAGATTCCCACACTTATAAACAGAACCTAATTTTTGAGTTAGTATGTAAAGTAATGATTTTCATTATGGCATTTTTATACATACATTTCAGCATAATTTCTTCTTATTCATCCTCCTCCTAAAAACTTGTAGCTAAAGAACAAAATAGAGGTCATGAAATCTTGGAAAGTGGCATTCAGTGTAATTAGGTTAAAGGAATAAATTATAATATCTTCCACAGTAGGGTCACTGTGTTTAAGAACAATTAATTGTATATTTAAAATTAAATAGTACAAATGAGTACACAAATTAATCTGATTTTATCATTATACATTATATACATCTGTTGAAATGTCACATAGTACTCCCAAAATATGTATAATTTCTGTCAATTAAAATAAAATCATTTAAAAATAATAAAACCATTATACATATAATCAGCATTCCTATAATTCCTCACAACAAGCTATATCATTAATTTATCTATAAATATAACATTAGAATTCATAAATATAGCAACATGAAAGTAATTTCATATGTATAACTATCACTATCACCAAAACTATAACACTATTATTATAATTCTTATGAAATGATATAAGTATGCAAAAATGACTATAAAACGTTAAATATAAATGTAACTATAATGCATATTTAATAAATGCATATACATTATGACTAGGCTTCTGATCCTAAACATGTAATGTAAATTTACAATAACCTTATAATATAGCACTTAAATTATAAATATAACACAATCTCTGTAACTGAATAAACAAACTAACATAACTATCAAACTACAGCTATAGTTATATCAAATAGCATACTTACTATAATTATAATACTATACTTATATTTTTACTATTATAATATAGCACTATAAAACTAATAACTACTTACAATAGCAGTATAACACACATTGGCTGCATCTTTAGCACTGTGACTAAATGCTAGCACTAGATCTATAAAATTTTTAAGTATTATTTTATTACTGTAAGTATAATTCAAATACTTGATAAATATAGCATATAACTATGGCACTACAGTCTAATATTTTCACACTAACTGTAACTGAATAAATATAATGAAATCTTATAAATACAGTACATTACTAATGATGTAATTATAAAATGACTATAAATTTTATTGCATGACTAAAATTGTACCTGAGATATAATCCGATAGCTAAAATGAGCACTTAACATTATAGTATTCCTATATTCATATAGTATATGATGACAATGATAACTATAAGTATATTATAATTATTACATTATTATATTCAATATAACTCATGCTTTAAAATATGACTCATTATGGCTATAACATTGCACTGGAGTTATAACTCAAATAAGAATAACATTCACTTTACAATAAGTATATTACATAACATAATTATAATTATGAACTATAACAAAGTATATTATTACTATGACTTTGACAATATAACTATAATAATAAGAGTAATACTAGAACCAAAAAAACTATATGTGGACATCTTTATCTATGAAATTATTATAATTTATTATATTATCACTATATCCTTAAGATCAAAACTTTGACATTGTCCATTTAAAGTTAATAATTATAACAAAATTATGACAATATATTTTTGTAATTACTGATTTTTTGCTGTATAACATAATCTATAAAATGTATAATCTTAATGGGTACTAATATAACATTATAATCATGATAGTATATCATATAACACTAATATTATAACCATATCTATGTAGTAATACCTGTCATCTTATTATTACATAATTACAGAAATATCCCTGATAATATAAAATATACCTACTTCCATCAGTATATGTTGGGCCTTGAGTGGCCCGGACACAAAGCCTAGTGGAACTTCCTGAGCCTAGCTAAACTTTGGCGACCTATCTCTGGCCAGCTAGGACTCAGCAGGGCGTGAAATTGCTTCTGGCCTGCTACTTCCTAGTAGGAAGTTAGAGTTCCCACCCATGCGCGCTTAGAACCAATCATTTCAAAAGTCACAATATGCTATTGGAAAACCAAAAAATAAAAATAAAAAAGGTGGATGAGCAACTGAGGAACACACCTCATGACAACCTCCATCTGCCACATGCATGTGTATGCACATGCATCCACATCTGTACACACACTTGCACCTGCAGACATAAAAACAAATATATACTCCCACATGCACACCACACACATATGCACATGCCAAAAATATCAGGCTAAGGAAGGCTACATTCTCTTGTTTTCTTGAGCTGGGATATCTATCAACTCTCTTCCAGTAAAAATATCAGTTCTCTGGGTTCTTAGGTTTTGGGCCTTGAAAGGCCTGGACACAAGGCCTAGTTGAATTTTCTGAGCCTAGCTAAAGTTTGGTGATCTGCCTCTGGCCAACTATGACTCAGCAAGACACCTAATGGCCTCTGGCCTGTTACTTCCAAATAGGAGTTGGAATCCCCCTGCGTGCATGCTTAGAACCAATCATTTAAAAAGTTGTAGTATACTATTGGCCCTTACCTCTCTCCCCATCCTAGAATCCCCTCCCTCGTTCTCAACATTATATAGGCAACTGCCTGTAACAATAAAGTGAGTTCCTGCTTCAACAAGACTCCTGGCTTGGTGGTGTGTTCCTGGCTGTCGACACTCACCCTCCTTCTCAACCCCTTGGGAAGAATCAGTGGGCCTAGTCCTTCCTCAGCACTACCTGCCAGGGGAGCCCAGCAGTCTGGCACCCAATGTGGGGCTACAGGGACCTGGCAGACTGGTGTCCCATGTGAGGCATTCTCATTGAGGAGGTCAATAGGTGTGTGTGTAGGGGTGAGTGTACCCTCATAGGTTATGAGGCAGTCTTCATATATAATGTGCTAAACTTTGCTTCTATAGCCTGTACTTGCTTGTCAACATCTCTTTGTTCTCTTTCTCTTTCCTTTCACTTTCAGTTCTCTGGCAAGCTGCATCTGTGGCTTTTGTATTTCTGAACAGGTCATACATCCCTAGTGGACACACCGTGTGGGCAGACCTGGAGGAGACTCAAGGTGTATTGCCCCCTCATCTGAGGGCTCTGTCCCGGAAGAAGCAAATCTGCTGGGAGACCTGCTCCCATCTGCACAGTGCTTGGTATCAATTGAGCTGTCCTCTAAGGACACAGACTCATCTGGCTGTCATGGATCTAAATCTGAACTTATGTTTACCGATCTTTTGGGTCCTTGTATTTGTGTTGTACTCGTGTGTCTGTGGGTTACTATTGCCCTAATTTTATGGACATTTCTCTCTCGACTTTATAATATGGGACAGTCTTCCTGTAAATCTAACTGTGCCTTACAATCTCTCAGGACACTCCTGAAGAGTAGAGGGTTTGATGTGACTGATAATCAGTCTCAACAGACCTGGAATTGCCTTCTTAAGGTGGTGCCATGGCTGCCGGAAGGAAATCTCTTTGATTGGGACACTTGGTACAGGGTGGAAGCCCTTTTTCATTGGGCACATGTGGAGAAGGGTCAGATAGCCCCCTTAGGGGTCCTCCCTACAATCTCGGCCCTTAAGGGCTGCTTCCCTCCAAGGCCAACCCAACAAAAACAAAAGACAGAGGAAAAAGAAAAAGATAGTATACAGTCTGATCTACCTACTGCTACTGGAGATACAGCTTTAAAAGCACCAGAAAAGGGTGGATCCTTATACCTCTCACTCAATCCCTTTGGCAGTGCTCCTTGGCCTTCTGGGGGACCTCTCCCACCTCCTCCATTGACTAATCCTTTCTGGACCCCCTCAGTCCCTCCTTCATATTTGGCCACAAAACCACCAGAAAATAAAGGTACATTTCTAAATCCTGGGGGCAATTGCCCTGCTACCTAGTATCCATGGGAAGACCAGGACCTTAAGGAGCTTAAAAAGGTGGTCTTAGAGGATGGACCTAACTGTCCTTGGGCTGAGACCCTGTTACATATCCATCCCTCCATTAGTCACTGGAACTCTCTTGTCTTTGTCATAAAAAAGCCTAATGAGTCCTGGAGATTTTTACATGATTTAAGGAGGATCAATGAATGCATGATCCTCTACAGAACCCCACAGAGGGGACTCCCATGGATCCCAGCTATTCCCAATATATACCATATTACTATCATTGACATTAAAGTTTGCTTCTTATCTATCCCTCTCCATCCAGGAGACATGAAAAATTTGCAATTTCTATACCCACTGTTAACTTCTGTGGCCCAGATAGAAGATTTGAGTGGATGGTCTTACCTCAGAGCATGGCTAATAGCCCACTCATTTGTCAATATTACCTGTTATCCATTTTCTTTTCTCTTATCAATCTCCCCAATACCTTGTTTTATATTTACATGGATGATATTATTCTTAGGTGCCTAGATTCCTCCACACTCCAGGACTTTACCCAACAATGTCTAACTATCCTTCATACTCACAGCTTTAAAGCAGCTCCTGAGAAAGTTCAAACTGTGCCTCCCTTTAAGATCTTGGCTCAATTCTTACCCTAGATACAGTTTCACCTATTAAACCACTTTATATTCAGGATTCTTACACCTTGCCTCAACTCCAGAAGCTCTTGGGAGAAATTAATTGGATGAGGCCTTGGATACCCATAACTGCTGAAGAGCTGTCCCCTTTGTTTGACCTCCTAAAGGGTCTTAACTTCTCCTCTCAGGTAATTTTGTCCCCTTGTCATCAACAAATTTTTCATAAGGTACAACAGACTATCAATGCTGCGGCCCTAAAGAGGTTCAGTCCTGATTTACCCATCTTCCTCTACATTTTCTCTGTGAAAATATTATGCACTGCACTGTTGGCCCAGGAAGGTCATCCCATCCAATGGGTTCACCTCTCAATCAGTGGGGTCCCCACAGTTTATTTTATAACCAACCAGGTTGCTGATTGCATTATCAAGGGCAGAGATACCTCTGTTTGGTTGTTTGGTACAGAACCTCACCTTATTGTCACTCCCTTTAAGACAACCGATTTCACCTGGCTTCAGAGAAATAATAACAGAGTTGCTACAGCTCTTGAGGGGTTTCTAGGTAAAATTGATTGTCATTATGGCCCACACAAATGGATGAGTTCTTTATCCAGGTTAAAATGGAAGCCCCCAAGGCTTTTCCTGTTTCAACCTAACCCTGACTTTCTGATGGAGAGTGCCTGGGGGCTCCCCTAGTCATTCACCCACCTTTAAAACAGGAAAAAGAGCCTATATCCATAAAGTCAGTCTCCCATGAGGTTGAGGGGTCAGAACAATTCAAAGAACTATTTGCTGTAATTATAGCTTTGCACACTATTCAAGAGCTGTTTAACTTGTTTTCTGACAGCCTTTATGTTGTTAATTTATTACCCAACCTGGTTGAGGCCCATATTAGACTGGACTCCAACCCTATATCTCCTCTGATGATTCAAACATTTTCCACACAAATAAAGAATTAACCCCATTTCTTCAACATCTCAGAGGTCATCAAAACTTACAGGGATTTCTCTCTTGAGGAAACAATTTGGCTGATAAAATGGCTTCTCTGCCTCAGTGTAATACTATTACAGAAGCTACACTCTTCCACTTATTGACCCATGTCAACTAGAGAGGTAGCAAACACAGACTTTCACAGGTACCAGTCAAGGGCCTTAAAAAAATTGTCCAGACTTGTAAGTCCTGTCAGCCTTTCCTCCAAGTACCCCCCCCCCCCTTCAAACTACAGGAAGCAATCCTCGAGGGCTCAGCCCTAATCATCTTTGGAAAATTGATGTCACACACTATTCTACATTTGGAAAGCTTAAATATATTTTTCTTTCAGTTGATACCTTTTCCCTCACCTGCTGGGCATCGGCACATGCCAGGGAAAGATCTAAACATGCTATTAGCCGTATGCTTCAATGCTTTGCCACCCTTGGATAACCTGACCAAATTAAAACAGATAAAGGCCCTTGCTACATAAGCAAGGCCTTTGTAGATTTTCTCCAGACCTGGAAAAATCTCACATTCCACAGGCATCCCATACAACCCCTGGGGCCAAGCTATCTTGAAAGATATAATCAGACTCTCAAGTCTCAATTACAAAAACAAAAGGGGGAATCCTTACCCCCACACGACCAACTAAAAAAGGCATTATTTACCCTAAATATTTTAATTTTTCTAAAGAAGATAAACAATTATCCCCTTTCCAAAAACATTGGTCCTCACCTGTTACCTACAGTTCTATCTGGGTAAGATGGAGGGACCCATTGACTTGGGCCTGGAGAGGACCAGACCCACTCCTCACATCAGGGAGAGGGTTTGTTTGTGTCTTTCCTCCAGATGAAAAATGACACATTTGGGTACCAGCGAGAGACCTAAAATATTTGCCCCAACAAGGAGACACTGACAATCATTTCTCCAGGGAGTGTCCCACCCCTGAGGACTGTTCCTAAAATGGTCTTCACCCTACTAAACCAAACAATCTGCTCCCTTGTTGAGTATTGCTGGCTTTGCCTCCGATCTGGGCCTCCCTGGCTGCTTGCAGTAAAGTTGCCCATATGACCTTACAAAATTATTCAGCCACCTTCCACATCCCCATCCAGCTTTACCCAATGTTTCCTCTGGAGCTTGCATTTGGGCCCCTCCTTACCCTAATAATTCCAGTATAGATGTGGGGTACATTCATCCTTCCTTATGTACTTTTAACACAACTGAGCCCAGTGCTTAATGCTGCCCACCTTCTGGAATGGTTTATGTTTATGGAGGTGGGTTGGCCTATGACTTTCTGCCCACCAACTGGATGGTCCTTTGTGCCCCATCCTCCTTAATCCCAGATGTAGATATCATTCCTGGAAGGCAGATTCCCTGCCTGAGGTAGTCCTACAAAACAGGAGGGGAGTAGACCTAACGGCTGAAAAGGGAGGCATATGTTTGTTTTTACAGGAAAAATGCTGCGTTTATGCCAATAAATTGGGAACTGTCCAGGACAAGATTAAAAGACTCCAGGAAGACTTGGAGAGGAGGCAGCAGGACCTCCAGGACAACCCACTGTGGATGGGCTTACATGACTTCTTACCCTAACCTTCTCCCTCTACTTGGGCCCCTCCTTCTCATTCTCCTTCTCCTCACTGTCAGGCCTTGTGTAATTAATAAGATTACACAATTTATTCACCAACAGCTAGAGGCAATAAAACTCTGTCAGGTCAAAATACATTATCATAGGCTCGCTACTCAGGAGTCAAGCTCCTCATATGACTGGCTCTCCACATATGAGCGTCCCTCCTCCACCCTCCATCTGGCCAATATAACTTTATGAAATTAAGTATATCATTAGCAATACCATTATTATTTGAACAATAGCCTACAGCTTTAAACTAATAGAATTTTAATTAAGTGTCATAAGTAGAGTTCAACACTGTATCATAAAGTTATCATATAATGACACAAAACTACATTTATCACTATAACTAAAGCATGATAACTGTAGCAATAGTTCTATGCCTAAAACTGTAGTAATAGCCCTGTAATTCTAATATTATTAGATAATAATATGTCTAAGGCAGTAAACTGTAGCATGGCATGTTTTGCTATCACTATTACAATAGCAGCATTATAACCAAATAATAACAATGTATTTATAAACTATATAATCTAACCAGTAATGATGTCATTATACCTATAGTGATATCACTATAATTATGATTCAGTATTGTAATTACAAATGTATTATTGTAGCCATGCCTTTAATTATAATAAACACCATAATTTAATTTGGTATCTAAGACTATAACACTATAAATATAACCTTATAATATAGGGTATTATTAAAGCATACTTCTAACTAACAGTCTAACAATTACTATAATGTCATAACTATACATAACAAAAATTACTGTGATCTATCTTGCATTCAACATATATCTAATGATATAATAATAATTAACATTATAAATTTATAGAATAATTACTATGTCATTACTATTACATTTATTTGAAACATAATTATATTTAAAGCACTGTAAATAAAACAATTCTTTAGATAAAATCAAACAATTAAAATTTCAGAAGTATAACTTTGTATCTATAAGAGCAAAGTATAAAAGAAAGTAAAACTATCCCTACATAATAATTACCACAATACTGAAAACATAACTAAAGCAATTATAATTATAACCATTAGATTATTAGTAAAACTATAAAAAATAATTATATCTATAACAGTACAACTATCCCATTGTAATCATGATGCTATAATTATAACATTATAACTAGAAGATTATCTCTATAACTAAGTTAATAGTATCATAACCATATCTATAGAATTATGACCTTTACACTATCACTGCACCTACAGATACAGTGTGCAAACTCTAAGCTTAGACCTGTAACTATAACTTTATCTCTGTAACAGAAATTATAAATTATTTAAATAGCTAATATTCTTTTTTAAATCTTCTTAAAAGTATTTACTTTATTTAAGAAGCAACAAGAGAGACAGGAAGATAGAGAAATAGAGAGAATGGGTGTGCCAGGGCCTTCAGTTACTGCAAATAATTTCCAAATGCATGCACTCCCTTTGGCATCTGACTTATGTGGGTACTGGGGAATCAAACCTGAGTCCTTTGGCTTTGCAAGCAAACACCTTAATGGCTAAGCCATCTCTTCAGCTGAAAATAGGTATTATTCTCTAGTTAAAACTATAAAACTTTGATAATAACCATAAACATAACAAAAACTCTAAAACTATATTATGAATATTATAGGTAAACCACCATAACAAGTTAATACTAAGCATATTATAATTATAGTGCTGTATGTATAATGCTACAATTATAACTCTATTACTCCTATACCAAACCAATGACTATAATATCAGCACTATACTATTAACACTGTACCCATAACCTTAACATAATACCATAACACAACCACCTTAGTGTCATTTGAAACTCTATAACTACAATGCTATGTTCAAAATTTTAAACCATAATATGAGCACTGCAGCAATAAAATAACATTTTAATGATAGTTATGGAACTGTAATGACATACTATGCAAATAATGCTATAAACTCATAATTAATAACATTTTAACATAATTACTTGGCATTAATAATATCTAAAATCACAATTATCAGTATATTTCCAAGGTGGCAATTACTTATATAACAATAATGTGAATAATTGTAAACTATAATACAACTATAATGTAAACAGTATGATATAAATATAAAAATATAACACCACCACAATGGGATATCTATTGCTGTAATACTCTAAACCTATAATTCTGTTCTAATAACAAAAGTTTAGCTGTAACTATATAACTGTAATATTCTGTCTCTATAAGTATTGGTGTATGACTATGACTTTATTACAATAGCATCTTTAGCTTTCGAAACTATTACTAATGTTGTCACTTTAATCATAATAAGTATGTCTATATATCTAACTGTATCTATAACTCTGTTTTAACCATGTAACTCTATATTAATCTCTAAACCTACTTCTCTGTAACTTTCTCTCTGTAAACCTAGCACTCTTAAATCTTACTATAAAGTATGTCATTTATTCTGTAATTCTAATTAAATCTCTTAATATGTAATTATAGCTCAGTGTATCACTATGTGCTATTAAATATGAATATGTCCACATAAACTTTATATATATATATATATATATATATATATATATATATATATATATCAATGGTATATCATCTATATTTTATATAAATATAAAAAGCCTATATATCAGTAATATGTTTTCCAATTAAAACAAATAGATATTAAAGCCTGTTTGAAAAATGATGTAGTCTAGTGAAGTAATGTTTAATCTGAACATTTAATATGTCATACCAAATAGGATGATTAGAAGTATTGATTAAATGTATTTAACATTTTAGTGCTCATCAGAAATAATAGAAAATAAGAGGGTTAGAAACATTATTATACAATAATGATAAGAAAGTAGATAGGGGGCTGGAGAGATGGCTTAGCGGTTAAGCGCTTGCCTGTGAAGCCTAAGGACCCCAGTTCAAGGCTCGATTCCCCAGGACCCACATTAGCCAGATGCACAAGGGGGCGCACATGTCTGGAGTTCGTTTGCAGTGTCTGGAAGCCCTGGTGGGCCCATTCTCTCCCTCCCTCCCTCTCTCTCTCTCTCTCTCTCTCTCTCTCCATCTTCTTTTCAGAAATGTCCACTGAACTCTTGAGGGAACATATTAGTCTCCTTTAGTGTTCACTTCTTGTAATCTCAAGTTTTCTGTTTGGATGAGTTTTAAGTCTCCTCAGAGTCTGCCTCCATTTCCCTAAAGTTGGTTTTCAGGCTAGCTATGAGTACAGCACTCATAGTTAATCTGCCACTTCCTATGTAATATATCCTAGGTTTTGGCAGACGTGATAAAGGTGACCCATCTTATTCTAGACACGTAGCTTTTTTCTTCGTTTTTTTTCTGGTCATGTCATGGGTCTCGGGTCTTTCTAGCATTTTCTGCCATCTGTAAATGCAGATTATCTAACCAAGAGTGAGAACAACATAGATCATAGGGGATAAACATTTAGAAGATGTTTTGATAGGCATAACCTTTCCTCTTAGACAAAGAACAGTGGAAGTTTTGCTCTAGGGTGTATAACCTTCCAAACCATAGGCTTCAGACTTAGGAAGGATGAATCCCTTTCCACTGTGTGGGCCTCATATCCAGTCACAGAGTGGTTAATTGTCCCTTAACTTATTTGCCAGTATTGCACAGATGGGTATATTTTGAATGGAACCCACTGCCTGCTCATACTACTGGTGACTTTTATTCCTTAGCAACTGATGTAGCTCTTTCTAGAACTATGGGAGCTATCCAGCAGGGGGGTGACTTCCCTCTCAGTTCTAGCATGATCTTTCAATTTCCTGCAACTACAGCCTGTGGTGCCTTCAGTAATAGGGACTTAGCAGTTAGTTCTGCTGGGTAACCAAATGCTCTGGCAATGGGCTGCATTGTCTTGGGGGTCTCATTATCTTCCTTTCTGGCTAATCCAATTGGGACATTTGGATTTATGAGAAAAAGTCTGTGCTTTTATGGAAAGGCTTTCTCCAAAACCTTGGAATTCTGCACAATCTCTCTCTCTCCTCAGTTATATCTTTTAATTAGCTGACCAAGTGTTAGGTTTCTATGGCACTGATTGATTCTATTGTTGGAGTGTCTCTTTCTTTCCTTCCCCATGTTCACCTTGGCCCAATAGGCATATACACCTCCTGTATTCTGTGCCTATGACTACCTGTCTACTATCTCTACCTCTGACCCCTCCCTGCTTGTCTTATCCCCTTAATCTCCGTTTCTAACCATATTAATAATACTTACTTCAACTTATAAGGAAATCAAACTATTCCATGTTAGGATCCATATAAGAGACAGAACACCTCACTTAGCATGATTTCTTTTCTTTTCTTTTTTTTTTCAACTGATCATAAATAATTTATTTTTAGCTTCTGGTTAGTTAGTTATTGCTTTAAAAAAAAAAAACAGGTTCACGTGTAGCCCAGGCTGGCCACAATCTCACTACATGCTCAAGGATGACCTTGAACTCCTGATCCTCCTGCAATCCTTGCCAAAATTCGAAAAGAATTCTTCATGGAAATGGAAAAAACAATACAAAAATTAATTTGAAATCACAAAAAACCTCAAATATCTAAAATAATACTGAGCAACAAAAATAAGGCTGGTGGTATCACCATCCCTAATTTTAACCTATACTACAGAGCCATAGTAACAAAAACAGCGTGGTACTGGCACAAAAACAGACATGTAGATCAGTGGAACATAATAGAGGACCCAGATGTAAGCCCAAGTAGCTATAGCCACCTGATATTCGATAAAAATGCCCAAACTACTCATTGGAGAAGAGACAGCCTCTTCAGCAAATGGTGTTGGGAAAACTGGATATATATATGTAGAAGGATGAAAATAGATTCTTCTCTCTCTCCATGCACAAGAATTAAGTCCAAATGGATTAAAGACCTTAACATCAGACCTGAAACTCTGAAACTGCTAGAGGAAAAAGTAGGGGAAACCCTCCAACATGTTGGCCTTGGCGAAGGCTTTCTGAATACAACCCCAATTGCTCAGGCAATAAAACCACAAATTAATCACTGGGACCTCATGAAATTACAAAGATTTTGCTCGGCAAAGGACACAGTGAAAAAAGCAAAGAGGCAACCTACAGAATGGGAAAAAATCTTCACCAGCTATGTATCTGATAGAGGATTTATATCTAGGATATACAAAGGACTCAAAAAGTTAAATAATAAGGAATCAAACAAGCCAATCAAAAGATGTGCTATGGAGCTAAATAGAGCATTCTCAAAGGAAGAAATGCGAATGGCATATAAGCATCTAAAAAAATGTTCTACATCACTAGCCATCAGGGAAATGCAGATTAAAACTACATTGAGATTCCATCTCACTCCTGTCAGATTGGCCACCATCATGAAAACAAATGATCATAAATGTTGGTGGGGATGTGGAAAAAGAGGAACCCTTCTACACTGCTGATGGGAATGAAATCTGGTCCAGCCATTGTGGAAATTAGTGTGGAGGTTCCTAAAACAGTTAAAGATTGATCTACCATATGATGCAACTATAGCACTCCTAGGCATATATCCAAAGGACTCATCTCATTTCCTTAGAAGTACGTGCTCAACTATGTTTATTGCTGCTCAATTTATAATAGCTGGGAAACGGAACTAGCCTAAATATCCCTCAACTGATGAGTGAATAATGAAGATGTGGCACATTTATACAATGGATTTCTACTCAATGGTAAAGAAAAATGAACTTATGAAATTTGCAGAAAAATGGATGGACCTGGAAAGGATTATACTAAGTGAGGTAACCCAGGCCCAGAGAGCCAAGAGCCACATTTTCTCTCTCATATGTGGATCCTAGCTACAGATGATTGGGCTTCTGCATGAGAAGGAAAATACTTAGTAGCAGAGGCCAGTAAGTTGAAAAGGAGATATAAAGGAAAGAGAAAGGAAGGGAGGAGGGTACTTAATAGGTTGATATTGTATATATGCAAGTACAATGATTGTGATGGGGAGGTAATATGATGGAGAATGGAATTTCAAAGGGGAAAGTTGGGGGTGGGAGGGAATTACCATGGGATTTTTTTTATAATCATGGAAAATGCTAATAAAAATTAAAAAAAAATTATCTTGGCTGGTGGCAATGGCAGGACACACTTGCTTAGCATGTATAAAATCCTGGGTTCAACCCCCAGTAGACTCCCCCCTCAAGTGAAAAGTTCTTGATGGGGCTAGACAGATGGCTCAGCACTTAAAGGCCCTTGCTTGCAAAGCCCAATGATCTGGGTTTGATTCCCCAGTACCCATGTAAAGCCAGATGCACAAAGTGGTACATGTATCTGGAGTTCGTTTGCAGTTGCAGGAGGTGTGCTCATCTTCCTCTTGCCCCACAGTCTGCTTCTTTCTCTTTGGCTCTCTGTCAAATAACTAAATAAATTATTTTTTTAAAGTTCTCTTTGTGGTTAGACCTTAATGTAAAGTGAAATAAATATCCTAAGAGAAGTTCATTCAAAGTGATGGTTACTCTGGAGTCCAGTTGCCTTGGATCATAATGGCCCTAACAATGATATTGTTTTCTTCGGACTTAATTATGTGTTTTCTTTATTTCAATCAATAAGTATTTTTAATTTCCTTTCAGAAGTCCCATGTGGTTACTTGGCTTGGCTTAGCTGAAATTCCCATATTGTCTGCTTTCGTATAGTTCTCTCCCATCCATAATTTGTATGTCTCAATCTTCTCTTTTTCTTTTTTAAAAAATTATTTACTTTTTTAAAATTCTTATTAACATTTTCCATGATTATGAAAAAATATCCCATGGTAATTCCATCCCTCCCCCACAACATTTTCCCCTTTGAAATTCCATTCTCCATCATATTATGCCCCCATCTCAATCATTGTACTTACATATATACAATATCGACCTATTAAGTGCCCTCCTCCCTTCCTTTCTCTTCCCTTTATATCTCCTTTTTAACTTACTGGCCTCTGCTACTAAGTATTTTCCTTCTCATGCAGAAGCCCAATCATCTGTAGCTAGGTTCCCCATATGAGGGAGAACATGTGGCACTTGGCTTTCTGGGCCTGGGTTACCTCACTTAATATAATCCTTTCCCGATCCATCCATTTTCCCTCAAGTTTCATAACTTCATTTTTCTTGACTGTTGAGTAGAACTCCATTGTATAAATGTGCCACATCTTCATTATCCACTCATCAGTTGAGGGACATCTAGGCTGATTTCTTTTCTAGATACATGTTTCCTGAAAACTTTGTACATTGATTTTTCTTTATCACTGGGTAAAATTCCATTGTGCATATGTACCACATCTCCATTACCCATTCATCAGTTGATTCCATTTCCTAGCATTGTGAATAGAACAACAAACACTGCTGAACAAGTATCTCTATAGTTAAGAGGGAGTCTTTAGGATATATGCCTATGAGTGCTATATCAGAGTCAAATGGTACATATATTTGTAGGTTTTTCAGGAACTTCTACAGTAATTTCCATAGTGGCTATACATGTTTGAACTCCTACCAAGGGAGTATGAAAGCTCCTCTTTGCCCACATCATTGTCTGAATTTATTATCATCTAATTTTTTTTTAAATTTGACAGAGAGAGAGAGAGAGAGAGAGAGAGAGAGAGAGAGAGAGAGAGAGAGAGAGAGAGGGAGGGAGAGAGAGAGCATTCAAGGGCCTCCAGCCATTGTGAAGGAATTCCAGACATGTGTGCCTCCTTGTGCATCTGGCTAATGTGTGTCCTGGAGAATCGAACCAGGATCATTTGGCTTTACAGGCAAACACCTTAAACACTAAGCCATTCCTCCAGCCTCAGTTATCATCTGAGATTTTTATGGTAACCATTCTGACCAGAGTGAACTTGCAACTCATAGAAGATTTAATCTGCATTTCCGTGATGGCTAAAGATACTAAGCATTTTTAAAAGATACTCATTGGCCATTTGTGCCTTCATTTGAGAACTCTCTGCCCTGTCACCTGCCCTGTTTTTTGACCGGTTTTGTTTTTCATTAGTTTTTGCATTATTTTTATATTTTAGATATTAAACCTCTGTCATTTGTATAGCTGGCAAAGAATTTCTCCTGCCTTCTTAAGGTTGACTATTGATTCTGTTGATGGCTTGCTTTCCTGTACTACAATACCATTTTAGTTACATGAGCATCCAATGGTCAAATTTTATTTTGTTTTCTTATTCTCTGGGCTACTGGGGCATTGTTCATAAAGTCTTTTATATATGTAAGTAGAAGAACAGCTTAATGTGGGAGAAAAGACCTAAGTGAGGTCAGGGGAAGAGATTGAGTAAAGGAAAGGTGGAGGAGAGTGCTAATCAAAATCTAAGACAATATAAATAAGTCATATGGAAGCCAACTTTTATGAACAATGGAACTCTCAAAGCCACAGATTGTTACTAGAACAATTTTAGTGTCAGGGATGGGATACTTTTCAATGAGTTGTTGGCTAGGGAGGTCACTCCAAAACATTACAGGCCTTTGCTAAGGCTCTTGGTTTCCCACCAGAAATAAATAGTAAAACCCTATTGCTGAGGACGCCACATACATGGTTTACAAGGTCACTGAGAAATCCTGCTGGGACTGAGGTGACAACATCCTCCCTCCATGTAGACCAGCTGACAGAAAACTGGAAGAAGCCATTCTGCATGTAGTTCAATGGAGAGATAAAAATCACCAGTGGAAATACTTAACAGGGGACACAAGCCTTATATTTGGCCAGATGGGCCAAATGAGCCAATGGTTGCAATAGCAACATGTCTGTTATTGGGGAAACCAACTTCTCTCTAATTGGACTGGAGGTCTGCTCCATGAATGAGAAACATTCCTGATACTAAAAACCGACAATACGCATAGTCAAGAGCCCTAGAGGTGTAACGTCTGATGATCTCTGGCTAAATGTATATGCTATGCTCACCAAACTTCGCAGCAAGCACTTCTGTTAATGTTCATACCCATTTATTAATTCTACTCTCACTTTTGGTTAGAGAACCTTCTCTTTCCAGGTGGCAGTGACCTTGGGATGACTCAGAAGGCACTATGGTGCTGAGAATAAGTGACAGAGGAATGCACTGGAATATTTCTATCACACCTTCTAACGCTAAGGGTCCATTGTGGAAGAGGTGGCATAAAGAATGTAAGATCCAAAGGAAGGGTAGGACTCTTTACAACATATTCCTGCAAACACCAAATGGTATGGATATC
Source organism: Jaculus jaculus (assembly GCF_020740685.1). Taxonomy (NCBI): domain Eukaryota; kingdom Metazoa; phylum Chordata; class Mammalia; order Rodentia; family Dipodidae; genus Jaculus; species Jaculus jaculus. The sequence goes on from NC_059125.1 coordinate 124,363,792, forward strand.
CATGACCTCACAGTGCCTTACACTACCTACATCAGACCATCATAATAGGAGGAAAAGATGATAACATCAAAATAAAAGAGAGACTAATTGAGAAGGGGGAGGGCTATGATGGAGTGTGGAATTCCAAAGGGGAAAGAGGGGGGAGGGAGAGAATTACCATGTGTTATTGTCTGCAATTATGAAAGTTGTCAATAAAAAATAAATTATAAAAAAATAGAAAATAAAGTCTTTCCCTATGGCTGTATCTTGGAGTGTTCACCCTAGTTTTCTTTCAGTAGTGAAATAGTTTCAGGTCTTATATTGAAATCCTCAGTGCATTTCAATCTTGGTGCAGGGTGAGAGAAGAAGGTCAAGGTCTAGAATCATTTTGCACATGTGGCTATTCAGTTTCTCCAGCACCATTTGCTGAAGATGCCATTTTTTTCTCTAGTGTCTGTTTTGGCCTCTTTTCCAAAGATCTGATGACTATAGTTACTAGAAGTTATACCTTGATTTTCTGTGTTATCCCATTGATCGTTGTGTTTCTTTTTGTGCTAGGTTATTTCTATTACTGTGCTATTTTTATTACTTTGGCTATCAAGTATATTTTTAATAAGGTATGATGATGACACAAAAGAGTGTTCTTTTTTGCTGCTGACACTTTTGGCAATCTCAGACCTTTACTGCTTCCATACAAATTTAAGACTCCTTTTTCTATTTCTGTGAAAAATGGTGCTAGAAATTTTATTGGAATTTCATTGAATCTGCATATTTAAGCATCTTATTTTGTCAGGATTATCCTAGTATGGATAACAGTGAAGGGTTAATGACTCTCCCTGAAAACCAGAGGGAACTAAAGAGCTAATAACTATCCCTAAGACTACAAGTCCTTGAAGAATCATCAGAGGCATTCAGTCCCAGACAAGCCTGATAACTCCCCTGATTGATCTACCTCCCTTATCTCAGAAGGCATTCAAAGAACAGAAACCATCTGGGGTACTCTCCTTTAGGCAATTCTTGCCGAGAAAGCCTATTCTGAGTAAGGACACAGACAGCTATAAGTACCTTATGTACTGTACCTAGTCCAATCTGCTTTTCTTAGAATCCTCCTTATAAGCTTGAACCCCAGCCTAGCTCAATCCTTCAGCCTTCATCCTGTGGAAAGGCTGCTGCCCCTAGCTGTACCTCTCAATAAATACTCTGTCTGTAGAGATCAAGTCTGGTGTTTTTCTTTTCTTTTTTCTTTCAGTTTCCTTACAAAAAGGAGAATGTACAGGGCAATGTTATGGGCTGGATTTAGTGAATATGCCAAAAGATTAACTGGAAAGGTCAAGAGACATTGTCAGAATTTAGGATATTCACCTCCCTAACCCTCAATATTGGTTTAACTATATTCAGTACAGGTCAGTTAAAATTGGTTTCTTTTATAAAAGAAATTCAAGGTTTTTGAGTGGGTTTTAATATTTCTGGGAGCAGAGTTTGAACTGGCTATTTCTTCTAGAAACCTTTGGCCCAATTGCATTCTACTGCTCAGCAAAATGTTGTGTTGACCCTGTCAGACACTTGTTTTGGCCTTAAAGCTATTGCTAATCTTAAAGTCACAATATGTACTTTCTTGAATATTGCATAGATTCATGAAGAAATGTAAATCTGAATAATCATTTTTTGATTTAAAAATGCAGCAATAATGTATGAGTTGCCTTCTCACTGTTGGGAAAAGTTGCCAGATAAGAAACAGCTTATGAGAGAAAAAAAAAAAATTCCAGCTTGCAGTTTTGAAGGCAAGTTACATCAGGGAAAGCAGAGAAGAATTAGAGGGAGTGAGCTGAGTCAAGGAGAATTACGATTTAACACTCTGCTGTGTGGCAGATTCCTCTGAAATGAAATATTCTCTCCTGAAGAGAGAAAGAAGGGTCTGATTCCAGAAGTCAAGTCTGGAAGACATACAACTTAAAGGTCACACAACCACTCTCCAGGGTTATGTCAATTAGAAACTAAGACATTCCTTTCTGGGTGGGGGGTCAGGAAGGAAGTTGGGAGATTCATTAAGTTAAAAATTCTGGAAAAGGGTTAAAAGACCACATCCTAAGGCTATATAAAAGGGAAATAACTGCTTAGGGAGGATACTTAGATTGAGCTGCCTGCAGGTGGTACAGTGTCCTCAAGTCTCTGATTGAACTGCCTGAGACAGAGTACCATTGACCTACTTATGACTGTGACTGATCACAATTTAAAAGTTGAGGTATAATTTCTAGTGAATGTGTATCAATTTTGCACCATCATAAAAGCAAAATGTCATAAAACAAAGACTTAAAAGTTAGGTATATCTGATATAAAAAAGGTAATCCATCAATTCATGAAAAAGTCCCCAGATGGATTTTCAATCATAACTATAAGTTTAACATTAGAACATGATGCCACACATCTGCAATACCAGTACTCACAAAGCGCAAGTAGAAATTACTGCCAGCCTGGACTGTATCATGTGTTCCAGTGTCACCCAAATAGAATAGTAAGACCCAGTGTTTTTTAAAAAAAAGCGAGACACTTGTGCTGCCTTTGAGCCCCTGCCACACCTGCACGGGTTACTGCGGCACCACAGTACATGCTCGCGCATAACTGGGGCCGCTTGGCCCACTGCGTGGGGACCCTTTAACCGTGAGCCACATCGCCGTTCCCTGGCCTGGAGGGGGGCAGGCGGTGTTCACTGAAGGCTAAAGTGCCCAGTGTATTCTCAAGCTTTTCCCTTCCACAACATGTCCGCTGCCCTGGGTGATTTCCAACCCATCTGGGATGTGCCATCAGTATGGAAGTTGGATTGGACAGGAGCTTCATACTTACTTGAAAGAGAAAGGCACATGGAGAATGGACACGCCAGGGCCTTTGATCTACAAACTCACTCCAGATGCATTTGCAGCCTTGGCTACTGGGGAAACGAACCTAGGCTCCTTGACTTTTGCAAGCACCTTAACCATTAAGCAACCTCAGCCCAACGTAACTTGAAACCAAGTATATGGGCAGTGACTGGGGTCTGTAATTAACCACCCTTGGCAGGCAGTTTGTGGGAACGCTGATGGAAAAGGAAGGGAAAGGCTGACCATGTGCTCAGTGGTCGATTGATGCCCTGATGGGTTTCCATCACCAGTACATCTGCGAAATCCATTTGGATAAGCTACCTAAATTAATGTTTGATTAACTGTAGGTTGTTAAACATCACATTAGACTTAAAAATACAGGTTTTTAGCTTAAAAAAAAAAGTGAGACACCGCAGTACAGGCCTGTTATCATAGAACTTAAGAGGCAAAGCCCACAGTACTATCTAGAGTTCAAGGATAGCCTCAGCTAAATAGCAGGTTCCAAGGCAGTCAGAGTTACATATGGAGACTCTATCACACATAATACATTATTTTCTAAGTAGATTCAATGCACTAAGGCAATGTAAGAAGAAAAATTTATAAATATTAGACATAAAGTATACAAATTATAACTGTAAATAAATTTCTATAGAAAAATCAAACATAATTTAAATAGCATGCAAAACAAAACAAAATAGAAGAATTTTGCCAAGCAAGGGTACACACCTGAAATTCCAGCACATCGTGGTAGAAGCAGAAGGTTTGTTTCAAGTTTGAGGGTACCCTGGTCTACATAATCTGAGGACACCCTGGGCTACACAGTAAAATCCTGTGTCAACCCCCCAATAAAAATATCTCAAAAAGGGATAGAGGCTGGAAAGAGAAAGAAAAGTATTCAAAAGAAATAACCCCAAAATATGCGAAATCACAGAACCCTATGGAACCAAAATACACATAATCAGATTCTAAAGTAAACAAACCCAAGCAAATCTACAGCAAAAATAGTTAATTTTAGCCAAGGTGGTGGCTCATGCCTTTAATTCCAGCACTTAGTAGGCAGACGTAGGAGGAGCACTGTGAGTTGGAGGCCACCCTGAGACTAATTAGTGAATTACAGGTCACCCTGTGCTATAGTGAGACCCTATCTCAAAAAAAACACAAAAAGTTATTTTTTTAAAAAAATTAGTAAACATCTAGATTTTAGTAGCTTTAGGAATTTCCATACTGGTTTTCATCATGACATAACTAATTTACATGTCTACCAACAGTGCCTGAGATCTCTGTTTTCTCCACACCCCTGTTGGCACTTGTTATTAATCAATTTGTAGGCACGCATTCTTGTTAAACTAAGATGATATCTCATAGTGCTGTATGCATAATTGTCAATTATTATCAGTGATAATAAATATCTTTACATATTTGTCATTTATTTTTTCTTGAGAGATGTCTATTAATATCTAGTGTCCATTTTCCTTGAGTTATTTGATGGATTCTCATATCATTTTAATCATGAGGTCAGATGGAGGGGCAAAATAACTAAAATTCCAATCTGAATTCTCATTTGTATACACTAAAATTCTAAAGCTAAGAAAAGTACCTTATCAAACTGAAAAATAAAAGCATTTGTAGTTAGCAGACTGCACTGTAATATCAGGTGAAGAATGCTCTTTAATGATAAAGAAAATTATTTTTAAAAATCTGAGAAGTTGGGCATGGTGGCACATGCCTTTAATCCCAGCACTCAGGAGGATCACCATGGGTCTGAGGTCACCATGAGAATGCTGAGTAAATTCCAGGTCAGCCTGGCCTAGAGTGAGACCCTACCTTGAAAAACAAAACAATAAATAATCTGAGACTAACAAGAAAAATAGATAAAGGACAAGTAAATGAAATTCAGTGCATAGAACACATTGTCCATATCCTCATGAATTTTATAAACTATACTGGATGCTTAAGAGATAAATGATATTAAACACAATGATATTTATTGTGTTTTTAATACTTTATTTATTTATTTGCAAGTAGAAACATAGGTGGGAGAAAATGTGCATTTCAAGACCTGTAGCCACTGCATACGAAGTCCAGATGAATGCACCACTTTGTGCATGTGCATGATTCTCTGCTTTCATCCTCTGTGTGTTTGTTGTTAGCATATAGGAATGCTACTGATTTCTGTGTATTTATTTTGTATTTATTTTGTATCCTGCTACATGGCTGTAGGTGTTTATCAGCTCTAACAGTTTGCTGCTAGAGGCTTTACAGTCCTTTTTATATAGAATCATGTCATCTGCAAATAATGATAATTTGATCTCTTCCTTTCCAATTTGTATCACTTTTATGTGTGTCTCTTGCTTATTGCTATGGTTAAGACTTCCAGTACTATATTAAATAAAAGTGGGGACAGTGGACACCCTTGTCTTGTTCCTGATTTTAGTGGAAAAGCTTCCAGTTTTTCCCCATTTAGTAATATGTTGTCTGTAGGCTTGTCATAAATAGCCTTTATTATATTATATAATGTATTACATTTATTGATTTGTGTATGTTGAACCATCCCTGCATCTCTGGAATAAAGCCTACTTGGTCAGGGTGAATGATCTTTCTGATATATTCTTGTATTCTGTTTGCCAATATTTTGATGAGAATTTTTGCATCTATGTTCATGAGGGAGACTAGTCTGTAATTTCCTTTTTTTGTTCTATCTTTGCCTGGTTTTGGTATCAGGGTGATGCTGGCTTCATAGATGGGGTTTGGTAGTTTCCCTTCTTTTTGTATTTTATAGGAAAGCTTAAGAAGCAATGACATTAGATCTTCCCTAAAGGTCTGGTAAAATTCAGCAGTGAATCCATCTGGGCCTTGGCTTTTTTTAGTTGGGAGATTTTTGATAACTGTTTGGATCTCCATGCTTGTTATAGGTCTATTTAAGTGATTAACCTCATCTTGATTTAATTTAGGTAGGTCATATAAATCAAGGAAATCATCCATTTCTTTCAGATTTTCATACTTTGTGGAGTATATGCTTTTATATTAGGTCACTATGATTTTTTGAATTTCTCTGGCATCTGTTGTGTTGTTACCTTTTTCATCTCTGATTTTATTAATTTGTGTCTCTTCTCTCTTTCTTTTGGTCAGATTTGCTAAGGATTTATCAATATTCTTTTTTTTTTTTTTTTTTTTTGGTTTTTCGAGGTAGGGTCTCACTCTGGTCTAGGCTGACCTGGAATTAACTCTGTAGTCTCAGGGTGGCCTTGAACTCATGGCGATCCTCCTACCTCTGCTTCCCGAGTGCTGGGATTAAAGGCGTGCGCCACCACACCCGGCTTTTACCAATATTCTTTACCCTTTCAAAGAACCAACTCTTTGTTTCATTAATTTTTCAGATTTTTTTTGTTTCTATTTCATTGATTTCTGATCTACTCTCTATTATTTCTTCCCATGTATTGATTTTTGGTTTGCCTCATTCTTCTTTTTCCAAGGCTTTAAGGTGAAGCATTAGGTTATTTACTTGGGACCTTTCTAATTTCTTAATATAGGAACTTAAGGATATAAATTTACCTCTTAGAACTACCTTTATTTTGTCCCAGAGATTTTGGTATGTTGTGTTCTCATTATCGTTTGATTCCATGAATTTTTTTAATTTCCTTCTTGATTTCCTCATTGACCCATTCATCATATAGTAGTGTATTGTTTAGTTTCCATGATTTTGTCTATGCTCTAGAGCCTTTCTTGCTACTGAGTTGTAGTTTGATTCCATTGTGGTCAGATAGCATGCAAGGAATTATTTCAATTTTCCTGAATTTGTTAAGATTTGCTTTGTGTCCTAATATATGGTCTATTTTGGAGAATGTTCCATGTGCTGCTGAAAAGAATGTATATTCTGCAGCCTTTGGATGAAATGTCCTGTATATATCTGTTAGGCCCATTCCTTCTATGACCACATTTAGTTCAGATGCCTCTCTGTTTATTTTTTTCAAGGGATGACCTGTCAATTGATGAGAGTGGGCTGTTAAAGTCACCCACCACCACTGAGTTTGGTGTTATCTGTGACCTTAGTTCTAATAGTGTTTGTTTGACGAATTTGGGAGCCCCCATGTTAGGTGCATATATGTTTAGGATTTTAATATCCTCCTGTTGGCTTGTGCCCTTAATCAATATAAAGTTACCTTCCTTATCTTTCTTGACTAACGTTGGAATGATGTCTACCTTGTCAGATATTAGGATAGCAACCCCTGCTTGTTTTCTAGGCCAATTTCCTTGAAACACTGTTTTCCAACCTTTCACCCTAAGGTAATGTCTATCGTTTGTAGAAAGGTGAATTTCTTGGAGACAACAAATTGTAAGATCCTGCTTTTTAACCCAGTCTGCAAACCTATGTCTTTTGGTTGGGGCATTGAGGCCATTTATATTAAGAGACACTATTGAAAGGTGTGTATTTATGTTTGTCATTTTTTTTTTTTTGTCATTCTGGTTCTACATTTGCTCTCTTGTGTTAACTAGTATTTGAGTGTTGTTTGTTTTTCCCGGGTTCTTATATGTCTGTTTTCTTTTTCTTCAGCATGGAGGATTCTTTCAAGTATTTTCTGTAGAGCTAGTTTTGTCTTAAAATACTCCTTTAGTTTGCTTTTGTAGTGAAATGTCCTGATTTTTCCACCTATTTGAATCGATAGCTTTGCAGGATAAAGTAACCTTGGTTGACAGTTGTTATCTTTCACAACTTGAAATACATCACTCCAAGCCCTTCTGGCTTTTAAACTTTGTGTTGAGTAATCGATTGTAATCCTGATAGGCTTGGCTTTGTAGGTACCTTGATTTTTCTCTCTCTGACTGCTTTCAATATTTTTGCTTGTTTTGTGTGTTTGGTAGTTTGGTTATAATATGGTGAGGAGAGTTTCTTTCCATGTTTTGTCTGGCTGGGGTTCTAAAGGATTCCTGTATCTTCATTGGCACCTCTTTCCCAATTTGGGGGAAGTTTTCTTCTATAATTTTGCTGAAGATGCCTACTGTGCCTTTTGAGTGAAATTCTTCTCCTTCTACTATGCCCTGAATTCTTATATTTGATCTTTTCATAGTGTCCTGAATATCTTGAAATTCCCACTCATACTTTTCTATTAGTCTTTTCTATTTGTTGGACTGTATTAGATCTTCCACCTGGTCTTCTAGCTTAGATATTCTGTCCTCTCCTTCATCCATTCTACTGGTGAGATTTTCAACAGAGTTTTTTAGTTCATTAACTGTGTTCTTCATTGCTAGTAATTCTGACTGATTTTTCTTTATTATTTCTATTTCATTATTTATTTCTAGTATTGACCTCTTTATTTCATTAAATTGGTGTCCTGTGTTCTCTTTGATTCCTTTGATTTCCTCTTTCATTCCTTTGATTTCTTCTTTGACTTTTTGAACATATTTATAATTATTCTTTTGAAATATTTCTCAGGTATTTCCTCTAACTCATTCTCACTGGAGGTAATTTCTGATGCATTAATACTTTTTGGTGGATTTATATAGTCTTGATTTTTGGTGATTTTTGTGTTATAATGTATATATTTTTGCATCCTGGATTATTTAATGATTGGATTTTCTATTTAGCTGGGTGTTATTAGACGTATCAGAAAATCTGATGTTATATGAGGAGCTTCTTAAGGTGTTAGGTGTCACAGAAGTGACTCTAGGTGTTGGTTTGCCTGCTATGAGAGTATTCAAGTAGGCTGAGCATAACAAAATATAGGCAGATTCTGATATTTAACTAAACAATGTCCACTTTCAAGGAAAAACAGCTGAGTATTTATCAAAGAGTAGGTATTATGACAACCAGATCCTCTAACTGTCCCTTAGGGTGTGTGGTGCCCCACCCACACCCTTAATCCTGACAAACAAGTTGGTTAGGATTTCTGATCTGTCGAGAGTTCAAAGTCAGCTTATTACCAGGTGAGAACCTTCCCTGGTATAATCCCAGTTACCTCTTCTCCTGCTTGGATCCCCCTGTCAGTTCAAGTATGCTTGGCCGGGTGCCTGGACCGCTTCTCTGTTTGCTGGAGCTGGGTACTGGCGGTGGGGGAGGGGAGGGAGCCACAGCTGCTCTAGTTCTCTCGCTGTTCCACGTGTTCTTCTACCTTGTGAGCTGCTCCTCCGCTGTTCACTGCCACTCTCCCTTCACGTTTCTAGAGTTTACAGAGAGTGCCTGTGTGAGTGGAAGCTCCCCTCACTTGGCTTTTCCTGCAGCTCAAGCCAAGCCTGGAAGCTTTCTGGGGTGCTGTGGCTGCCATGGTTGGTGCTGGAGCAGCTTCTGCCGGCCTATGTGGGCTCTGGATGCCGTGGAACTCTCCTACTTTGCCACTGTCATTTCAATTTCCTATACACCTCACTTTTTAGTAAAAGTGTGTATTTTGCTGAAATTATTATTATTTGTTTTGGCTTCCCCCCCAGGGTGTTTTGTCATGGTACCTACGCCACCATCTTAACCAGAAGAACACCAATATTCTTTTTTTTTTTTAATTTTTTTTTTATTTATTTATTTGAGAGCGACAGACACAGAGAGAAAGACAGATAGAGGGAGAGAGAGAGAATGGGCGTGCCAGGGCCTCCAGCCTCTGCAAACGAACTCCAGATGCATGTGCCCCCTTGTGCATCTGGCTAACGTGGGACCTGGGGAACCGAGCCTTGAACCGGGGTCCTTAGGCTTCACAGGCAAGCGCTTAACCGCTAAGCCATATCTCCAGCCCAAGAACACCAATATTCTTTATCAGTTACATTCTCATTGCTAAGGCAAAATGCCCAACATGAAGCAAGCAGTTTAAGGAAGGAAATATTTTATTTTTGGATTATGCTTTTGAGTGTATGTCCATCATTGTGTGCAAAGCATGGCAGGAGAAGCAAACCAGTGTTCTATTATCTCATTAGCATGTAGAAAAGAGAAAGGGGAAGACAGTCATAGAAATAAAGACAGAATGAGAGATTGAGAGAGAGAGAGAGAGAGAGAGAGAGAGAGAGAGAGAAAGAAATAGAAAGTGGGCCTTAACTAGTAAACATGAAGTCCTGCCAACAGTGATCCAGTTTCTCCAGCAATGCTCTACCTCCCAAACATTCCTCAACCTTCCCAAACAGTTACATCTTACATAATACAAATTATGTGACCATAGCCTGGAAGCCTGTGGCAGGGTTTTCCAGAAGGTTGCATGCTCTATATAAGTTCTTGATGTAGATATAAAATACTCCTCCTGTAGCCAAGATTCACAAGGCCCAGCCATTTACGGATGAAATGGGAATTGTACAGCATAACATGGTGATCCATTGGCCAAAAGGCTTACTTCACTTTCTCATGAACTTATGTTCCCTGGTCAATAAGGCTTAGTTTCTGAATGGGAAATCATTCTTCCAGGATACACAGTAAACATTCTATTGAACTGAAAGATGAGACTTCTTCCTTCCTGGCCATTTTGGGCACTTGATTCCCCTGAGTCAACAGGATAGGAAAGGAGTTCAAATGTTCAAAGCAGTGATTGATCCAGAATACCAGGGTGAAATTGGACCAATTCTCCACAAATAATACAAAAGTATGTCTGGAGTGCAGGAAATTCTTTAGGGTGGCTCTTGGTTCTATCATGTCCAAATGTTAGAAATCAAAAGTTTGCCAAACATACACGACTATATATACTATACTCTACATGAAAAAAATCTCCAGTAGAAGAAAATTAAACAAGATCAAATGCATGATATAATAAGTTCCTATCAAAGTATGATAAATTACTGTATATTAGTGGCTTAAACAATAAACATTTAGTATCTAATAGTTTCTGTAAATCAGAATGTACATACATCTTGGCTTCATTCTCTGCTTTAGAATGTCACTACAAGTTAGTTTGGAGTTAGCATTGCATTAGGCATTATTGTTAGAGCTTTGGTGGAAGAAAGACCTTCCGGAATTCTTAGGGATTTTATTAAAGTTCATTTCATGGTGGTAGGATTGAAGTCCTCAATTTTTGCCAGATATCAACAAGGACCTGCTATAAAGTGTAAAATTTCATCATAGGTCATCATAGTTCCATCCCCAGAGCCTTGCTTAAGTTTTCTTACAACTTGTTTGTGTATTTAATTCAAATTCCACAAATAAAGAATTCTCTTATCTAAGGGAGGATTCAGTATCTTTTTCAAGGTTTCCTCAAATAATTTAGGTCCAAATGAGTGATAATCTCTCAGACCATCCACCATTCCATCTTTCTAATGTCATTCACCTTCATTTATTTACTCATTCGCTTATGTGTTTATTTTTGGTGCGGAGAAATAAGCCCATGCCCTCATATATACTGAGCAAGTATGCTACCAATGAGCTATTTGTCCTTCCCTTATTATCAATAATACTTACAGTTAATTAAACCTACAGAATTTGGAGACATTCAACAGGGGTGACTGAAAAATTGAGCTTTAGTTTTTTTTGTAAACACTGTCATTTATATAAGTGATTTTTCCTCTGTTGCTTCTTGGTGAAAAATAAGATAGGAGCTGACCTCTTGTTGGCTATTATACATTCTTTTGCCTCAGAAAGTGATATTTTCTAGATTTTTGTGATGAGAAGGAAGAGGGATCAGGTATTAAGTTGATGTCAAACAAAAACACTTCTCTATTAATGTAAACTTTGTTTAATAAATCTAGCATTTAAACATTGTCTTGGCAGAAGCCATGAGCCTAAATAAGAAGATTCCTCAGGTACATAGAAAGATGTGACGACTTCATCTAAAATAACATGATGAACAATTCTCCAAAAACATACTTTCAAATATTTTAGTGTTCAAGATATTGTAAATTTTCTTCATCATGAAAGCTTATCTCTCTTTGTAGATGGAAAACAATGAGGATTCCAGAATCTTCTGAGGAGCCTTCTGCCAGTGGATTACACACCTTACTTAATGTTATGCTCTCTTTAAAGAAAAAAATCATATATATATATATATATATATATATATATATATATATATATATCTTAATATACAGATATATACATATATACATACATGTATATATCTGTATATTAAGCTGCAAATGCAAACACAGTATGAAAACATAGTGAGACTTATACATGTGCACAATAGTTTCTTTTTGCTTTTTTGAGGTAGAGTCTCACTGTAGCCCAGGTTGACTTGGAATTCACTCTGTAGTCTCAAGGTGGTCTCAAACTCAAGAAATCCTCCTATCTTTGCCTCCTAAGGGCTGGAATCAAAGTCATGGACCAACATGTCTGACAAGAATAAATATTTTAAAATCCTTACTAAATCTTGAACAATTGACATTAGTATCTTCATCCCTTCTACTATGGTGTTGGATTCAAACAGTAATGAACTATTGGGCCAGGATTTAAAATATTTAAATAACAAAAAATATATAGGTATAAGACATAATTTAATAATACAGTTAACGTTTATAGATTGTTATTAATTAATAAGCACTATTGAGCCACAATTCCAGGAAAATTCTCAGTTAAGAATTACCATCACATAGAATTGGAATGAACAACATACTTACAAATGTCATACTTTACATCCTACAAAAATAAGCAACACAGTGTAAGTACTTAAATTGTACACTAATATAATCCAGTTAGACTTTGTCATAATGTACTATCTATTATTTTTATTTTAGCCTCATATTCCTAACTTTCTTACTTCAGCAGATTTTTCCTAAGCCTATATACATTTCTCACGCTTTTTAAAATGTTGATATTGATTTAAGTTTTGAAATCATACATATTTATTTATGAGCAACATAGTGCATCAACATTTAAATTACTCTGATTTTCACAGTACTATGGACTCCAGAATGGCTAAGAAGGTATATGTCTCAATGAGTAATGAACCATAGCTGCATATGGAGTTAAGTAACTTTCCCTGAAGTAGAGTCATAAGATCCCATTAAACCATCACTAAAGCATTACATAACATTTTTCCCCAAAGCAATGTAAGCAATATAGTAAATAACTTATGGTTAACTGTAACAAACAGAAGAGGTCACATAAGATCACTAATGGAGTCATTATACTGGTGGTTCCAAACTTTGTCATGTGAGACATTGCTTCCTTCAAATTATCAATGGCCTATATTAAAAAAAAAAACACATTTAAGTTATCACATTACACGAAGAGCAAAAGATAAACAATGTATCTTTCTTTTCTATAACATTCTACCAGGAGTATTATTACTGTAATGATACCTTTTATTGAATTGCACTTACACTTTCTACAAAGTGCTTTTATCTATTTCCAGCTTCCTTATAACAACCTCATAAGTAGACTAATGCAGATTTATCATCTAATCAATAAGAACTGAATGAGTATATGTTGTGCACCCAGAATTGCTCTAGGGGTGCTTTGGGTATTTAAAGAAGCATAAATATAATTCTATATCCATAATAATAGGGAATAGTCATTTGGGTGATGCTAGTGATTTAGGTGATGTAGTCCATTTTTATTTACACCTGTTTAACAATGATTCAGTCAGGATTACATTTGCTTTTTGACTACATGGGAGAATCAATAGTCATGAATGTTATAAATGTTATAGGGAAGGCTTTACTTTCACCCCCCCAAGATTTCCTGGGGAGGGTCTGAGAATTAAGTTGATGAAAAATATATTAACAAAGGAAAGACACACTAATTTAATGTTTTATTTGACACAGGAGCTCTTATTAGGAAATGAAGACTCAAAGAAATGGTATAAGTGAAATGCTTTTATATTAGGTTGAAAAAGGAGAAGACATTGTGTAAAACTAAATTATGTGGGAAGGGAAAGGAAAGATAAGACTTTCTTTAACGAGGTCTGTTTGTACAAAATCCTCTCACTAAGAGTCCTAGTTGAATATTTCACTTCTCCTGGCAAAGGGTGAACATCTTTCATAGAGGACTTTTTATCTCCTGTTTTCAGGAATCAAAGGGTGAGTTTAGAATGACCTTGCATCTGCTGTTTTTCAAGTCTTTAAAAGAAAAACAATCCTCATACCAAATGGCATATTTGGAGCTGGTATATTCTCCCACACTACACTATATGCTTTTAAGATAAAATCATACTTGTAATTTTAGAGTAATTCAACATATTTATACACACCTGGTAATTAAGTAAAAACATAGCATAAAATATGAAACTACACCTGTTCAGTGTGAGTTTATTATAAATATTTCTTTTTTTAGACTTAAGTATACTTATCTAAAAGTACTTTAAAAGTATAATTTTACATTATAAGTATATTGTATAAGTTAAATAAGTATAAGTGTATTAAAATTATATAAAAATATATATAATACAAAATGTATGGGTTCTTAGGAAACATACTTCAGTTTCAACATTAAGGAAATTTAATACCTATTAGTTCTTAGACGATATAATTCAAATCTCATGATTATCATATCAATTTAAAACTCTCAATTTTAGTGGAAACAAAAACAACAAATGGTTTTAACAGCTATTGCTTTCTCAATTAAATACTGAAAATTAGCATAACATGAGTTAAAAGTTAAATAAATCAAGGAGCAAGAATATCCTCATGTCTATCATGCTAACGACATGCCAAAGTAGAGGACATTGTATTGCAGACTACAAGTAACTAGTGAAATGAAGAGAGAATGTACACATTGCAACATGCATGTAACTATAGTCAGGATATAAGCATTATCTTCTCTTAAAACTATATAAACACTAATATTTTTGAACTGTGATGATTGCTGACATAATGTACCTCTGCATTTGTTCTATAAATTTCCTTACTGTCTCCTACTGTATTCAAGGGGATGCATTAATCTAAGAATTAATTGTTACAATTCAATGCTAGCATCATTTTTGCATAAATGGCAATTTATCTTAAGTAATTATGCAATAGGCTGTAACTGACTGAAATATGGATATTGCCCACTTGTCCCACTGCTCTTCTGATAGGCTACATGATGGTTAATGTTCACAACAGTGCAGTAATTGAATTACAGAACATTAGCCACATGATTATTATGATCATAATTGTCATAAAATGGAAGTTCATGAAATAAAATCCTAAACTATGAGTTTATAAACAATATCACACCACATATTTTGCTCTCTTTTTGTGTGTTCTGAATAAAAATTTCACTTAAACTACCTTCTATTAAACAGAAGCTTTCAAAATGCCTTCTTCCTAAAACCATTTTCTTATTTCCTTTGACTATATCACCTCCTTAAGTAAGTTGCCCTCTGTTCATCTGCCTAGTCCTCAGTTCTTAGACTTAATTTCATCATAACTGTTGAAGCATTATTGTCTGCTTATTGTTTCCTTTCGTAGCTTAGTCTTGAGTACTATTACTCAGTTTTATATTATTTCATCATTATATAGGTCATTTTGGTTTTGGTTTTTCAAGGTAGGGTCTCAATCTAGTTCAGAGTTCAGGTTGACCTGGAATTTATCTGTAGTCTCAGGGTGGCCTTGAACTCACAGCTATCCTCCTACCTGTGCCTCCCAAGTGCTAGGATTAAAGTCATGCACCACCACGCCTTGCAGGTCATTGGTTTTAAAGTCAAAATCTGCCATCATTTCCTGAGGGAACAGCAACATCTCAAATTTTGAAGAAAGAAGATAGGCTCTATTTCTAAACATAGTATCTATATGTAATCCCAAACTGACCTTTAATCATAATGTTCTTTCTGCAGCCTCTTGGGGGTTTGGGAGTAAAGGTGTGTGAGACAACACTTTGCAAAGATTGGTTCTTTACTACATGATCCAGTGATTACAGTCTGTATCTTGCAATTCACACAAAATAACTTCATAATATAGAAACAGAATTTAAAAATAATGATGCTAAATAATGGAAAATATTAGTTGGTTATTCTTTTGTGTAAGTCTTTGTAACTATAATTAGAATTTATACATAGATATGGTGGTGATCTTTAGGATAAGAATTAAGAAAAAATAGCAGAGTATATCTGTTGTATAAAATATGTAAGACATAAGAAGTTATAAAAATGGACAGGTATCTGCTCCTTTTAGATAAAGATACATAGGAAGGACATAGTAGAAACTTAGTCATTTGGTTGTCTACACAGTTAGCAGTAGACAGTATGTGGAAAGACAAGGGGAATTATAACTGAGTATCAGGGATGAGGGAATGACACATTTTTTTTTCTTTTACCATCTGGGTCTTAGAACCATGTTAATGTTTGGCATATATTTTTTATAAGCTAAACATAAAAAATAAGTGGAGCCATTGAGAATTGTGGAGAATTACTAAAATAGAATGCAAATGCTGATAAATTATTCTAACTTGTTATAAGTAAGAAAACTATACTGAATGAATTTGGGTAGAAAAATCACTGATCTACGTAAGTACAACCCACAAATGGATTGTAGATAATGAACCATTTTATTTTCCTCTGTAAAAGACAAACATGTATATATAGAAAGGAAGGAGATTAGAATCAGAATTATTAGGATAAATTCATGAATATGCCCAAGCAGAGATCTATACAAATACAACTATACCCAGATAGATTATATTAGAAATATTTGTATTTATATGATTCAGAGAAAATACAAAATGGTTGACAATAACTTTTGCTTCCTAGAAAGGAAATATTTAAAAATGTGCTCTACCCCCAATAATAGAGAAGACACTTCTGGTCTGTTTACACAAAATATACATGTATATTTCCACCAAATAAAGCTACAATTTAGGTGAAAAATAATTATTGGAAAACAGCAGCCATTAAATGCATAAATAAAAATGTAGGGGTCAAAAACACCAAGGACCAAATCACGATATATATATATATATATATATATATATATATATATATATATATATATCAAATAATTATACACACACACACACACACACACACACACACACACACACACACATATATATATATATATATATATATATATATATATATATATATATATGCATTAAAAAGTTAAGGGGTGGCTTTAATCGCTGAAATGAATTCAATGAATTTAAGAACACAAGTAGACTGTGACAGCGAAGTTCTGTTGTCTACTTGATCAGATAAGGAATCAAATAAGAGGCATGCTGCTTGAGCAGTTCTTAGAACATGTTTTCAGTAAGGATTAACTGAGGGAAAATGACCTTCCCCAGAGTGGGTGGCTGTATCAATTGTGGTAGCTTGAATTCATGTCCCCCATAGAGTCAGGTGCTTTATTAAATATTGTAACTTGGGTCTCCAGCCACCTGACTGGAGGAGGTGTCACAGGAGGGCAGATCCTGGGGTCCAGTCCAAAGCTGTGTTTGGGTGTGGATCTGAATTCCAGCTGAAAGGTATGCATACAGGTCTGACTCTGGTGGATATTGGTGCTTTTTTGGTGTTTGCTGGCTGGTGGTAGTTTCTTTCTCTGCTTGGATTTATGGAAGCAGCTTCTTCCACCATTAACAGAACTTCCCCCTGAATCTGCAAGCTTAAAATAAATCCCTTCTTCCAATAAACACTGTATATTGGATATTCATCCCAGCAAGGTGAAGCTATCTACTACAACAATGGTTGACTACATGTAAAAAGCCCCATGTAAACACAACATATTTTGTTTAGCAGCTCTTAATACTTGGCTGTATATGCTTTTATTTACTCTCTTGTTGTTGTCCTTGCTGGCATTGAAACCCAGCATAATCAGCCTTCCGACATGTACAGAAGACTAAGAGCTCTCCAGGAATTTTCAAGGCCTTCAGTGCCAGAATGTTTAGTCTATAGACAGCTATTATTGGACTTCTCAACCCATATCCTGTTAGCTAATCTAATAAATTCCCTTTATAATATATATTCATTCTATCAATTCTGTTCTAGAGAATCATAATACATAGACCGTAACAATTTAGAAAATAGAAAGTAACTTCATAAAAATATGTGACAGTATCAGATTTACTACCATAATACATTGTGTGCTAGTGGTCTTGTTTGCATATCATCCATCATCAAAATGTCAATAATATGAAAGGATATATTCTCATAATTGACTGTAAAATTACAAAATTACCAGGTAGTAAGAATTTTTAAGTCAATTATAACCTTACAATACCAACAAGTCTCATTAACTGAAATACTATTTGTTATAGAGCATCTAAATATTTAGACTCTTCACCCAACCAGAACAGAAATTTTCAAGTGCTAGTGAAACATTCCACATGACAGGCTTTATCGTACAGCATAAAATATATGCAGATGGTCATTGATCATCATTAATTCTTCTGAATTTATGAAGGTGCTTCCAACTATGTATGTTGTTATCCATATAATCTTTCTCATTTTGAATTATGATACTTTGAACTTAGAAGGGGTTGAGATGTAACACCATTATATAGTCAAAGAGTATATGTATGAATTTATTATTTGTTTTGAGACAAAGTCTCATGTAGCACAGGCAGGCCTCCACATTGCTATAACCAATCCTGGTCTTGACCTCAAAAACCTCTTTCCTCTAAGTTCCTAGTTCAGTGGTGAGGAAAACATCTTCAGAACTGAATATTTATATGAAAAACGTGATTCAAATCAATATTCTTCTTCAAGATATTATAAAAAAGGTAAGCAAAATAAATCTAATATCACAGGGGAAAAGCAAATAAATATTAGGATGAAAGCTATTAATATTTAAAATGTGAAAGCAATATAGGAAATCAATGAAAAAATATGTTCAAAAATTAATGAAATTTATAAAATTATGCATCATGCATAATACAATTATTTAAACAAAAGAACACAAAACACATAGCATCAATATCTGGAATGAAATATAGGATGCCACTACAGATTCTGCAACAATTAAGAGGATGATAAGTGATTACTGTCAATAACATTATGCTCATAAATTTAACAATTTAATAGTAATGAACTAATTACTACAAATTACAAACAAAATACAGCCAACATGAATAACATGTAAGTACATCTATTTATATTAGAAAGATTGAAATAATAACAGTACAAAACACTTAGTAATTCCTAAGAAGTATGACTGGATATGTAGACAGCTTTAGTGGACAATTCTCACAAAAATTAAAATAAAAATTAGACCCAGGGCTGGAGAGATGGCTTTGCAGTTAAGCGCCTGCCCATGAAGCCTAAGGACCCCGGTTTGAGGATTGTCTCCCCAGGACCCACGTAGATGCACAAGGGGGCACACGTGTCTGGAGTCCGTTTGCAGTGGCTGGAAGCCCTGGCGCCCATTCTCCCTCTCTCTCTCTCTCTCTCTCTCTCTCTCTCTCTCTCTCTCTCTCTCTGCCTCTTTCTCTCTCTCTTGCTTTCAAATAAATAAATAAATAAAAATAAACAAAAAAATAGGTCCAATGTTATATATTTTCTTTCAGAATATTTGAAGTTTCTTTAGTTTCTTTGAAAAGCTAGTATTATCACAATAGGAAAGCCAGATAAACATAGTTTACATAAAGAAGAAACAATATATATTCCATTCATAAAATGAACTCAAAATTCTAAAATAATTATTCTACTATGTTAACCAAAAAATAATAAAAACAGAAAAATCAATAAATAAATTTGATTAGAGCAATGGACGAAATAATTAAATATTACAGCAAATGCTATTGTCTCAGGCCTTCAAACCTCCTTCAACAATGTGGTGGTTTGATTTAGCTGTCCCCCATAAGCTTGCATGATCTGAATTCTAGGTCTTCAGCTTGTGGCAATGTGGGAATTACAGCCTCCTGGAGGCATATATTAATCAACATGGACAAATAAATTCACCCAAATCATTCTAGCGATTTAATACTATTGCTTCCAAATCTAGCAAACATTTTGTAAATAGAAAAATCCTATTCTAAAATATATGTATTAATGCAATAAATAGATAAAATAATATTGTCAATTAATAACATTTGCTATGTATTAATTAATTCAGGGTTACTCTAACATTGTACTATGGTATTTCAGAAGGAAAAACACATGTGAAATTAGAATAGAAAACTCAGAAATACATTCATCCACAAATATGCTCAACCACTACTTGACAAATCTAAAACAACACACACATCATTTTATAGATAGATGATAGATAGATAGAGAGAGAGAGAGATAGATAGATAGATAGATAGATAGATAGATAGATAGATAGATAGTAGATAGAGAATCATGTACCCCAGGCTGTTGTCCAACTGGATAAATAGTAAATGATTTACTTGTACTACTAATTTTCTTGCTTCCACCCCCACCCCAAGTGCTGAAATCAGAGTCATGCATCTCCATTCCTGGCTAAAATTTTTATTTCACTATGAAATAAATTCATAAATACTCTTATGAGACATAGTCATGTTATCTCCAGTGCTAGGATTATACAAAGCTGATACTGAAATCTAGCAATTGGTAAAAGAACTACATTTTCACAAAATGCTATGAAATATCCATGGGCAAAGTGATAGTAGAATTAAATCTAAACCCAGGCAGCTTATAAAAAATTAACCAAGAAGGGCTAGAGAGTTGGCTTAGCGGTTAAGCGCTTGCCTGTGAAGCCTAAGGACCCCAGTTCAAGGCTCGACTCCCCAGGACCCACGTTAGCCAGATGCACAAGGGGGTGCACGCGTCTGGAGTTTATTTGCAGTGGCTGGAGGCCCTGGCACACCCATTCTCTCTCTCTCTATCTCTCTGCCTCTTTCTCTGTCTGTTGCTCTCAAATAAGTAAATAAAATTAAACAAAAATTTTTAAAATAAATTAACCAACGATATATTGTATACTAAAATATAAAATGATACATGACTATTTAAAAATGGAAAATATCATAGATAAAGAATTAGAAGAAGATATCATGGAGATGATACTTAAAGCTTAAACAATAAAAGTATTCAAAAAATATGCAATTGATACTTATTCAAGCTGAAAACCTTTTTTCTTTGTAAAAGAACCTATAGAGAAAGTGAAAGACAAACCAAATACCAAGGAAATTTATTATAAATCATACATAAAATAAAATAATTGTATCTACAATATGTAAATAATTCTAAACTATAAGAAAATAATCTTAACAGAAAATATTAACAGATATTTCATCAGAGTACCTACTAATGTTAAAAGAATACATGAAAAACAATTCAACTTTCTTAGCTATCAGCAATTACAAGTTAAGACCAGACCCAAATACCATAACGATATTATCATAATTCCTGAAATAAATATTAGTAACAGAAGCATGTATTTGCATGGAAACAAAGGATGATTGCTCAGATGTAGTGACTCTGGGAACGAGTTTTGCTTTTTACAAGATAAAATATATAGTTCCCATGGAACTCCATACAGCATTTAAATTTCATGCTCTAGAGAATTGAAAACATTAATTATTTGTATTCCAAAAAACACATTTAACAAATAAAAAATAATACAAAAATAAAAGATTAAAAGTACACATGTAAAATTAAATAAAATAATTTAATGTTAAGGTTAAAATATAGGCAAATGTCTCCTTCTTATGTTCAAAAACTACAAATGCCCTTCAACTGGCAAAACATTAAGCTGTCTATAGGATATCTATATAATGTATGATGGTTAATTTTTGTGTTGACTCAGCCATCATGTAACACAAATTTATTCAAATTGAATTGTGAATTAAGCATGTTTGAGTGTTTTAGATGAAATTAATATTTTAATCAGTTAACTGAGAAACATAAATTTCACATCTTAATGAAAGTCTCATTACATATGTTGAAGAATCAAATAAATCATAAGACTTATTTTCTTATGTGTGAGCAAGAATTCTTCTTATATGTCTTCACACTTGAACTGAAATCTTGTTTTATCTTGGTTCTTTTGCTGACTTCTGTGTGGAAATAGACTGTCAGGTCTACTTGTCCTCTGGCTTTTGAACTTATATTGAAACTTCATTATTAACTCTGCTGGGTATTCAATTTGGTATTTTGGCATGTGATCATATATATAACTCAGGTAATCACAAGTGTTGAGAATTAAAGAGTGTCACAGCAATGTCTGGCCTGAAGGATAGCATTTCATAATACTACAGTTATCTCCAGATCTTGCATTCTTTCCACCTTCTCTTCTGTGATGT
Organism: Jaculus jaculus; assembly: GCF_020740685.1. NCBI lineage: Eukaryota > Metazoa > Chordata > Mammalia > Rodentia > Dipodidae > Jaculus > Jaculus jaculus. The sequence goes on from NC_059125.1 coordinate 124,385,638, forward strand.
TACTTGAACCTTGGAGGAGATTATATTAATGTTCCATTTAGGGATGGGCATTCAACAGGGATCTATTCTCAGTACTTTGACAAGTTATGAATCTCTACAGGACAACTACCCAATGCAAAAAGAAACCTCTCTAACCAAGATTACCACAGCAATGATTTATAGGTATAAGCATACATGTTCAGAAGGAATATCATATCCATTTAGGAAAACAACTGTAGTAGCATGTTCACTACAGCATATGACCTTCCTATCCCAGAGGATTTTGACTAGCCTTATAGTATGAGGTATAAATCCCATCCTGCAGAATGACCCTTAAATTCAACCAGGAAACAGTTACTTGTACTCACTATTGTGGTGGCAAACACTCCACAGAAACTCCTTCCTCACACAGCTTAGTTTCAGTTTTATGTTACACACAGCCAAGACAATATAAGTGTTCCTTTAGAACTCACTTTAGTTCCCTCTTTTGCCCTTTTTTTGTGCCCCAAATTCATGAAAGTTTCCTTAAGAGACATGAATAAACGTCTGTTCACCTTAGGTTGACCACCATTAACAAACCAAATAACTGATGCCAACAATATGCATATTTGTGAACCAATGAGTTTAATTTTGGTTACATATAGGAGTATGGTTGAGGGGTATTTACATACAGAAGCATGGACAACTATTAGTAGCTATACCACTGTGGTGGTTTGAATGTAATACCCTCATAGCCTCCATTTTATAATATTTTTTGCTCATTTTTATTTATTTATTTGAGAGAAATAAAGAAAGAGGCAGGGAGAGAGAGAGAGAGAGAGAGAGAGGGAGAGAGAAGGAGGGAGAAGGAGAGGGAGAGAATGGGTGTGCCAGGACCTCCAGCCACTGCAAACGAACTCCAGATGTGTGCGCCCCCTTGTGCATCTGGCTAACGTGGGTCCTGGGGAACCAAGCCTTGAACTAGGGTCCTTAGGCTTCACAGGCAAGAGCTTAAGTACTAAGCCATCTCTCCAGCCCCATTTTTTTTTTATTAAGATTAAACTTCCTACTGGAGGAGAAGGATCACCAGGCGCAGACTTTGAGCAGAGTCCATCCTTAAGGTATGTCTGAGCTAGCCTGAACCCTGGTTATTCTCTTTTCTTTGTCTTTTGTAGATGTATGGTGAAGTGGACCACCTATTTGGGACATGATGAAGCTTCCACTGGAATGCAAGCCTGAAATAAACCATTCTCCCATAAATTGCTTCTGGTCAGGTGTTTGTTCCAGCAGCAGAAAGGTAACTGAAACAACTATTGAATAAATTCTCTCTCTTCCAGCAATAATTAGTTGCCTACATATCTTATGGGAGGGTAAGGACTTGTGATCATTGCTACCCTTAGTAACCATGAACTACCTGTATATCTTCCAGCAGGGTAATAACCTCATGGAATCTTCCTCCCTAAAATGAATAACTACCTGTATATCCTTAGGGATGGATGGGGCCTCAGAGTCCCCTCTCCTCATAGGAACTATTAACTCTTTGAATATACAAACTGAGAAGTGAGGCCACATGAGTCATCCCCTCATGGTGGAAGATTAGTGCTTGTCATCTTGTATGGGTCTCTTGCAAGTAATCACTGATGCTAAGAGTTCCAAAGGGAAATTTCCCAATCATTCCTGGAGGACATCTTCGTACCGCCTCTCATAATCATAATTAACTGAACTAATTTATTTTTCCCCTGTTCTTTATGTCTACACACACACACACACACACACACACACACACACAGATCCATTTGGTTCTGTTTCCATAGATACCCCTGACCAATAAACATTTGGTAGAAATATGATTTCATAAAAGTAATTTTAAGGATTTTCAGGTTTGGGGAATTAACAATTCAATTTTATTAGATTATAGATGTTAATGATTCTTTCATCCCAATTGATTGGAATAAGCATTTAAAATACACCTTGTTTATCCTTGATGCTAGTAATCTAGACCTGTGTCAGATGGTGTGGAAGATACAAAGATACATATATAAAAGAGTTCATGCTTTCCAGATATAATGAACCTACCACAGAAGTCAGAAAATTGGCAAATCTGTTCATAACCAATTGGTACATTGAATAGGGAACAAGCAGAATACACCCATTTATTAGTTGGGCAATGGTATAGCCTACTGGTTTTGAGATGACTTCCATAACTCTTTTGTCCTAAGTGGTCATAAATCAATCTAATCAAAATATTTCAGGAGTAAAAAGGCATGATCAATAAAAGCAACACACATCTCAGTGAATTTAACCAATCACAGAAAAAAATCGCCACATAGTCTCACTCATCTAAAGCACCTAACCTGAATCTACCCAAGATACCTTACATATCCAACAAGCATCTTGTGGAGTAGACACTAGGATGGATGGGAAGGGAGGGGAGGGCATCAAAGGGGTGAGAAACACAAAATCTAGACCCAAACAGCAATGGTACCATAACATTCTACTTCCTAAAAGGCAGAACAAATGGCTGAACCTTCACCAGGCCCTTACAGGGAGCACCTGAACCACAAGACACTGGAGAGGGTAGGATCAAGGCTAACCTTAATTTTCTACATCTTCCCTCCCTCCCTCTCCATCTTTCTCTCTCTCTTCTAACTCTTGTATATTAGTTATCTTTCCCCTCATTTTCTTAGTGGGCACTGACCCGTAACTCCCAGTACCAGCATGGGGCTATTATCCACAATGAGCTTTTGATCAGAGAGACCTACATGGTTTCTTAAAAGACAGACAGATTTCTGTCAGAGTACTTGATGACCCACCAAAGGCTAGTGGTAAGACCCTACTGTTGAAGTAACACTCAGCTCAAATTTGAATTTCAAGTGATAAAAATGAATATATTTTCTTCTGAATAGAAGATCAGTATATATCCCAGTATTATAAATTATGACATTTATGTTCAGTTAATACATGATGGTGTGTTGCTTACAAAGTTAAAATAAATAACTATCACTAAAGGTAATCAGTTATTTTAATTTCTTTAAACTGAAATGAATATTATTACTTAACTCATAGTCTCATTAAATAACAAGTGATAATAGAACAAGGAAGAATGCTCACAAATTAATAAAAATATTAAATAATATTTATAGCTAGTCATTATATCCCAGAACAATGCATATCCTATCAAAGGTCTTCTTAGTCACTCAGTGAAATAGTGCTCATTTTTCAGATGAAGAAACTAAAAATACACATCTAAATAATACAGCTTGGAAGGTGAGACTCTATTCTTTGTAATGCACCATGCAGTACAATACACTCTTCTTCTATATTTAGTTCTGTATAAGACTCAATTACCTCAAGATTGCTCCTTATTCTTTCCTGTTCCTTTTGTATCCTGTTACCCCAAATAGGCCTTTGTCCTCATCACTTGCTTTCCAAGACTATCATCCTATATTAAGCTTCAGATCATTTGTGGTGAATCAAAGCTTAACAGATTACTCATTGCTAATTAAATAGCCTGATTCTGTCCACTGAAGCTAATGCATTAAAGTATTTAATGTTTGTTTGGTAAACTGCTTTACTAAATGCTCCTTTGACTTTTATTGGTAATAAACATTAAGCATTTATGGCCTGTGAAAGCAGTTTCCCATCCAGCTTATGCTGTTACTATTTACAGTTTGTTAATGATATACCATTAACTTTCTTCAAATCAAAAGTTGGTTTTGTTATCCTCTTTGATTTTTATTTTATGCAACAAAGAATAACTTGACAATATTTGAATGAACTATGTTTCTACTGCCAGATTTTTTTTTCTCATAAAGCAAATACCTTTGCAAAGCCAAGTACACTTCAAAATTCAATGACTGGCTGCAGAATAGGCATGGCTCTGACTAGCTTTCTTACCTCTCACAGTATTCTAATGATATGAAAGTCTTCCTTAAATACAGCCAGATTTCAGTAATAACAAGGCCAAATTTCTGACTTCCTCCCTCCCTTTTACAAAGATTTGACTCTTCTCAATCTGAAATAGTTATTTAAACTGCCTGAATAGAGATTTGTTTTATTTTCATCAGTATTTATTAATTATACATACTAATATGGTTAGGGTTATTTTAAAATCTAATTAATCTTCAGCTCCAGTCTGTGAAGATAATATAGAAGAAAAAGAGTAGAGAAAGAATTTAGGACACATATACAGGCCAGAACTTTAAAATCTAAATACCCTTTAATTCATAAATGCAGAAATAATTTAACAGGTATAAATCAATAAAAATACTTCACTACATAAATGGACTCAAGTATAGATGTCACATAATGATCTCAAAAGATGCCGAAAAGGCTTTTTACTTAATACACTATCCCTTCATGATAAAATTTCCAAAGAATCAAGAAATAGAATACACATAGCTAAATATAATAAAGAATACATCCTATACTATACTCAACATTGTATTAAATGGGGGGGGCAGAAAGCACTTCCACTTAAATCAGGAATAAGACAAAATCATCCATTTTCTCCTCTCTTTTTTTCATTTTTGGTATGTGTGGGGATGTGTGTGCATGTGCGCACACATGCTCACATATGCACACATGCCACAGTACTCATGTGGAGATTAGAGAATAATGTTGATCTTTGGATCTTTATTCCACCTTGTTTGAGCAGTGTCTGTCCTTCTCATTATTTTTAGTGCTTGCATTTGACAGGATCATTGGCCCACAAACTTTTAGGAAATTTTCCTTACTCTGCCTCCACTCTATGCATTGGATTACAGGGATTATGTATGTTTACTGCAATGCCCAGCTTTGATGTGGGTTTTGGGGGAAACAAACTCAGTTACTAATACTTAAATGGTAAGTACTTTTTCCAATTAGCCATTTCACCAGCCTATTTCCTCCACTCTTATTAAATATAGTTCTGGAAATCATAGCTAGAGCAATGAAACAAGAGAAACAATTAAAATAAGTACAAATGGTAAACAAAGTCAATGTATCCTTGTTTTAATATAAGATTCTATACATAAAAGATCTTATATAATATGCCAGAAATCTCTTAGCACTGATAGACACTTTCAGAAAAGTGGAAGGATACAAAATTAGCATGCAGAAATTGGTAGCCTTCCTATGTACTAATCCCCCCCCCATGGAAGGAATCAGGGAAGCAATCACATTGATAATCCCTCTATATCTTGGAATAAATCTAACCAACGAAATAAAAGATCTCTACAATACAACGTTTAAAATATTAAAGAGTAAGCTTAAAGAAGACATGAGATAGTAGAAAGATCTCTCATGCTCATGGATTAGAAGAGTCGATATTGTAAAAATGCCTATCAGACCAAAACCAATGTACAGAATTAATGAAATGTTCATCATAATCCCAATAGCAGTCTTCAAAGAAATAGAATAATAATCTTAAAATTTATTTGGAAGCACGAAAGAGCTTAAATAATCCTTATGTGAAGTGACACAGCAACAACCACTAGGTGTTTGATAAAGACACCAGTAATACACATTGTAAAGACAGTTTAACAAAAGGTACTGAAAAAAATTGAGAACCATACCTACAAAACTCAATTACAAATGAAACAAAGACCTTATTTTAAGATTTGAAGCCCTGAAGATGGTAAAGGAAAAAAAATAGGGGAAAATACTTCACAATATGGGTATAGGCAAGAACTTCCTGAAAATGACCCTAGTCAATCAGGAAATAAGGACAATTGCATACTTATTTCAATTTTGAGCCCATTTAATGGATTGTTAAAAAATCTAAAATATGACATAGAAGTGACAAAGTCAGGCTGGTCATAGTGGCACACTTTAATCCCTGCACAGGGGAGGCAGAAATAGGAGGATCACCATGATTTCAAGGCCAGCCTGAGGTTACATAGTGAATGCAGCCTGGACTAGAGCGAAGCCCTACCTTGAAAAACCAAAAAACTAAAAATCAGGCAATTCCAAGTTTCCCAAGCTTTAGTTGATTTTAATCCCCAAATCATTTTAAAATTTCTGCCTCTTGCTTCAAGAACATGGATTCTCAAATGATCACTTAATATCATAAAAATGAGGAAATGAACCCTAATCACTCAAATGAGATTCAGTGTGCTCCCAGTCACTCAAATGGCAGCCACATCAGGGAATGTCATGACCTTTACAAGGACCCACCTGTAGCATAAACTGCAAGATAAAAGGAGAAGCATGGTCCATAAAGTGTATTAGTGCTCAAAGAGAATGTCCAAGGCCTGTGAAAAACCAAAGGTCTTGCTCTATTCTTTAATGAATTAGGAATTTTTGAGAATGACACAACTTCAGAAGCCTGGTTTTATCTATATTTACATTATAAATCTTGAAATCTTAATTATTTAATAGACATATTTTCTTTTAAATTTCAATGGTGTCTTTTTGGAAAAATTAAGTTCTTTTCTTTCTTTTTTTTAAATTTATTATTATTTTTTACTAATTAGTTCTGTACTCAGTAAATACAGTCATGTTGGTACCATTGTTAGGCTTATCCATGTGCTATCCCTCCTCTGCCCCCTCCTTGTTGAGGTATATGGGTCGTGCATTGTGGAATTAGCCCACAGTTATGGGTAGGAGAAATGTCTCTGCATATCATGATCCATCATGTGGCTCTGACATTTTTCTACCCGCTCTTCCACAAATTTCCCTGAGCCATGTTGGGTTCATTTTGGGTCTGCTTCAGTGATGAGGTGATGGGGGCCTCTGGGTCTCTGGATATTTGATATGGTAGGAGTTGATTGAAACTGAGGATGAATGATTTATATTGATAACACATGGTAGAGAGGATCTCTCTATCCTGGGAATACAAAGTACCTGTCTGGGTATTTATAAACAATCTCCACCCATCATGTGCTTGTCATTTGGTAGCTAAAATGAAGCAAATACCTTCAGGTTTGTCAAAGACAAGCCATGAATTTTCTTGTTGAACACAATTTGATTCTGCAAGGAAGCACTTTGTTTAGTGTTAGTCTTGAAGAAAAACTTCCTAGGAATTTTGGCATAAATCATAGGTAGTGGGTGCTTATTTTATTAAATCCAAGATAAAATCCTCAAAATAAAATTCCCTACAGTTATCAACATATATCATAAATAATTCTGAAATAATCACCGTAATAAATCAATTAGACATGAAAGGTAAATGCACTACAAGGAAGAAAGCACATGGGCTGCTTTATTTTATTTTGGCATTAAAAGTTGAAAGAGAGCTGGAGAGATAGCTTAGTGGTTAAGTGCTTGCCTATGAAGCCTAAGGACCCCGGTTTGAGGCTCCATTCCCTAGGACCTACGCTAGCCAGATGCACAAGGGGGAGCCCGAGTCTGGAGTTCGTTTGCAGTGCCTAGAGTTCCTGGCAGCCCATTCTCTCTCTCTTTCTCTCCTTCTTTCTCTGTCTGTCACTCTCAAATAAATAAATAAAAATAAAAATCAATAAATAAAAATTTTAAAAAATTAAAAAAATTAAAAAGTTGAATTTTTAAATATGTTTTATTTATTTATCTATTTGAGAAATAGAAAAGAGGGAGTGTGTGTGAGAGAGAGAGAGAGAATGGGCATGTCAGGGACTCTAACCACTGCAAACAAACACCAGGTGCATGTGCCCCCTTGTGCATCTTCCTTATGTGGGTTCTGGAGATCCCAACTGGGATCCTTTGGCTTTTTAGGCCAACATCTTAACCTCTAATCCATCTCTCCAGCCCTGAAATAAAGTTTTTAATGTTTCTAATTAAAAGTACTAAATTTGTGACTTTCTATTAGTCAAATTTGACTTTGTTCCCTAATTATATAAGAAGAATGAAAGCTTTGGAAAAGGTCAGTTTAGCTCAGTGGCAAAAAATTTGTTACTACTGTTTGGTGGTTTGAATATGGCCATACTACACCCTGAACACGTCCAATCTCATGTGAATATTAACATATGTTCCCCATAGCCTGGGATAAATTTTGATTAAACTTACAATTTGAATCTCTAACAGTCTGCTGGAGGGTCACTAGGGTGGATCTTAAGTCCAGCTAAGGAGTGTTTAGAGCAGTTTGAACTCTGACTGGTTACTGGATATTTGCTGATGTTTCTCTTTTGAACTATGGAATTCAGCCACCTTCTTCCACCATTGATGGTGGCTCTGGATTCTGTAAGCCTAAAATAAAACTTTTCGTCCTATAAGCTCTTTGTTTGTCTAGCAGCATGAAGGTAACTACAATATACTGCAAATCCTTGGCACTACACACATACACAAAATAAATAAATAAATAAATAAATAAATAAATAAATAAATAAAATGGAGTATATGTAAGCCAAGGTTATGTTATATAGGGAAAGTTAAGTTTTCTCGAAGCTAACTCTGGATCTCCTCAAAGATATCCTAAATAAAAGAATGAGAGAAGAAGCAGGCTCTGGAGTTACCTGACTGGTCAAAAATAAGAGAATGTTACAATAAGATTGCATATCCTAAATACCTTCACACTTTCTCTTGTCACAGAGCCCATCATTTTTAAATAACCACTAGAAGATATACTAGTCTGAATATGTTCTTTTTAAATATTTTATTTTATTTATTCATTTGATAGAGAAAGAGTGGGGAAGAGAGAAAGACAGAGAGAGGGAGAGAGAATGGGCATGCCAGGGCTTCCAGCCACTGCAAACGAACTCCAGACGCATGTGCCCCCTTGTGCATCTGGCTTACATGAGTCCTGGGGAATCGAACCTGGGTCCTTTGGCTTTTCAGGCAAATGCCTTAACTGCTAAGCCATTCCTCCAACCCCTGAAAATGCTTTTAAATGAAGATATTTTTCTGGACTAATTATTTTGGGCAATAAATAATTTTATAAATTCAAATGCTGCATAAACTACTCAAAATGTTAAAATATTAAATTGCTTTTACTTCTAAAGTTTGCTTGCCTTCTTTGGCTCTTATTCCCATTTCTCCATCTTCAAACTAGTAGTTTTGGTTCTAGTTCTTATGCTGTCATCTGTGTAGAATTTGTTTATTCTATACTCTGCTTTTTATAAGGACTCTTCTAACTGCATTAAGCCTACTCACATAATCTAGAATAATTTCCATCTCAAGGTCAGGAGGCTACCAATCATAATTTTACCTGAAACTTTAGTTTTCTTTTGCCTAATAATGTAACATGTTTCCAAGTTCAAATTATTAAGACATGGTATTCATTGGAGATATAGTATGCTACCCACAAAGTTATAAATTGTAAGCTGTAAAAGACAAATTATACTTGTAGCACATGCCTCCCATATCTAAAATATATTTTATGGCTTGGCAATTTAAACTTTAATGTCTTGGCATATCTGGACCAACGTGATAGCCAAAAGAAGGCATAAGATGGACAGATACAAAGCTTATTGTCAAAATAATCAGAGTCCTTAAAAGTTTATCAAAAGAGAAAACAAGAGAAAAATGACTCCAAATAGGAAAAAGAATAAAAATGTCTCAGGTTATGAAAGGAACATAGATTACCCTGCAATTTCATAACCATAAAACAATATCCTTAGTTTTACCCTTCAAAAAGTTAAGTAGAACATTTAATTTATTTATAGTTCATATTCTTTCAAGGTACCTGGTTGAAGCAAATTCAAATATTCTCTTTAACTGTAGGCATCAGATAATGCCTCCAAAACTCCAACAAGCATTGACAAAAGGACGATACCAACTACATGATATGACAAAATGCCAATTCAATGTTGACAGTAAGATACACAAACAGATTTACACATTAATGATTTCTAGCATGGCAGAATTGAAATATGCAGGAATCCTTTCACACAAGACAGTGATAAGACTTGAAAACACTGACAACTGCTATCACTTCAGAACTTGAAACTCTTTCCATGATATACAAAAAAACTGACAGCCATTTGTTTAAAAAGTGTGCTGAACCACAGGTTATCTTAATGAGAGTTGATAGCAATTAAACCTGGGACTTCTCTGATGTCTGCATCTCACACCATTTACATGCAGCTACTAATCCATACATGTTTAGAAACCTATATAAATCAATATCTTGTCAGAGGAATCTGCTTTACTTGGAATGAGCATAGTAGGTACATATGTAGATGTAAAAAGAATGATCATTTGAATCTTTACAAAGTAACAAAGAATTCCTCAAAAAACAATTTATATATAGGTAACTGTAAAAAGATGTGTAAATATTTTCTTTATTTTTATCTTGAAATATTTAAAAATATATAAAACTCTATATGCTTAAAATTTTGATATCCTTTATTGATACATAAAAACATAAAATTTCTATATTAATGTGGTACCCTATTATAAAGTTTGATATTGTATACAATGTGTAATGTTTAACTCTAAACAAAGCATTTATCTCCTGAAACATTTATCCGTTTTCTGTGGTAAAATATCTCAGAATCTTTTCTTCTACATTTTTGTTATTGTTACTATTTATTTATTTTAGTTGTTTATTGATTAAAGAGAGAGAGAAAGGAGGAAGAGAGAATGGCAAGCCATATCCTCTAGCCATTGCAAACAAGCTCTAAAACATGTGCCAATTATGTGGGAACTGGGGAATTGAACCTAGGTCCTCACCCTTTGCAGACAAGTGCCTTAACAGTTAAGCCATATCTCCAGCCCTCTGCTACGTTTTTAAGCCTACAGTACAGTATTGTTATCTATATTCACTCTACAATATACTAACACACTACCCCCCCCAGACATAGTCTACTTAGTCTTGGTAGCAACCATTGTACTCTCAAGTTCTATGATAGTAATACTTCTTACATTTTATATATAATATTAAGTGTTTCTCTTCCTGTGATCTGTAGTTTCATTCATTTGTTGTAAATGGAAGGCTTTTATTCATTTTGTGGCCAAAGTGTATTCCTCTATGATTTTGTATAACATGTTCTTTATTCGTTTATTGATATTCATGTTGTTCTTATTTCTTAGAGTACTGTTTGTGCTGTAATAAACACAAGAATGTATATGTCTATAAAAGTGTATATTATATGATCATGAACTTTAAAAAAGATACAGGTGCTAGCTTTAGCAAGTACACTACTTTCATTACTACCCAATGCATACATGAATTGAAGCATATATACTTGGAACTGATTTTGGTTTAATATAATCAGAAAATTTACTGACTTCAAAATTTTCAAATTTATTAATCTAAAATGTAATTTTAGAGAAAACTGAAGCAAATATGACTAAAACTGAAATAAGGCGTTATAACAATACCTCATTCAGAAACTCTCGGTGGTATGACATTAAAGTTATTGATCAAAGAAGGTATGTGAATATGTACCAGTACTAATTATTCTGATTCTGACAGCTTTAGTTTTTAGATAATTGTTATATATAAAAATTTCTATACTTATATTAAAGTGTTATAGAAATAGGGGACTGGGGAAATGGATTAGTGTCTACATAATTTGCCTGCGAAACCTAAGGACCCAGGTTCAACTTCCTAAGACCCACATAAGTCAGATGCAAAAGGGGGTACATGCATCTCGAGTTTGTATGCAATGGCTAGAGGCCTGGGCATGTCCATTCTCTCTTTCTCTGCCTCTTTCTCTCTCATAAACAAATAAATATATATTTTTAAAGTTTTATAGAAATAATCTCATTTTTGAAAAAATAATTATCCCATTCATCAATAAATCAATAAAATAAATCCAAAATCAATAAATAAAATAAGATAAATCAAAATATCAATAAATAAAATAAAATAAATCCAGAAAACAAGAAAATAAAACACAAACTCTATAGTAACAAAAATAATAATTTAAGTACATGATCTTAGTTAAATGTAGTATCTTCCACGTGTATGATAAATTTTATGGCCATGCTAGCTCTTACGTGCAAGATAGATGAAGAACTGATGTAGAACCATTTGGATACATATACTATAATTATCATAAATTAAATTAAAATCTTCTTCAAAAACAGAATATGACTTAGTGAGATGACTAAGTGGTTAAGTGTACTTTCCATGAGGTCTTGAGTAGGCCTGATTGCTCCAGAGTTTGAAACTCCTGATCTTATGTAAACAAATGGGTGTGGACACATGTTCCTGGAACAGAGATAGAGAATCAATCAATAGAGCCATGAATGCTGCAGAATCAGTAAAGAGCAGCTAGACACTGCTGCTGGAGCATGGAGCCACCAGGGAAGCCTGCTTGCTGGGGACAAGTAGACTTCAGAGAAAGCCTGCTCATTGGAGGCAGCTAGACTAAAAGAAAGTGCTTTCTGGGGGCCAGGTATACACCAGTGAAGTCTGCTCATTGTGATCAGATAGATCCAGAGGAAACCCTGCTTGTTGGGAGACAGCTAGATGTTGTAAAATCACTAAGGACTGGGGGCAGATAGGTGCTGGGGAAATTGTTTTCACTGGAGGAAGCTAGACATGGTAAAAGACTACTCTCTGGGGGCAGGTAGACACCATGGAAAGTCTGCTTCCTGAGGACAGTGAGCCACCTGGTATGTGTTCGCTTGGAGCAGGTAGGCACTGGGGATAGGTAGGCACAGGTGAACCCACTGTTGGCCTTCTATACCTCTGCTGATGGGCACCAAGCCACACCTCTCCTCCCTTATACTCAAGTATTCCTGATCTAGTCACCTCCATACACCAATACCTTCACACCAGCCACCTCCAATAACCTTGGATCAGGCCTGTACTGAAGCCCTGCTCCATACTTCTCCCTTTCCTCCACCATCCACATCTACAGTCAGGTGCCCACTCTGTCTCCTTGCCACCTCACTCCTTCCACAAATGGGGTGCACCATAGTATCTGGCAAGCACTTGCCAGGGATGTATCAGTGTACCTCCACAACCTGCTCAGCTGAGGTATTGTGCATGAATAAGGGAAAGTGCTCTTTCTTTTGAGCCCCACAGGCAAGACCTGGATTTGATTGCCAGTGGAAAATATTATGAACATCCAAACCAGTTCTGGCATCAGCCACCAGCTAGAGCTACTGGCCCAGTTGGAACTTCCACAACCTATGCATATGTGGTTATAACCCCATTCCAATCCAATTTGGTTCAAACTTAAAACAGAGCACTCAATGAACATCCTACAAAAGCAAATATTTGCTTCCTACTTAATAAAATAATACTCTTACCCAAGATGGGTCAACATTAATGCAAAACAAAACAAAACAAAATGGAAAAAGAAAGAAAGACGCCAAACTGATAGATCTTTAACATTGTCTACTCTACAACAGAAGCCTCAAATGAAAGCATAGAGGAAGCAACAGAACATAATCCCAAAATGAAAGCACAATAAGCTATGTGAACATGACCAAGAAAATTGCTGAACTTGAAGCAATTCATTGAAAAAAACAACAATCACATAAATAAAATGCACACAGCCTTTGTAACTTGGCTTAACTTAATTGAGGAAAACCACCAGAGACCACAAAAGGGAGAAATGAACTGAAGGTGAGTCAATAAATAGAGAATATCAATAACCAAGTGATTAAGTTTAACAAAGTCTTGATCAAATATAAGAATTTATTCTGGGAAGCATCAGAAGAATTAAATCTCAACCTGAAATTGGAGTTCAACAGAGAGAGTGGACATGTTGCACAGAAAACAGAATAGAAAACAAACAAACAAAAAACCAATAGAGCTTTTAAAAGCCACTTTAGGACTGTAGATATGGCTTAGTGGTTAAGGTGTTTGCCTGTGAAGACAAAAGAGCCACGACCAATTCCCCAGGACCCATGTAAGCCAGATGCACATGTATCTGGAGTTTATTTTCAGTGGCTACAGGCCTTGGCATGCCCATTCTCTCTCTCTGGCTCTCTCTCTCTCTTTTTTCCTCTCCCAAATAATAAAAAATAAATAATATTTTTAATTTTTTAATTTATTTATTTGAAAGCGACAGACATAGAGAGAAAGACAGATAGAGGGAGAGAGAGAGAATGGGCGCGCCAGGGCCTCCAGCCTCTGCAAACGAACTCCAGATACGTGCGCCCCCTTGTGCATCTGGCTAACGTGGGACCTGGGGAACCGAGCCTCGAACCGGGGTCCTTAGGCTTCACAGGCAAGCGCTTAACCACTAAGCCATCTCTCCAGCCCAAATAATATTTTTAAAAAGTTTGTCCTTTTATTGAGCCACTCTTGCAGCCCTCACTAACAAAGTTGATCTTGTGGAGGATAAAACCTCAGATCTAGAAGACAAGACAGAAGAAATTGATAAGAAGTCCAAAAACATTGATAAGTTTAAAAAAAAACCATGCAAACAGAATAAAAGGGAACTGTGGGGTACTCTAAAACAACCAAACATTCAGATCATGGATATAACAGAAGAGTAAGAAATCCAGGCCAAAACATAGAGATGTATTCACCAAAATTATTGAAGAAAATTTTCCCAATCTTGCAAAAGAAAGGCTGATCTAAATACAAGCTCACAGAACATCAAACAGATAGGACCACAGGAAAAAACTCTCCATTTACATTATAGTTAAAATTTTAAACAATGTAAACAAGTAGAGAGAAAGAGAGAGAGAGAGAGAGAGAGAGAGAGAGAACGAGAGCACTAAATGGAGCAAGAAAGAACCAACTCTTTACATACAAAGGCAATTCCATTAGAGTTACCTCAGATTTTTCAGTGGAAACCCTGAAAACCAGGAGTTCTTGGAATGGAGTACTTCAAACCCTAAAATCTATGGATCCGAACCCAAACTACTGTACCCAGTAAAAGTATCTCTAATAGTAGATGGAGAAAGGAAAACTTTCCATGAAAACAGCCAGCTATAGGATTATATGAACGCAAAGCCAAACCTACAGAGAGTATGTCAGGAAATATTCCACACAGATGAATCCAACAAGCAATCTCAAGAGCCTGCAAAAGGACAAGCATGATAATTACAACTAGAGAAGACATGAAAATGCACAAAGCACCAAATCCCATGAACCCTCTAACATGACAGGGATTAAATCAAACCTCACAGTTATAACTCTAGATATTAACTCACCCAAAAAAGACACAAGTTAACAGGGTAGATTGGATAAATAGACCCCGCCATCTGTTGCCTTCATGAATCCCACTTCACAATTAAAACATAAACACATTTTAAAGATAGACACATACTCTGGGTGAAATGATGGAATATGATTTTTCCAAACAAGTGGGAATAAGAAACAAGTGGATGGCTATATTAATATTTGAAAAATAGAATTGGAACAAAAAGTAATAAAAAGGCCACTTTTTACTCAAGTGAGTGATCAAACAAGAGGACATCACAATCATAAATCTATATGCACCAAACACATGTGCACCACATTTTATAAAGCAAAACATACTTGACAATAATCAGAAACAAATCCCAATACCATCATAGTAGGGGACTTTAATACCCCACCTTAAAAGTAGACAGATGATTCAATCAGAAAATCAATAGGGAAATCATATATTAATAAAACCAAACATCAATTTCATGGAACATTCTCCAAAATAGATAATATGTTAGGGCATAAAGCATGCTTACATAAATTCAGGAATATTGACATGACTTCCTGCATCACATCAGACCACAATACATTAAATCCAGAAGTTAGCAAGATAAACAACAGAACTCACACCAGCTCCTGGAGACTGAACAACACATTATTATATAATTAATGGGTCATGGAGAATATCAAAAAGGAAAATACAAAATTCCTATAACTGAATGATTATGAAAATACAACATATAGAAACTTATGGGACACAATGAAGGCTGTCCTTAGGGAAAAATTCATAGCACTAAATGATTCATAATAAAGATAGATCATGGGCTGGAGAGATGGCTTGGCAATTAAGCACTTGCCTGTGAAGCATAAGGACCCTGGTTCAAGGCTCCATTCTCCAGGACCCACGTTAGCCAAAGGCACATGGGGGCACACATGTCTGTAGTTCATTTGCATTGGCTAGAGGCCCTGGTGCACCCATTCTCTCTCTCTCTTTCCCTCTCTCTCTCTCTCTCTCTGCCTCTTTCTCTGTCGGTCGCTCTCCAATAAATAAATAAAACTGAATAAAACTTTAAAAATATAGATCATACATTAATGACCTGACCATTCACCTAAAGTCATTTTAAAAACAAGAACAATTCAACCCAAAGAGTTCCAGTTGGAAAGAAATAATTAAGATCAGAGCAGAAGTAAATGAGTTGGAACATAAGAAAACAATTAAAATTGATGAAATAAAGAGCTTGTCCTTTGAAAAGACAAACAACTTTGACAAACCCCTGGCTAGTTTGATAAAACAAAAGAAGAGAGGTCTCAAATTAACCAAGATT
This sequence comes from Jaculus jaculus, assembly GCF_020740685.1. Taxonomy (NCBI): domain Eukaryota; kingdom Metazoa; phylum Chordata; class Mammalia; order Rodentia; family Dipodidae; genus Jaculus; species Jaculus jaculus. The sequence continues at coordinate 124,401,859 of NC_059125.1, forward strand.
AAAAAAAAAAGGGAGAAGTCACAACAGACATCAGTGAAATTGGAAGAATCATCAGGACATATTTACAAAACCACTACGCCACAAAATTTGTTAGCTTGGAGGAAATGGATGAATTCCTAGGCACATACCACCTCCCAAACCTAAGTCCAGAGCAGACAAATCTCCTAAACCAAATTATTACATCCATCAAGATTTCAAATGTAATCCAAGAGGTAAGAGGATTCCTGTGAGTGCAAGGCTAGCCCTAGTGAAATCCAGGTCAGTCTGCACTACACTGAGATCTTACCTTGAAAAAACAAATAAATAAATAAACCTTTAAAAAACATAAATAAATAAAATATAATTCAAAACCTCCCCAAAAAGAAAAGTACAGGACCTGATGGATTATCAGCTGAATTCTAACAAACCTTCATTGAAGAACTGAAACCACTACTTTTCAAAAATTTTCACATAATCAGAATAGATAAAATACTCCCCAATTCTTTTTTATGAAGAGTGAATTCCCCAATACACAAACAAGAATAAGATATAACATGAAAATGATCAAAATACATTCCTGAGAATTCTGGAAAAATCCTCACAAATGGAATTCAATACAAATCAAAATCATTATAACCTCAATCAAGCAGGCTTAATCCCAGAGATGCAGGAATGGTTTAACATACAGAAATCAAACAAGGTAATATACCATATAAGTAAACTTATATACAGGAATCATATGATCATTTCATTATATGTAGAGAAGGCCTTCAACCAAATACAACATCATTTTATAACCAAACACTGAAGAGACTAGGAATGGAGAATTTACATCTCAACATAATAAAGGCTACATACAAAACACCTAAATCCCAACTCATACTTAATGGAGAAAGGCTCAAGGAGTTCCCATTAAGATCAGGAGTAAGATGAGGTGCTCCACTCAAACCACTGTTCAACATAGTACTAAAAATTCTAGCCTAGGCAGTAAGGCAGGAGAAAGATATTAATGGGATACAAATTGCAAAAAATCAAGTCAAAGTAGCCCTATTTGCAGATGACATGATACATAAGTGACCAGAAATACTATACCATAAAACCTCTAAATGGGTAAAGTCCTTCAGCAAAGTGTCAGGTAATTAAATCAACAAACAAAAAAATCAGTGGTGCTCCTATTCAAAGAAGATAAATATACAGAGAAAGAAATCAGTGAGGCTATCCCAAATTCAATATTTACAAAATAATAAAATACCTTGGAATAACACTAACCAAGGATATAAAAGACCTATATACTAACAAGATAAAAGCACTCAAGAAAGAAATTGAGGAGGGCATGAGAAGATGGAAAGACCTACCATATTCCTGGGTAGGTAGAATTAATATTGTAAAAATAGCAATTCTACCAAAAGCAATATAGTGATTAAACATAACACCAGTAGTAATCCCAGCATCATTCTTCACAGAGATAGAAAAAATAACAACATTTATATGGAAATTCAGAATGCCTTAGCTATCCAAACATATTCTCAACAAAAGAAACACCTCTGGAGCTACCACCATATCTGATCTAAAATAATACCACAAAGACATAATAACAAAAACAGCATGGACCTGGCATAAAAACAGACATTTAGTCCAATGGAATTAAGATCCAGCCCTTTGCTCAAGCAACTACTGCTACTTGATCTTTGACAAAGAAGCCAACAACATACACTGGAGACAAGATAACATCTTTATCAAACGTTGCTAGAGAGATTGTAGAAAAATGTATATGTAGAAAAATGAAACTTGAACCATTCTTCTCACCATGCAAAAAGAAAAAAAAAATCAACCTCAAATGGATCAAATACCACAATATAAGACCTGAACCACTTAAATTCCTGTAAGGAAAAATAGGAGGAACTCTTCAATATGTAGAGTTACATGGAGGAATAATTTTCCACAGAACAGAAAGATTACATTGTTTTCTTTTGACAGTTTTTTTTTTTTTAATCATCAGGGGCTCAAGTCTCAGAGGAAAAACTCTTTTTAATATTTTATTTTATTTATTTGAGAGAGAAAGATAGAGGGGGGATTGACAGACAGACAGAGAATGGGCAAGCCAGGGCTTCTAGCCACTGCAAATGAACTCCCAACATATGTGCCACCTTGTGCATCTGGCCTACATGGGCACTGGAGAATTAAACATGGGTCCCTAGGCTTCAGATGCAAATGCCTTAACCAATAAGCCATTTCTTTAGCCTTCAGAGGAACAACTACCAAAGCTGTTGCAGACTGTAATTGATACCAATCCTTGGTTTCCTGAAAATGGCACAATGGATCTGGCATAGTGAGCTCTGGTGGAGACAAGATATGAGATGAGCTTAGGAGAAGGGTAACCTCCAAAGTCATCCCTCTCTGTCAGTTCTGCTCTCAGTCCCAGGTCCTCCTTCTGGAGGGAACAACCTTCTCTTCTTCCCATTAAATAGTTACTATTAACCATGACCACCCACCTTTCCTGGGCCCAAGAAGATGACCTTTCCTTCATTCACTGTTCCATATCAACTAGCAGGAATCTCTTTTCCTTTCAAACATGTCTTGAATAATTTTACTGACCTTTCTCTACAGAACATGGCTTTTTGATGGGATTTCATATAAGGACTGATGCATGAGGTATTCTAATCACATTCTTTCCCTCAAGAGAGCAACTGGAAGCAACTAGAAAAGCTACTCTTAAAACAGTATACTCTGACATCAAAATATTAAAAAAGGGCCACTTTTTCTAACTTGTCCCTGCCTGTCAAGAGCCTAATTTGCCTGTAATTTTGGATTCTCTTCAGGTGTCTGAAAGAGTTCTTTAGCTTTCAAGAGCAAGATATATAGACTGAACAAAAGAATATGAAGCTTTGACCTAAAATGTTTAAAAAGATATGTCAATCTGTAAAGATATCTCCCTTTCTTCTGTCTAGCTCTCCAAAACAAATGAAAAATTATCTGCTGTAGATCTATATAAGTAACTTCATTGCTGATCTTTGATTTTATTGAGTTTTACATCTCAAAAATACAATATAATATAATACAATAGTGATTCAACTTAATTTTCATGAGACACATCTAGGATTCATATATTTATCTCATGTATGTTCATGATGTTTATATGTTTGTTTATGTATGTTGTCTTTCAAAAAAGACAGAATAAGAAAGTAAAATTCAAAATATATAAAGCTTGTGGCCACTTCAATTTTTCATTATTCTTAATTTTGCTTTTAATATATTTTTGGTATACCAACTTTAAGTGTGCATGTATATAAATGTGAATGTTTTGATGATATATTAATAGACCTTATAAGTATATATTCATAAACTTAAGTAATATTTCCTTCATAAAACCTATAAAATGTTATTTTTGGATTTACTAAATGTTTCACAAAACATAAATGCTACTTGTTTGGGCAATGTAATATTCACTGGAATCATAATTCATAAGATTCATTATGGTTTAGAGGTTAACATTGGATGCATAAATTTTGATAATGATTTCTTTCCAAAACAGGTTTGACCACATTTCTATTCCACTTTTCAATGATCATAGGTAACAATAATAAAACAACATAATACCTCTAAATATATGCTGAAGTTTCTTTAAATTGATTGACTATAATGAATTTCTTTTTCAGAATGATATACAAGTACCAAAAATAAAATTTGGTTTTAAATTTGATTTTATGTGCTTGTTCAGAATTTTTATGTAAAATTTCCTTTCCACAGTAGGACTTACAGAAGATGTCACCACAAAAAAAAAAAAAACAACAAAAAACAATAACAAAAAAAAAACATGACATTCAAAATCTGGGTTGGCTTATTTGTATATAAAAAATGGCTTTGTTAATTATTACACTAAGTTTGTATTTCTTTTAGATCAAATTTTGCTTTGGTATAATATTAAGATACAAAATCATTGCCTATTTATTCATGCTCTCCTTCAAAATAGTTTTTTTTAATATTTTATTTATTTTTTTGAGAGAGAAATATATATATATATAGAGAGAGAGAGAGAGGGAGGGAAGAGAATGGGCATACCAGAGCTTCTAGCCACTGCAAATTGTAGACATATATGCCACCATGTGCATCTGGCTTTCATAGGTAATGGGAAATTGAACTGGGGTCCTTACAGGGACTTGAACCTGGGTCTTTGGGCTTCACCAGCAAGCTAAGCCATCCCTCTTGCTCTAAAACAGTTTTGTTTAATGTTTAGATTTTCTGTTTTATTTATACTGTCATATATTTTTAAGTTATTGTCTCAATTCTAATTTGACAACATCTCCTTATTACTTTGAGTGGCTATCATAGCATGATGGATCCTGCTTCCCAAGATTTTATTCTCTCCCTCTTTGAGAAATTCTCTCACCAAGGAAGGGGGGTGTTAGGTGACATTCTTTTTCTCTCTCTAGACATATCATAAAGCCATCTTGAGATCAAAATACTTTGGCCAGGTAAGTACTACTACATTGACACACACACAAAAAAATAATGATACAAAGTCTATTATAATGGAAATAGAATTATTGACAACTCCCTAGTAGATAGAAAAAAGGAGAGTCACAAGACTCTCACCTGAAGTTGCTCTTGACAACTCCATAATACATGGAGAAAATGAGGATCACCAGACCCTCACCTGAGTTACAATTGTTCCCTTTCTTTTGTCCTCCCTCAATGTCAGAGTCTTCCCAAAGACAAACAAAAATATTTCACTTCTTCTTATAGGTGCTGTCTTGTCTTTAAGATTAATTAGTGCTATAAAAAATAAATAAATATAATCATTATTATAATTATTATTTGTTTTTGAGGTAGGGTCTCACTCTAGTTCAGGCTGAACTGGAATTCACTATGTAGTCTGAGGGTAGCATCAAACTCACTGCGATCCTCCTAACTCTGCCTCCCAAGTGCTGGGATTAATGGCGTGCACCACCATGCCTGGCTAGAATTATTTTTTAACTGACAAATTTTAAAACTACAGGATTTACGTGGCCTTTATAGTGTGACTTTGTGACTAAGGATGAGTGTGTGTGTGTGTGTGTGTTTATTCTTTTTATACTACAAGCATAGTATCATTGACTCATAAGTGAGTACTCATATAAATTAAGTAGCAATTATGCTGTTCATCACCAGGCACTTATCATACTGTCATGTGTTTATATTCCATGCAGTTTGTCTTTATATGTAACCAAATTTATGTCCATTAATTGTTCAAATGTACATGGATAGAGGACTTGGGGGTAAGACGGTGGCTTAGGAGCCAAGCCAAACCAGCCTAGGGCGGGATTTAAGCAAAACCCCAGCAAAATACAGTCTTCTTCAGAAAAGTGAAGGAGTATAGGTTATTCTTAGACACAGTGGACAAGCCAAAGACGCCAAGGCCCACCAGAAAGGAGGAAAACAGTGATTTTGGCTGTGCTCTGCGCACCTGCCCCGGGGGCAGTCCCACCAGGCAGCGGCAGCAGCAGCAGCAGAGACCAAGCAACAGATTTTTCAACTCCATCAGAGTTCTTGCAAAGTTAAGAAATCTGAAGTAAATACAGCTGAGATCAACTAAAGAGCTACTGAAAGTGTGAGCAACTCCAGAAGTCTGAATTCTCCCATCCCCCACCATCAGAACAACAAACCTTCATCATGCAGCCCCCAGTGGAAGCACAGCCAGCAGAGCAGGTCAGAAGTACAGCTGCACAAGACAACACAGAGGGATTGAGGCAGGCACTCATCATTGGTGAGACTGGAAGACACCCCAAAAGGTAACGAGGTTGACTGACAAAAAAAAAAAAAAAAAAAAAAAACAGGCACACAGTCCTGCAAGAGCTAATATTTCTTTCCTTGTCAGGGCAGATTATGGGGTATACATTCTTGGTTGGATTTACCATTTTCAAATAATCTGTATTTGGGGATTGAATATTTTTGCTTTGGTGCTTTCATACATAGAGAGCCTTTGTTTTGGCTTCTGTCATTATTGGGGCGGGCAGGACCTGATTCAAATCCAGGTTGACCTGGAACCCAATTTAGAACAGAAATCTTCACCTCCAAGCTGACAAGATTAAGGGTATAGAACAACACACACACCCTTAGGGATTTTGGCTTTATAAGACTATCTGTTTGTTTTAATCCCCTCAATTGCCTACTTTGTGCTGGTTTTTATTGATTGTGTATGCAATTGCAGTGGGAGACTTCAATATCCCACTTTCATCAATTGACAGGTCATCCTGGTAAAAAAATAAACAGAGAGACATCTGAATTAAATGACGTCATGGAACAAATGGACCTAACAGATATTTACAGAATATTCCATCCAAATGCTGCTGAATATACATTTTTTTTTCTCAGCAGCACATGGAACATTCTCTAAAATACATCATCACATAAATCAAATCTCCTCAGTTATAGGAAAATTGAAATAATGCACTGTACTCTCTGACCACAATGGGAATAAACTGCAAATCAACAACAAGAAAAGCTACAGAGCATACAGAAAATCATGGAGACTAAATAGTACATGATTAAATGATCAATGGGTCATTAAAGAAATCAAAAAGGAAATCAATAAATTCTTAGAATCAAATGATGATGATAATACAACATACCAAAACCTTTGGGATGCGATGAAGGCAGTCCTAAGTGGGAAATTTATAGCTCTAAGTGCCTATATTAACTATCAGAGTACTTGATGACCTACCAAAGGTTAGTGGTAAGACCCTACTGCTGAAGACATCTTATGTTGTTGACATGTAAAATAGAATGGCATGGCTGGCAGCTGGAAGAGAGTCAGTCCCCAGACAGTAAGCACGTCTAATGCTAGAAGGTGCTACATGGTTGACTGGTTGACTGGGGGAAAATGACCAACACCTGTCCAAGCAACTCATGGTCTAACCTATTTAGCAGCAAATAACCTGTTGTGATGCTCACACAAGTGAAATAGTGGTGCACAACCATGGTGGGAAACCATCTGCTCTTGATTTGGCTAACTGATCCCCTCAGTGGTACGGGACCCATAGCTGGATCTGGGAAACAAGTCAGAAACATATCCAAACATAAGCCCACTCTCCATTAACAAGTTATCACCAATCATAGGCTCCAAGAGGGCCTACACCTATTAAATTCTCTATAAAAAAGTAAGGGTTATCTCATTTGTTTGGTGCTAACTTATTTTCCATTGCAGAATATGTTTTTCTTTTTCAGATTGATATAGATCCTAAGGAGAGAACCACCCCATCATATCTCAAAAGGGCCCCGGGTGAAACTAAGAACAATTGGTGAGACAAGCAAAGGTTCTGTTTTCTTGGTGAACTGGGTATCAGCACAAGGATGAAGGAGATAAATACAGAGGAAAACCAACTCCTACCAAATCAGAGATCCAGAGACCCAGAGGCCCCCAACACCTCATTACTGAAGCACACCAAAAATGAAACCAACATGACTCAGAGAAATTTTGTAGAACAGGGGGTGGAAAGAATGTCAGAGCCACATGTTGGGACATGATATTCAGAGACATTTATCCTACCCATAACTGAGGGCTAATTCCACAATGCATGACCCATATACCTCAACTAGAACGGGCCAGGGGGAGGGGGTAGAAGATGGATGAGCCTAACAATGGTACCGAATTGACTGTATTTGCTGAGTACAATACTAATTTAAAAAAAAGAAATTAAAGAGTTCACAAATAAACAATTTAATGCTCCACCTAAAGGCTGTGGAAAAAGAAGATCAAGGAAAACCAAAAAGCAGTAGATGAGAAGAAATCATAAAGCTTAGGGCAGATATTAATGAAGTAATGAAACAACAACAACAACAACCAAAACAATCCAAAGAATCAATGAAACAAAGAGTTGGTTCTTTGAAAGGATAAACAAGATTGATAAACTGCTAGCAAATTTAAAATTTAATTTAAGAAGAAAGGCAGAAGTGACAAAAATTAACAAAAGTAGAGATGAAAAAGGCACCATTACAACAGATACCAAAGAAATTCAGACAATTATAAGGACATACTTTAAGAATATATACCTCTAAGTTTGAAAATCTGAAAGAACATGACAATTTCCTTGATTCATATGACCTACCAAAATTAAATCAAGATGAGATAAACCACTTACATATATACAGAAGAAGTACATAGATCCAATCAGTTATAAAAACCCTCCCATCTAGGGCACCTGGGGGCTTCCCTAGTCATTTACCCTCCTTTAAAACAGAAAAAAGAGCCTATCCCCATAAAGTCACTCTCCCATGAGGTTGAGGGGTCAGCACAATTCAAAGAACTATTTGCTGTCGTTCTAGCTTTAGACACTATTCAAGAGCCATTTAACTTATTTTCTGACAGCCTTTATGTTGTTAATTTATTACCCAACCTGGTTGAAGCCCATATTATATTGGACTCCAACCCTATATCTCCTTTGATGATTCAAGCTCGTTCCCTACTCAAACAAAGAATCAATCCCATTTTTCTTCAACATCTCAGGGGTCATCAAAACTTACCGGGATTTCTCTCTCAAGGAAACAATTTGGCTGATAAAATGGCTTCTATGCCTCAATGTAATACTATTACAGAAGCTACATGCTTCCACTTATTGACCCATGTCAACTGGAGAGGTCTCAAGCACAGGTTTCCACAGGTACCAGTCAAGAACCTTAAAAAAATTGTCCGGACATGTAAGTCCTGTCAGCCTTTCCTCCAAGTACCCCCCCTTCAAAATACAGGAAGCAATCCTCAAGGGCTCCGCCCTAATCATCTTTGGCAAATTGATGTCACACACTATTCTCCATTTGGAAAGCTTAAATATATCTTTCTTTCAGTCGATACCTTCTCCCGCGCCTGCTGGGCATCAGCACATGCCCGGGAAAAATCTAAACATGCCATTAGTCATATGCTTCAATGTTTTGCCACTCTTGGGCTACCTGATCAAATATTGCCCCTGCTTCATAAGCAAGGCCTTTATAGATTTTCTCCAGACCTGGAAAATTTCACATTCCACAGGCATCCCATACAACCCCCAGGGCCAAGCTGTAGTTGAAAGATATAATCAAACTCTCAAGTCTCAATTACAAAAACAAAAGGGGGAGTCCTTACCCCCACATGACCAACTAAAAAAGGCATTATTTACCCTAAACATTTTAAACTTTTCTAAAGAAAATAAACAATTATCCCCTTTTCAAAAACATTGGTCCTCATCTGTTACCTACAGTTCTATCTGGGTAAGATGGAGAGACCCATTGACTGGGGCCTGGAGAGGGCGTGATCCGGTCCTCATAGCAGGGAGAGGGTTTGGATGTGTCTTCCCTCAAGATGAAAAAAGACCCATTTGGGTACCAGCGAGGGACCTAAAATATTTGTCTGAACAAGGGGACACTGACAATCACTTTTCTAGGGAGTGTCCCACCCCTGAGGACTGTTCCTAAAATGGTCCTTTACCCTGCTAAATTAAATAGCTCCCTCCCTTGTGGAGGATTGCTGGCTTTGCCTCCAATCTGGGCCTCTCTGGCTGATTGCAGTACAGTTGTCCATACGACCTTAAAAAGCTGCTCAGCCACCTTCCCCATCCCCGTCCAGCTTTTCCCAATGTTTCCTCTGGGCATTTGGGCCCTTCCTTCTCCTAATAATTCCAGTATAGATGTGAGATACATTCATTTAACTCATTTTAACAAAACTGAGCCCAGTGCTCAACGCTGTCCGCCTTCTGGAATGGCTTATGTTTGCGGAGGCAAAATGGCCTGTAACTTTCTGCCCAGCAATTGGATGGGCCTTTGTGCCCCAGCCACCTTAATCCCAGATGTAGATATCATTCCTGGAAGCTAGATTCCTTGGCTAAGGTAGTCCTACAAAACAGGAGAGGACTAGACCTACTAACAGCCGAAAAGAGAGGCATATGTTTGTTTTTACAGGAAAAATGCTGCTTTTATGCCAGTAAATCAGGAATCGTCCAGGACAAGATTAAGAGGCTCCAGGAAGACATGGAGAGGAGGCGACGGGACCCCCAAGACAACCTGCTACAGACAGGCTTACATGACACCTTACATCCTCCCTCTATCTGAACCCCACCCCATCCTTCTACTCCTTCTTCTTCTCCTTCTTCTCCTTCTCCTTCTTCTCCTTTCCCTCCTCCTTATCCTCACTGTCGGGCCTTGTGTAATTAACAAAATTACACAATTTATTTACCAGCGGCTAGAGGTAATAAAACCTCATCAGGTCGAGATATCACAGGCTGACAACTAAGAAATTAAGTTCCTCAGATGACCCACTGCCACCTCCCCTGCCCTCCATGTGACCAATGACGGGTAAGATCCCCAGAAGAGGACAACCTAAGACAGGCCGTGGAGTGGCTCAGTGAGCTAAACACCTGGTACTCAATGACGGGTAAGATCCCCAGAGGGGGACAACCTAAGACAGGGGCCACGGTGACCAATGCTCTTACAAAAACAAAAGGGGGAGATGTTGGGCCCTGAAAGGCCTAGGCGTGAGGCCTAGTGGAACTTCCTAAGCCTAGCTAAAGTTTGGCGACCTGTCTCTGGCCAGCTATGACTCAGCAGGATGCCTAAGGGCTTCTGGCCTGCTACTTCCTCGTGGTAATTGTAATTACCATTTCAATAGTTAAAGTTTACTATTGGCCCTTACCTCTTCTCTCACCCTAAAATTTCATCCTTCATCCCCAACATGATATAGGCAACTGCTCAGAGTAATAAAGCGAGTTGTTCCTGCATTGCAAAGAAAAAAAAAAAAAAAAAAAACCCTCCCATCTAAAACAAGCCCAGGTCCAGATGGATTCACTAGTGAATTTTACCAGACATTCATGGAAGAACTAGCACCAATGCTTCTCAAACTTTTCCATAAAATAGAAAAGGAAGGAATTCTACCCAACTGCTTCTATGAAGCCAGCATCACCTTCATACCAAAAAAAAAAAAAAAAGAAAAGAACAAAAAAAGAAAATTACAGACCAATCTTCCTCATGAACATAGATGCAAAAATTCTGAACAAAATATTGGTAAACAGAATACAAGAATCTATTAAAAAATTATTCAGCCCGACCAAGTTGGCTTTATCCCAGGTTTACAGGGATGGTTCAACATATGTAAATCAACAAATGTAATATATCATATAAATGATCTGAAGGACAAAAATCACATGATCATCTCAATATATGCAGAAAAGGCATTTGACAAAATCCAACATTACAGAAACTGGGACTGGAAGGATCATATTTCAACATAATAAAAGCTATTTCTGACAAACCTACAGCCAACATAATACTAAATGGTGAAAACCTTGAAGATTTTCCACTAAATTCAGGAACAAAACAAGGGTGTTAAGTGTCCCCACTTTTATTTAATATACTACTGGAAGTCTTAGCTATAGCAATAAGGCAAGAGACACTCATAAAAGGGATAAAAATTGGAAAAGAAGAGATCAAATTATCGCCATTTGCAGATGATATGATTCTTTACATAAAAGACCTTAAAAACTCTACCAGAAAACTGATAGAGCTGATAAATACTTTAGCAATGTAGCAAGATACAAAATAAATACATATAAATCAGTAGCTTGCCTATATACTAACAACAAATGTGTGGAGAATGAAATCAGTGAATCTCTCCCGTTCACAATTGTCTCAAAATTAAAGTACCTTTGAATAAACTTAACTAAGGAAGTGAAGGAGCTCTAAAATGAGAACTATAAAACACTCAAGTGAGAAATTGCAGAAGACATAAGGAAATGGAAAGATATCCCATGTTCTTGGATTGGAAGAATCAATATTGTGAAAATGTCAATCTTACCAAAAGCAATCTACATATTTAATGAAATCCCCATTAAAATTGCAATGGCATTCTTCACAGGAATAGAAAAAAATCCAAAATTTCATTTTGAGGCACAAAAACCTCTAATAGCCAAAATAATTTTGAGCAACCAAAATAAGGCTGTTGGTATCACCATACCTGATTTTAAGCTATATTACAAAGCCATAGTAACAAAACAGAATGATATTGGCACAAAGACAGAATTGTAGATCTCTGGAACAGAATAGAGGACCCAGACATTAATCCAGGAAGCAACAGCCATTTGATTTTTGACAAGAATGCCAAAAATATTCATTACAGAAAAGACAGCCTATTCAATAAGTGTTGCTGTGAATACTGGATATCTATATGTAGAAAGATGAAAATAGATCATTATCTTTCCCCATGCATAAGAATCAAATCAAATTGGATCACGGACCTTAATATAAGACCTGGAACTCTGAAATTGCTAGAGGAAAAGGTAGGAGAAACCATTCAACATATTGTCATAGGTAATGACTTTCTAAATATAACCCCAATTGCTCAGAAAATAAAACCACTAACTAACTACTGGGATCTAATGATATTACAAAGTTTTTGTAGAGCAAAGGACACTGTGAATAGAGCAAAGAGACAACCTACAGAATGGGAGAAAATCTTTGCCAGTTACACATCTGACAGAGGATTAAAATCCAGAATATACAAAGAACTCATAAAACAGAACAATAAGAATTCAAACAACCCAATCAAAAACTGGGCTATGGAACTAAATATAGAGTTCTCACTGGAAGAAATACAGATGGCATATAAACATCTAAAAAAACATCCTTAGCCATCAGGGAAATGCCAAATAAAATTACCTTGAGATTCCATCTCTCTCCCGTCAGAATGGCTACCAAGAAAACAAATGACAATAAGTGTTGGTGAGATTGTGGTAAAAGGGGAACCCTTCTGAACTGTTGGTGGGAATGTAATCTGTTACAGCCACTGGAGAAATCAGTATGGAGGTTCTTGAGACAGTTAAAAATAGATTTGTCATATGATCCAGCTATAGCACTTCTAGGTATATATCCTAATGACTCTTCTCAGTACCTTAGAGATACTTGTACAAGTATGTTTATTGCTGCTCTATTCACAATAGCTATGAAATGGAACCAGCCTAGATGTCCATCCACAGATGAATGGATAACAAAGATGTGGTATATCTACACAATAGAGTTCTATTCAGTGGTAAAAAATAAAAAAGAAATTATGAAATTTGCAGATAAATGGATGGATCTGGAAAGGATTATACTATGTGAGGTAATCTAGGCCAAGAAAGCCAAACGTCACATGTTCTATCTATATGTGGATCTTAGCTACAATTGTATAGACTTGTGTGTGATCTGGAACCAATCATCAGTAGGGGAAGCACATAAGCTAGAAAAAAGCTATAAGAGAGGAAGGAAAGGGAAGGTCTTAGGAGGGTGGTATTGTATATATATATAAGTAGAAGAACAGATTACAGGGAGGGCAAAGGCCTAAGTGAGGTCACTGGAAGAGATTATAAAAGAAAGATGGGGGGGAGGATCAACCAAAATTTAAGATATTCTGAATAAGTCATACAAAGATCTACTTTTTAAAATAACAGCATATCCAGAAACCATAGATTGTTACTAGAAAATTTTCAGTGCCTAGGATTAGATACCTCCCAGTGACTCATGTTCCAGGGAGGTCTATGTTGCCTTCAAAACATTACAGGCTTTTGCCAAGGCCCTTGGTTCCCTGTATAAAAGAGATGGTAAGACCCTATTGATGATGTCTTAACATTCCTGAGCAGCAAAGTCACTAAAATCAAAGTGGTGCTGAGCATAAAATCTTCTCCCTGTAGACAAGCAAACTGAAAACGGGGGGGGGGGGGACCTGCACTGTACGAAGTCTTATGGGAGACAGAAGTCATCAGTGGTGAAAACAGTGGACATTGGAAACCTCAAGTTTGGCCAGACAGGCCAAATATCTGAATGAGTGCAATAGTGGTATGTCTGCTCTGGGGGAACAAACTGCTCTCTAATTGGACTGATGACCCACTCTATGGAAACAAATACATGCCTGGTACTGAAAACTTAATCAAAAGCCTATGGCAGGAGAGGTCATGAGACTTAGGGGTATAAAACCTTGCCTTGTCTGGAGAAATGTATATATTACTCTCACAAAATTGCCCTGAAAGCACTACACTTAATGTTCATACTCATATATAATTTTACTCTCACTTCTGGTTAGGAAGCTTCTCTTTTTGGATGGTGATGGCCACTGGGATGGCCCAAAAGGCAACATAGTGCTGAGAAGAAAGGATGGAGGAGTGTGCAGAACTGAAACATCTCATACCCTCCAAGGCTTAGGGTCCATTGCAGAAGAGGTGGTGGAAAGAATGTAAGAGCCAAAGGAAGGGTACCACTCCTTGCATACAACTGTCAAGACAGAATTTGGCATCGATATCCAAGACCTGGCAGTGCCTAGCAATACCCACACAAGGCCCTCATAATAGGAGAAAAAGATGATGACATCAAATTAAAAGAGAGACCCATGGACAGAGGGAGAGGATATGATGGAGAGCAGAGCTATGATGGAGAAAGCATGGGAGGGCATGAGAGGGGAGGGAAATACCATGGTTTGTTGTCTTTAAGTATAGAAAATTTCAATAAAAATATTTTAAGAATATATGGATAAACATTAAAATAATACTAAATTGTTAAATTCAGGATTGCAATATATTTAAAATAATTCATGTCTAAGCTTTTGGCTTTAAGCTTGTTCATGCTTATTGCACCTACTTTAAAGTTACATTCTAAATATATATGATAATTTAAATGGTTAACAAATTAATTAACTTGTGTTTGTTAATAACAAACCACAAGATTTAATATATTTTGTCTATATTTATAGTTGTTAGAATTTCTGTGAAGTACAGCTTCCTGGATTTTCATTTTAATTTCTAAATTATAAAAATAATAATGTTAATAAAATTAATAATAAAAAGAAACCATTCAACATAAAAGGATAGAGTATGTTTTCAACTTTAAAAAGTTTTTAAATCAAAAGGGACACAACATATATATATATATGATGTTATTTAACCAAAAGAAGGGGGAATAAGGCATAAGGCCAAAGTTACCCATGACTATACTACATGATATTATCATTACTTTTAATTTTTTGTTAATATTCAAAATGATGGTTTCATGGCTGCTCAAACTCAGAGCAACTCACATCAATCCTGCCCAGGCCTCTGCAGACCAGGAAGGTCCTATAGTGACCTGACGATCCTGAAGAAACTTTCTCATCAGACTGAGGTGGTCTTGACTATTTCAGGGCAGGACAATCTAAAGTCCCACTACTGTTCTTGTGGACATGATGGCAGTCATCTCCTGAACAGTAATGAATTTATTCTTGGCAAAAAGGAATACATATTGGGCTTTCTTTGATGACTTCCCTTTATAGGAACCAAGTACATGGGTGGATCCACTTTCTCCTATTTTGAATAATGTCACTTCTTGGCTTGGAGGCAT
The DNA here is from genome assembly GCF_020740685.1 of Jaculus jaculus. Taxonomy (NCBI): domain Eukaryota; kingdom Metazoa; phylum Chordata; class Mammalia; order Rodentia; family Dipodidae; genus Jaculus; species Jaculus jaculus. The sequence goes on from NC_059125.1 coordinate 124,417,174, forward strand.
ACAGCCACCTGAAATTAATAGCCAATTTAATCTTACCCACATTTTACACTCAGAAATTAATTACTCATCTACTCATTTGTCAGTATGCATGGGTTCTAATAATTTATGCCTTACACACAAGCTACAGTCTTGGCTCCATTTAAAAACTAGCCAATCTTAGTTTTTAGTTGCAGGTAGTTATACACATGACAAAGCAAACATTTCTTTCATCCTCTTATATCCCTCAGCTCTGTCCATACAAACACTCATCCTGAGTTTCAAGAAATCTCATGAAAAATATGTTCTGGCCTTATAGAACATATTGACAAACTGGGAAATTGTTTTAGTGCTGATTGGGGCCTTGAAGGTTGGTTTCATAATAACCATAACTGTTCCTTGTTTTTCTATATTTTTATCAATGGTACAATAATATACAGAAAAATTCTGTTATATAGAGAGAAGAAGGGCTATCTAGTCCCCAACCCTCTTTAGAAAAAGGACCACTAAAAACCACTATTTGGTGACTTTGTCTTTTTAAATTATTCAGTATTGGTAAATAAATTTACAAAAGTAAATAATGTCTCCTTACTTAAAACCACACTGGACAAATTCACCTTTATACTTCTCTTCCATATGTCATTCTCATCAGTCCTTTCAACATTGCACAAAAATAAAAATATTTCATATTCTATACTCTTCTAACTACTACTATGATGCTGGTATTTGCTGATTATTTAGTAATTAAAGTATAATTATGTGATATGAGTCCTATGTCCTATTACAATAAATTATTCTGAGCCTTAAATAGAATTCAGGGCTCTTACTATATTTAATAAAGTAGTATAATACTTTAACAGACCTAAATGGGTTTTGGTACACTTGGTCATTATAGTCACTGATATTTTTATACTAACTGCTTCTGTCATGGCAGTGACAAAAGTCACCTAACCTACCCTAACAGCACTGTATATAAAACTTTGTGTATGGTAATGAGTGGCATTGGTATACAATATGAAATAGAGGAATAAAACCTACTAACCTAAGTAATTACACAACTATAACATATGTTTGGGACCAAATTCAAGCCACTCAGCTCCAGAGCTCTTTAATTTGTGATTGGAGACATAAGTCCATATGTATGACACCATTTCTTTAAAATAAATCAAGGGCAGGAGAGATGGCTTAGCAGTTAAAGCACTTACCTGTGAAGCCTACGGACCCAGGTTCAATTCTCTAGTACCCACATAAGCCAGATGCATAAGGTAGTGCATGCATCTGGAGTTAGTTTGCAGTGGCTAGAGGCCCTAGCAATCCATTCTCAATTTCTCTCTCTCTCAAATCAATTAATTAAAATAAGTTAATAAACACATCTAACCATACATGGGTCAAAATTTAAAAAAGGAACATCTTCAAGTGTCTCTACTTAATTATATTAGTATAAACAATGCTTGTCTTCCAAAAAGATATCTTGACACCAGGATTTCACCAACAATTTGCCTTGGTTTAGTCCATTCTCCCAGTTTTCAAATATTTGGCTTTCCACTTTGGTGGCCATTAGATTAATTATCTGTAATTTTTTCTTTGTACAGTCAGAAGGATCAATCTAAAACTACTTACTTGGCATCAACAACAATATGTCTGGTTCATTAGACCACTTTTAAAAGTAAAAGAAAAGGGAAGATGTGAATATCCAGCTAATTTGTAACAGGGTAATCTTTGCACAAGCTAAACCTGAGGACATGGAAAGATATGTACCTTGGGTGGAGCTTGTCCTTTAAAAACATTTGTTCATCTTTATTTATTTATTTGAGAGAGAGAGAGAGAGAGAGAGAGAGAGAGAGAGAGAGAGAGAGAGGGAGAGAGAGAGAGAGAGAATTGGTGCGCTAGGGCCTCCAGCCACTGCAAACGAACTCCAGATTTGTGCTCCCTTGTGTATCTGGCTAACATGGGTCCTGGGGAATGGAGCCTCGAACCGGGGTCCTTAAGCCTCACAGACAAGCACTTAACAACTAAGTCATCTATCCAGCCCTGGAGCTTGTTCTTTAAGGCAGCAACTCACAGCTTTTCCAAAGGTTTCCTGATGTAATAAACAAAAACAAACAACTCATGATCTGATCTGATGCAAAGTTGTGATCTGTCTGATGTTCAGACTCCTTGTGGTTTAACTGCTTGAAACTAATTAAAAGCTGTGAGTACAATCAATTCAGGGCACACTCAAGTGTATACTTCCATTGACCCTCCTTTAAATCATATTTTACATGTTGTGTGTTTATTTCACATTCACCCTAACCCTCATTCACTCCTAGTGGGAGTGCAAACTTATATACTCACTGTGTAAATCAATATGAAGACTCCTGGAAAAGATGAAAAATAGAGCTACTCACTGATACAGCTATTCTATTATTGTGTCTAAACCATAAAGTCTCCACTCTTCACTACAGATATTTGCTCAATCATGTTTAAAGCTGCTCAATTCACAATAGCTAAAACATCAACCCAGATCTCCATCACTTAACAATTAGATAAAGATGTGATACATATACAAAATTTAATTTTACTCAGCAGGAAGGAGAAAAGATGCAATAAAAATGTAGGAAAATAATCAGATTGGGAACAGGTCATACTAAGTGAAATCACACAAGCCCAGAAAGACAAATGCCCCATCTTCTTCATCTTCTGTGATTCCTAAATTGGAACCTCTTGAGTTGCAGGTATACCTGACAGGCAATTCTAAGGACAGATAATAGGGATGAAATTGTTTGGGGGAAGTAGAATGGGATGGCTGGGGGAAATAAACAAAGAACTAAATCCAAAAGGCATTGGTACCATAAAAACCTTTCTCCTGGATATCAGACTAAAAGATATAACTCTCAATAGGAGTATGTTTGGATCATCTGGAAAGTATGGCCCTGGGGAGGGTGGGATGAAGCCTAACTCTAAAACATTTGGCTCTGGCTTGTAACTCCAAGTACCAGAAATCAGTTGCTATAACATTGAGCTGTTGATCAGAGAGACCTACAAGGTCCCCCAAATAAGACAGGATGCTGTTAAAGCACTTGATTAGCCACCTGAGGTAAAAGGTAAGACTCTATTGCTGAAGATACCACATGCTGCTGATGCAGACTTTCAAGAGCTTCTGGCTGAATCTGGAAGGAAGCCTGTTCCTGATGGTTAGGCTTCATAATGCTGGAGATCACTACATAAGCTACTGGGCGGAAATGGACAACAATGTTGTGAGCAGGAAGGGGATCCTGCTATATGAAAGCAACCACCCTGACAAGATGTACACAACTGTACAATAGTGGCACGCAGCCTAAGTGGGTAGCCAATGGCTCTTTAATTGGCTAAGAGAGCAGTTCAATGGAAAGGAGCCTGTACCTGGGACTGGGAAGCAAGTTACAATTCTATGGAGCCCTAGATTATGGACTCCAAAGAGGAGCTCCCTTTAGTCTTTGCCAAAAATGAGGCTACACCAATCAAAATCTCTCTAATTTAACAATGCTTATCCCCTTTAACCTATGCTGTTCTCATTCTTGTTGGAGAATCTTGTTTTTCTTTTTCGGAAATCAGCAAGAAGCAAGGACATCCAAATCTATCAAAAATACAAGAAAAAATAGTTGATTCCCTTGCAGGAGATGAACCACTCTTTGCAAATCAGCTAGTACCCACCACAGAGGAATTGTGAAGGTAAGAAAGAGTGCTGCTTCTATGGTGAACCTGACAACCAGCCTTAGCATGATGGAGACAGACATTAAGGATACTCAGAATGTATTAAAGCAGAAATCCAGAGGCTTCTGAGAGTTCAACACTATAAAGTAGATTTAAAACACAACCACTGAGGCACAGGGAATTTTGTGGATGTTGGGGTGGACAGATCGTAAGAGCTACAAAATACTGAGCTTATTGACCCACCCTGCCAAGAATGACTGACTGCTGCTCTCACAACTCATAACCCTCAACACCATGATGAGTATCAGCAATCCCACTAAGGATGACCCTCTGTGGAAGAGGGACAGGGAGGAGGGAAAGAGGGTAAAAACCCATGATATGTCCATACAAAGTGTCCACTTAATTAAAAAGTAATAGAAATTAAAAAATAATATCTAGGCCAGGCTGAAGTGTGGTAGTTCAGTACATCTGACATTCTGTTCTGACCACAGGCTACTCTAGGTGAGCCCCTTCTCACAGTTGAGCATATGTGATGCCACATTACATCACATATACCACACCACACCATATACACTTCACAAAAGCAAAATATAAATAAATAAAAAACAAATAAGACTTTTAGATTGCTTGCCCCACTTACCTTCACATGCAAAAAAAAAAATAAGCAATTAATTGAATTACAGTTTCTTACAATGTTACTGGCAATGAATCTGCAAATCAAGTTCTGTGGCAGCATGGAAATATTACACTGATAGCAAGTGTTTCTACTATTTATCTACACATTTTATTTCACTCTTGGTTGTACATACTAATATTCATAATAGAATCCTCCTAGATTTTAGCACCAAATCAATTCACAAAGAAAATTGTGTATTTTAACAACTTCTTGTAAAGTAATTTTCAAATAGATAGTTTTGGCTTGAAACTAATCAAATAACTGCTTTTATCAAATGTTTCTTTCACCATATTTGGATCATGTTTTGTCAAGTAGTCTATAAAATATGAAGGTATATGCTAAATCCCTACTTTTTTATCTAGAAAAGAAATATGTTGATGAGAAACAACTACCAAAAGAGATTGATAAATAACCCATCAGATTTTTGTATCATTCTAATTGATGTTTACAATGATTACTGCAATTTTCTTTTACAATTTAATCATATGCAATAAATTTTCTTCACAGATTCAGAAAATGTTCGTTACTTTAATTATGGTTTTGTTTTGGGTTATGTGCAAAAATGCATAATTTCAATTTACAAATTTTATTTTGATTGGTTCTACATAGAGGTTTTTGACTTTTGATCAATATTATATTTTCCATGTCAATAATAAATATTGATGTAACAAAATAAGTGCAAGTATTGTGATAACCACTGGGAAAATAAGTCAATGTTTCCTCTATATTTTTTTCTAAATTAAAATTCTCCTTCCAACAAGCCATTATTAAAAAATAAAACCTAAAAAGGATAGATCCAACTCATATTGTTAAGCATTATCTTTGAAATAGCTTATCATAAGATACAAAAAAAAAATGTTTTAAGGATGTTTGCGAGTTAACTGCTTTTCCATTTGCTTCTTTGGCTTTTTTTTGAGTAATCTACTCCATAATGTGTTTTTATAATGGAAGACGATGAAAAGTGAAATTGATAAAGATGCATAATTGGTTTTTCTTTTTATTGGGAGCTTCTGTTCAAATTTTTCTGCTATCTTCCTGTAGAATGCTAAAATTCAAAGACTGCAGATGGTATTTAAAATGTTTTTCCCTTACATGTTTCAGTCCAAAGTATTATGTTCCATGTATCACAAGAAATAATTAAAGCCTTGAAAATCACGATGATGATGATGGGTTTCTTTTTTGTTGTTTATGCATGAATAAATGCAATGCAAATGGACATTTTGAAGTAATTCAAAGGACTTAATTTATAATCAAATACTTTTATTTAGTCCCAGAAACGGATAAGAACCCTATCAAGTATTCTGAATCAAAAATAAAATAAAATCCCTGATGACAAATTACCTTGGTTTCAGAGACTTCTCAACATGTTTATCTATGTATGAAGAAACAATTCAGTTTATCTTTCTCATACATTTCCACATCTGGCCTGAAAATGCCTGCTGTGGTGGTTTGAATTATGTGTCCCCCATAAACTCATTTGTTCTGAATGTTTGATCCCTAGCTGAAGGAATTTTGGTAGTTGGATCCTTACTGGAGGAAGCTTGTTGTTGGAGGCAAGCTTATGGGTGTTATATCCTGGTCCCCCTGGGCAGAGTTTGGCTCTTTTTCATGCTGCTGTTTCTATCTGCTATGGCAGAGGTCAAGTACAGCCTCTACTCATGCTGTAATTTCCCCTGCCAACATGAAGATTTCTCTCAAGACTGTAAGCAAAAATAAGCAACTTTCCTTCCATCAGGGGCTTCTATTTGGATACTTTGTGACAGCAACAAGACGGTACTACAGGGCTGGAGAGATGGCTTAGCGGTTAAGTGCTTGCCTGTGAAGCCTAAGGACCCCGGTTCGAGGCTTGGTTCCCCAGGTCCCACGTTAGCCAGATGCACAAGGGGGCGCACGCGTCTGGAGTTCGTTTGCAGAGGCTGGAAGCCCTGGCGCGCCCATTCTCTCTCTCTCCCTCTATCTGTCTTTCTCTCTGTGTCTGTCGCTCTCAAATAAATAAATAAATAATTTAAAAAAAAATAAAAAGAAGGTACTACAATAATAAAATTAGTGCCAATAAGTGGAGTTGTTTATGCTAGAAGCCTGCTATAACTGTTAGCCTTCTAAAATCGATTTGTGGAAGGTCTTAAATCCTTAGCCCAAGACATGCCTTGCAGTGCTCTAAGCAATCTTATAGATCATTCTAATCAGAGTTGAAAGACCTAAGTGTAGTGAGATGTATGGATTATGAGGTTTGGCTTATGAATGGAAGGAAAATTTTGTAGGAACTGAGCTGGAAACATTTCATATGAGAAGATTGATGCATTCTCCCTTCCTGTGGCCTGCGAACTTGTGCATGGTTATGTTGCATAGAAATGGTCTGATTTGAGTAGAAAGATATGGAACAGAGAAGAATGAAAGCTTTGGACTAATGATATCAGATTGGTTCAGTTCTAATTGTTTGAGCGATTACAGCCATTTAGATTACAAACATTGAGATTACAACCATTGTTCTGCATTGGGACAACTGGAAGAATTCTGATTCTTTTGAAAGCAAGGGGCTGAATGCCAAAGAAGTGACTTGTTCTTCAGTGTCTGCTTTATTCCTCCTGCTCCCACATGAACAAGTTGGTAGGGCACCCATGCAGTATAACAAATTTAAGAAAGAGAAAGTCATTGGATTTGCAATTCTATTTTTCTTTTTTAGAAATGGTCATGGACAAGGTGAGGTAGAATAATTGGTAGTCCTTGTATAGAGGACCAATGGTGCCATGAGGATGAACCATGGGTTATGGTGGAGAACTAATGGAGATTCCAGGATGATGGGATAGATGCTGAGGAGAACTTGAAAGAGGGATGGAAACTGTACATAAAACAGGCACTAGAAAATACAAAACAAATTTAAAAAGTCCAAAACTGTATAGAATCTCTTAAGAATAGATGCAGCCATGTGGAGGATAGAAAATCAGAACTGGAAGACAAAACAGAAGAAACAGTTCATGAGTCCAAAAGTTTCAATAAGTTCAAAAAAATTTTAACAGAACATGAGGGAAATGTGGGATACCCTTTAATGTTCCAATATTTGGATCATGGGAAGACCAAACTGGGAAGAAATTCAGATCAATAGCATGGAGAACTTATTCAACAAAATTAGTGAAGAAAATTTTCCCACCATATAAAAAGAAAGTTTCATCAAGTTACAAGAAACTACCAGAACTCCAAATAGACTTGACCAAAGGAGAAATTCTCCTGGATATATTATCATCAAGACTCTAGACATTGATACCAAAGAGAAAGTCCTAAAAGCAGCTAGGGAAAAACAACACATTACATATAAAATAATCCCATCAGAATTACTTGAGACTTCTCAATGTAAACCCTGAAAGCCAGAAGGGCCTGGAATGGAATGCTAAAATGTCTGAGAACTTATTGCTTCCAACCCAAACTACTCTACCCAACAAAAGAAGCCCTCATAATAGATGGTGAAAGAAAAACTTTCCATGATAAAAGTCAGCTGTATAACTCTGTATGAACACAGAGCCAAGCCTACAGAGATTACTTCAGGGAATTCTCTGCACAGAAGAAACAGATATCCAACCTCAAGTGCCTAAGAGAAGCATATCACAATGACCAAACTCAGAGAAGGCACAGCAAACTACGAAGTCCAAAAAAATCACCAAATTTCATAAACCATCACAATATAGAAAGGATTAAATCAAACCTCACAGTTATTACCATAAACATTAATGACCTTAATTCACCATTCAAGAGATATTAGCTAACAGGGTGGGTCAAAATATTAGACCTCTCAATCTGCTGTCTTCAAGAAATCCACCTCACCACTAAAGACAGATACCTCCTCAGTGTGAAAGTGTGGAAAATGATATTCCAAAAAAATGGAAATAAGAAACAAGCAGGCATAGCTATACTAATATCAGATAAAATAGAATTCAAAGCAAAAGTAATAAATAAAGACAAAAAAAAGGCCACTTCTTACTTATCAAGGGAATGATCCATCAAGGGGATATCACAGTCATCAATCTTTATACACCAAATACAGGCACACCAAAATTCATAAAACTAAACCTACTTGAAAATGAAACAGAAATAACCACCAACACCATCATAGTCGGGGACTTCAATACATCACTCTCAGCAATTGATAGATCATCCAAACAGAAAGGCAACAGGGATGTAAGAGACCTCAACAACACCATATATCAAATACACCTCACAGACATCTACAGAACATTCTACCCCAAATCCAAAGATTTCACATTCTTCTCAGCAGCCCATGGCACCATCTCTGAAATAGATCATATACTGGGCCATAAAGTCTGCCTCCATATATTTAGGAAAATTGACATAATGTACTGCATGGTATCAGATCACAATGCTATACTGCTAGAAATTAACAACAGAGAATGTGCCAGGAACCTCACCAGCTACTGGAAACTGAAAAATACACTTTAAAAAATAAATGGGTGTGGCGCACGCCTTTAATCCCAGCATTCGGGAGGCAGAGGTAGGAGGATTGCCGTCAGTTCAAGGCCACCCTGAGACTCCATAGTGAATTCCAGGTCAGCCTGGGCAAGAGTGAGGCCCTACCTCAAAAAATAAACAAATAAATAAATAAATGGGTGGCTGGAGAGATAGATTAGTGGTTAAGGCATTTGCCTGCAAAACAAAAGGATCCTGATTCAATTATCTAGGACACACATAAGCCAGATGCACAAGGGGCTGTATGCATCTGGAATTCATTTGCAATGGCTAGAGGCCCTGGCATGCCCCATTCATTCTCTCCCTTTCTCTCTCTCTATCTCTGTGTCTCTCTTTCTCCCCCCTCTCTTCCACTTTCTCTTTCTCAAAAAAATAAATAAAATATTAAAAAATAAATGGGTAGTGGATGAAATAAAAAATAAAATTTCAATATTTCTAGAATTGAATGACAATAAGAACACATTGTAGCAAAACTTATGGAACACAATGAAGGTTGTCCTTGGGGGCAATTCATAGCACTAAATGTGTTTATAATAAAGACACAGAGATCCCAAATCAATAACCTAACAAATAAAGATATTGGAAAAACAAGATGAATCTAACCCAAAAAGCTCCAGAGGGAAAGAAATATTTAAGAGAACATAAATTAATGTATTGAAAACTAAGAAAAAAATAAGAAAATTGATGAAACATAGAGCTACTTCTTGGAAAAAAATAAACAAGATTGATAAACCCGTGGCCAATTTTATCAAGCAATAAAAAGAGATGCTTCAAATTAACAAAACTAGAAATGAAAAAGAATAGATCACAACAGACATAAGTGAAATTGAGAGAATCATCAGGACTTATTTCAAAAACCTCTACTCCATGAACCTGGATAATATGGAGAAAATGGATGAATTTTTGGACACATACCACCTGCCAAAACTAAACTCAGAGTAGATTAAACTCCTAAACAAACCTATCCCATCCATGGAGATTGAAAGGGCAATAAAAACCTCCCCAAAAAGAAGAGTTCAGGACTAGATACTTTCTCAGCTGAATTCTACCAAACCTTCATAGAAGAACTGAAACCAATTTTTCTCAAATTGTGCCACATAATGGGAGAACAGGGAAATCTCTACAACTCCTTTTATAAAGCTAGTATCACCATAATGCCAAAACCAGGCAGAGATGCCAAGAAAAGAAAACTATAGGCCTATTTCCCTGATGAACTTAGATGAAAAGATCCTGAAAAAAATCCTCACAACTGAATTCAACAGCATATCAAAAGTATTTTCCACCTTGGTCAAGTAGGTTGGTTCAAGGAAATCTGTCAATGTAATACACCACATAAATAAACTTAAACAAAAAATCCACATGATCTTTTCAATAGATGCAGAAAAGGCCTTTGAAAAAATATATTGTCACTTAATGATCAAAACATTGGAGAGAACTGACATGGATGGTTTATATCCGTACATAATAAAGGCTATATGTAAAGGTCCTAAATCCCAAACCAGACTCAATGGGGAGGGACTGAAGTAATTGCCATTGAGATAAGGAACAAGACTGGGTGTCCACTCTCCACAGAGGCTCCCAAGACTTCATCAATGAACTAGACCTAAGATGAAAACGTGTCTCCGGGAAATTTGTGGAAGAGGTGGTGGAAAGGTAGTCATAGTCACAAGTTAGGACATTATACACAGAGACATTGCTTCTTCCCCATAACTGATGGCTACTTCCACAATGCATGACTCACAATCCCCAAGGAGGAGGGTCCCTCCGGAGTGGGGAGGACAGAGAGGAGGCTAATGATGGTACCAGCATGGCTGTTGACACACTGAGTATGTACATAACTAATAACAAAAAAATCAATAAATAAAAATAAAAGGAAATAGAAAGATACACAGTAGATAGACACACAGATAAATAGAAAGGTAGACAGAAATGTGTTTAAACTATTTTCATCTAAAATAAAACTAGAAAGTCCTAAGTTTCTGTTGACATTTTTTCAGTGCTCTAACTAAATAACCCAATTTATTTCACTTTACATAACATACAAATATATTGGTTTTTTAGTCAGCTCCTTGATACTGGATACAAATCCAAACAGAAACAGCCTGTGGGAGGAAATCAATTTTTTCTGGCTTACAGTTTCAGGGAAAACATCATCAATGGCAGAAGAAGCTGGCTCACTTCCAGAGACCCAAGCAGAGAGACATTACCAAGAGTCAACAAGCACAAAACACGAAGAGCCAATACCTCAATCTCCACTCTTCGCATCTTAGGGTTGAACTACAAAATCCCTCCCTATGCCAGTGATGTAACTCTTTCTCAAAAGGGCTACATACAGCTCAATCTTGATAGAAAATGACTGAGTCTATGGGGCCATACATTCATACTGCCACAAATAAAATGATAAAAATGGTATTGAGCTTTAAAAGTAATAAGAAACTTTGGTAAAGATAAATCAAGTACATTTGGCAATTACTTACATCTACACAAATACACTTGGTTCTTAGTATGAATTGAGAGAAAAAGTAGATACATTAGGTGCCAGATAATTTATGCAAAAGTTTTAATCTGGTCATTCAGGAGTTCTTACTGATTAAAAATTATGATGTCTTCAAAATGCCTACTCCAACTGAAATAGTATATTCGTAATCTTCACTTTGTTCTCAAAGGAAACACAAGTAATGTTATAACATAATTAAAAGTAACAAGAATGATGGACAATACTACTTTCTAGGTTTTTTTATATTATAGGTCATTGGATATTTGTCCGTAGTATGCCTTTATTTTGCACTATTCTCATGTAATGAATTTCTCATTTCTAAAATATTAATATTAAGTTTGTGACCAAAGCTTACCATATCCTACTGTGTTCTTTTTCTAATTTTTGTAAAGTAATATTTGATGATCTTCAGTTGTTTAAAAAGAAAAAAAAAACCTTCTCTGACCATGATATATTGTTAGGTTATGTTGCTGAGTGAGAGGATTTTAAGCTTGTACTTTATGATGAATAACTGTTAAATACAGTTTTGAAGAACACTGGTTTTAAAATTCAATCATACTGTTAAAAAACAAGAAGCAAAGGAGTAAGCTAATTTTGGGATGTGGCTAAAAGAAGCTAATCTATTCTTAACCTCACTTCATAAGTGACAGCAAAATTAAATGGAGACAATCATGAATCACAGGAGGATGAGAGTCGGGTAACTAATTGGTCTATTTTCTGTGCTGTCAGAATCCTCTCAAGTAATTTTCTTCAATTATAACTGCAAATCAGCATGCTATTTCCTCCACATGAACTATCCATTGCCTGAGGACTAACTAGGTATCCTAGGATAACTTGTGATGAATTGTTGGAAAGCACATTCCACTAGGGAATAATTACAGGAAGTTCACAGTGAACATTAAACCTCACTAAAATTTCATGGTGAAAAGAAATTCACAAAAAACAGCAGTATGTGCAAGGGGTTGCCTGACTTGCTCATCAACAAGAATTAGATCAATCAAGAAGTAACCCCTATGAAATAAATGAAGGAAAAGCCTGAACCAAAATATTGATCATAAATGTTTACTTTTCCATGGGATAAACTTAGTCCTTCATGGGCCAAATAGATGCTCAGCATAGTCAGAGACTCCTGATAGTTTCAGTTTGAGTTGGACCTTTATCTAACATTTTATTTAAGTCAATTCTGTTCTCAGAGTACTATCATTTGGCTATATGAGCTATTATAAAATGCAGTCCTCTCCTCACATCAACATCACCTAATCTTCCTTTTCTAGGCATTAAGAGAGCAATATAATTTTAGCTCATCATGATGTGAAAGGAAAATGATTATCTAAGTGTTCCATTTTATTTAAAATTCATGTTTCTTTTAAATAAATAAGTAAGATGTTTTAACAGCAGATTTCAAGAGCTTGCAGAGAAGTGACCATATATACTATGGCTTTAGCTTGCTTCAAGTAAGAAAATAAAATAACTGAGTGACTATCTAAAGTGAAGACAAGGAGTTGAGGTATAGTACTTGATTAATATGTGTGAAGCCCTAAGTTTAAACTTCATTTTGAAAATGAAGAAACATACAGAAATATAGTCTATTATTATAACATGCTTTCATTTATATGACTCTTATATTTCATTTATTATATTAAAATTCATCAACTAACAAAATAATACCTTAATGTCATTGATTTTCTTATACCATTATTAAATTTAATTGGCATTAGGAAACTAGTTCTTTAAGAGCATTCTAGCCTATTTGTAGCTCATCATTCATAGTATTTCTTTGAGGACATTACACTAAGTATACATTCAGTAAACAATTATTAGAGATGAGATTTTTAAGGCAATGATCTATTAGGCATTATGTAGAATTGTATCAACAATATTGAAGGAGGAATTTATGAGGAACATCAAGTTATTCCTTCACATTTATAGCACGACCCTTGGGAAATATTCATCTAAAGGGCAATAGCTATTTAAACAGTCAAAGGAAGGTATTGAGGTGACAAGAAGATGCCTTTGTTCTGCAATGACATGTGTACATGCTTGATGTAAGTTGGCATAGGCAATGAAATCTCAAAATGAGGTAGTTTGAACTCTCTGAATGAGAATTCAGCACTTCAAACAAGCCATATTCATTCTTTAGTTTTGCTTGGTCCTTAGATTATTAGAAAACCATTGTCAGTAGAAATCTGCCCATCAAAGTATGAGTTGAATGGTTGAAGATTCAATTTTCTTCCATCACTAAGAAGGTAAGTCCTGCATCTTAACTCAAATAACCTAATTAGAAAAAGTATAGTCTAAAGATCTTACTGGTAACTTGGATAAGCAGTATATCCTTGAATTTTCCACACATCAAAGAATAAAACATCTCCTGTAAATATAGTAAAAATTGTGCTATGCTTATAAAAATTGAAACCTATGGCTCAAATTTTGAAGAACAATATAAGTTGAGCCAATAAGAAATACTTGTAAGAAGGTTCAGTTGTCTCATCACCACTACTTTTCTTAGTCTTGCCTTCCTTTGTCTGAAAAGTCATTTTAGCCCCAAGAGCAGTAGCCTCAGGCCTCCTAGACTGCAGATATCCCCATTACTGCATCAGAGGGTTGTACTCCCTTCTGAGATTGCACATGCTTACAAAGTTAAAAAATGTCAAATTGTCTTTGATATAAACTTTAATGTTTAAATTTTTCATTGACTATCAACTTGAGTAAAATTTATAATTTGAAAAAAAAAGAAATACTTGTAAGAGAGACTTGTTTTATTTGGAATATTGTCTTATGTAATTTATAAACTTATACATTTATACATAAGCAGATACTCCACTTGGAAAATGTAGGGAATTTGAATACTTTATTATTTCTACTTGAAAATATGTCTTAAGGCTATTTATATAGCAATTTCATAACTATTCAACATTTTTCACCTCATTTAAAACAAAATGACAATGGAGATTTATTTATTTAATGATTGAGTATTTTTTAAAAAAAATTAATGATAATTGGAAACTATGAATGGATAATAGCAGTTTACCAAATATAGTATCATTTCAACTATTCCATTCAAAACTAAAAACTTTAGAATGTTTTTGAAGACAGATTCTCACTATGTCTTGGAAGATTGCCTGAAAGTCACTATGTAGTTTAGATTGACCTGTAATGCAAGATCACACTGCCTTTACTAGTATTACAGGCATATACCACCATGTACATCTTTTGATTTTGTTAACAGGATATGTGTGTGTGTGTGTGTGTGTGTGTGTGTGTGTGTGTGTGTGTGTTTAATTTGGTTAATTTATCATAATTGTCCAACATGTACATCGCACATTATTTGGGTAATCACATAATATAAAATTATATAATATAAAAAAAGCAGTTAAAATTTTTCTTTTATAAACCAAAAGGATATGAATGCAAACTTGAAGGAGACACATAAAAAAGTAATACATAACTTAGCCTTAAGATGATCTGCAAACATTTACTATTATGAAAAAAGATTTCTATTAGTAAAAGTATTAAAATTTAAAAAATATCCTAATGATAAAACATTGATTAAATTTCTGTTATCCATTCCCTTATATGGTTTATTTTTTCTTTTCTTTCTTTCTTTTTTTTTTTTTTGGTTTTTTGAGGTAGGGTCTCACTCTGGTCCAGGCTGACCTGGAATTAACTCTGTAGTCTCAGGGTGGCCTTGAACTCATGGTGATCCTCCTACCTCTGCCTCCTGAGTGATAAGATTAAAGGCGTGTGCCACCACGCCCGGCTGGTTTACTTTTTTCAATAGAGGACCAATACTACTATAAATTCCAATTTGTTCAAAATTAATTTTTAGTAATTTCAGTTATTTACTATGTCTATTGATGGCTAAAAATGAAACCATGTGCAATTAATTAGAGTAATAAAGTCCAAATTATTGAATCTAAATACATGTAAAACATATATAGTATATGCACATATTATATATTAATAATGCATATAATGTTTGTATTAGTGTGAATAATTTTTCAACAAAAATATAAAATGCCTTATTTGCAGAAGACATTATTTTTATATATAAGTGGCCGATAAAACCTCCACTAAAAATTTCTAATGGTGATAAATTCTTTCAGTAAAGTGACAAGATTCAAAATTCATACATAAAAAATAGTCACCTTTCTATATGCCAAAGGTAAACATATGGAGAAAGTAATAAGTGGCACAGAACCATTTTCAATAGCCACAAAATCCTTGGATTATCATCAATAACCAAGGAAGTGAAAAACCTATACAAAGAAAGCATAAAAATACTGAAGAAAGAATTTGAGGAGGACACAAGAAGTTGAAAAGAACTTCCATACTCATGGATTAGAAGACCTAATATTGTAAAAATGCTCATCACTACCAAAAGCATTATACAGATTCAACACAATTCCAATAAAAATTCTAGCAATGTTTTTCACAGAGATAGAAAAGAATAGTCTCAAAATTCATGTGAAAGTACAAAAGCATTGGATACCCCAAAATGTCCTCAACCAAAGAAATACGTCTGAAGGTATCACCATGCCTGATTTCAAAATATTCTAAAAAGCCATAGTACAGAAAACAGCATGGCACTGGCACAAAAACTGGCATACACCTCAATGAAATATAAAACTCAACTCTAAATTCAAGCAACAACAGCTACCTACCATTGACAAAAGGACCAAAAGTACACAAAGGAGAAAAAACAACATCTTCAACAAATGGTCCTGGAGAAATTTAATAACTACCTGCAAAAGAATGAAATTAGAGCCTCTACTCTCACCTAACATAAAAGTCAACTCTAAATGGATTGAGGACCTCAATATAAGGCCTGAATTTCTACGACAACTAGAAGAAAAAGCAAGGAGAACACACTACAATACAGGCATAGGGAAAGACTTCCTGAATAAGGCCCTACCTAGTAGCACAGGAAATTAGATCAACACTCAACTCCTGGGACCTCATGAAATAAAAAGCTATCTTAAAGACAAGCAAATCATCAACAGAATCAGTAGAAATCCCATAGAATGGGAGAAAATATTCACCAGCTATACCTCCTACAAAGGTCTAATATCTAGACTCTACAAAGAACTGAAAAAACTACGCCATTAAAAAACAGCCCAATCAAAAAAAAATATATATTATTAAGTCAGCTTTGGCCGGAGTGAGATCCTACCTCAGGAAAAAATACCAATTTTCTTAGTTACAGATATTATTCTATTTCAGCTGATAATACAATAAATTGTCAACACAAATACTTGAAGTTGGACTCAGAATTAATTTTAAGACGTTTTATTCAGCCTGAAAAAAGGCTCAGTGTTTAAAGGTACTTGTTTGCAAAACGTAGGTTCATTTCTCCAGTACCCATGTAAATCAAGATACACAAAGTGGCAAGGCATCTAGAGTTCATTTGCAGTAACAATATGCCTTGTGGTGTCCATTTTCTGTCTCTCATAAATAAATAAATATGTTTTATTAAAACAGAGTTGTTCATCATCTCTTTGGTAGAACAAAATTATAAAACACTAAAATACAATAAATTGCTAATAAATTATGCATAAATATTCTTTAGGTAAATTCTTAAAGTAAAATGTCAGTGTAAACTATTTGTTTAAGGAGCATTTTTTTTCTAATCAATTGGTTTGTTTTTTAACATATTGCATTGGGATAGATGCTAAGAAACTTAAGAAGTGTATCAGTTGGCTATGTACTATATCTATGAACAATTATATGGCATTTAATGTATCAGAATCTATTACTTGGTATTAAAATGTGAGAGTATATCTAGCCTTCATTGAAATTTATGGGGATAACACAGAACTAGAATGATTGAGAAAAGAGACTAGTCACTAGAGCAAGTCATTGGAAGGTGGCAAGCAACAGCACTAAATTAACATATCCAGACAAATAGAGAATGTTCAAGAGGAAGCACAACAAATTAGGGATGTTTATCTTTCTGAAGTTAAATGGTAACCATTTTTTAACCCACCATTGGATTCACTTAATGCTGGTTTTTGTCCTATAAATCTGGCAACAGGTAGCAACCACTCAAGGATTAATGCTCTGATTTAGAAGAGGGGGGATTTATAGAAAACGGTGAGGACCAAAAAGAAAGGTGTACATAACAAGCAAGAACAAAACAGATACTCAACTAGGCAAAATAATGAGGGAGGTTTTTTTTGTTTTTTTTTTTTTTTTTTAGTCACAACAAAGAAGGAATAAAAATGTAGGACTGACAAGCTAGGTCAGAGGGGCACAGCCAGGGAAATGGTTGTCTCATTGCTGATTCAGAGCCTAGGAAGCTTATAGCCTTCAATATAAATGGAGCCAAGAGTGAATATTTGAGCAACAGGAAATCACTCCCAACATTATAGAATGAACTGAAAATAAAACCTAGAAAAATCAAGATATGTATATTACCACATAATTGTTTCTTTTCCTTAATGTAAATTTTTGAAATTTAGTATTTGTTACACATATTTTAATTTGACTAAGAATGTAGTAGAATAATGTTATTTTATACATATACAAATTGAAAAAAATAAAGCATTTGATATGTTATTTTTAGTCACCAACTAAGTCTACCATGCTTAAAATTCTCTTTAACTTTTAAAATGAAAAAAATATGCTATAGGTATTATAAAGTTATAACATGATGAATTTATTTTTCTTTTTTAAGATTATTAATATTATTAACAACATAGTTTGTATGGATACATCGTGTATTGGTACCCTCTTTTCCCTCATTCCTGTCCCCATTTCACTGGGGACCCTCCTCAGGTATTCCCTATGGGCTTGTTGGGCTTGTGGTTTATGCATTGTGGGAGCAGTCACTTATTTTGGGGGAAAGGTAATGCTTCTGGACATGATGACTCAACTTGTGGCTCTTACAATCTTTCTGCCTCCTTCTTCTGCAAAATTCACTGATCTTTAGATTAAACTTAAAAGAAACATAAACCTTGAAACCATGTCATTATTAGCCAACTAGTTTTCTCTTGCCTTGTTTAATTGAGATTCCAACATTAGATATTGAATAACAGAGACTAGAATTGATTGACAGGAGTAACAACACTGAAGCTTACATTTTCTAAGCTGCCTAGCCAAGGCTTTACAAAGAAAATTGATTTGGAAATACATTGTAACTACAGTAGTTTCTGGATTCATGATAGTGTCTAACTTCAGTGTTTATGTCTGTTTTTACATACATTAGATTGCACATATGTATTTGCCATTCTTTAAGAAGGTCTAATGCACAATATTGTCCCTGGCTAGAGTAATTTTCCCTTTTGGAAATTTCAACCTGAATATGAAAATATACATCAGCACAATGTTTTCTGTTGCATTTCTACCAGATAAAATATTCAGTCCAGGAAGGGACCACTAATAACCCATGTTCAGAGTATAACATGATCTGTTCCATAAATATTTATTACTGACAATTTATTTATTTTTAATATTTCCATGTAAATTAAAGTATAATTTTGAACCAATATAATTGCTTGAGTGTATCTCACACTCCCAGAGGGCCAATATTTAGCTATTTACTTATTGTTAGGAACTTTTAAGATGCAGAGAAATAGAATATTTAAATTTTGAGGAATCTCTGCCAGTCACAGAAATTGGAAAGCTGCAAATATGTCAGATCAAGGATACAATATATATGTGCATAATGCTAGCTACACTGTAGTAATTCCATGTTTTAAAAAATCTATAAATGGGATAACCTGTTATTACTCTTTAAACTTGAGGTGAACATGAAGTAGACTTGACATTTATATCTATTCAGGTCATACACTCTTAACTCTACATGGTGCAATTTCAGGAGTCTCCCAGGAAAGGCTGTTTGGTCTTAATGAATGCATAGGCTTGCTTTATGTTTTCCCAAAGCCAAGGAAGGCTCAGTTTGAGCTTGGCTAATATCCAGATTTGGAGAGCACAGAAACACGAGATGACTGTGAATATATTAGTAAAAATGCAGTGCAGCACTAATTTTAAGAAAAAAAAATATAGTGGATACCACTTCAAAAAGTATCTTTGGACACAATAGGCACATATAGTTCATCGATGTAGCTAATAATCATGCAGCCTTTCAGTTCATAAGAATCCACAAAAGATACCTTAGTGATGAGAACTTTCTTGAACACAATTTCCTCAGGGCTAAAAAATATAAACCTGCTTCCTTTCATAGATATCTCTTTATGAATCAAGGCCTGTATGTTGAAGAATTTCAGAAGTCAATTTTGAAGATACCACAATAAAATCAATTAAGTGAAAATATAGTTCTCCATTGTTATTTGCAGTTATGCTTTACCTAGTTGTAGCTACCAAAAGATACTCATGAAAAATATATTACATGTAACATTCCAGAAATAATAAATTTCAAACTGCGTGACCTTCTGTGTAGCATGAAATCTCATAGGATTCCACTCCAACATGTCAGGCTGCAAATCAACCCTTTGTCTAGCATATGCACATTTTATAGGAAATCTTTTAAAAAATATTTTATTTTTATTTATTTATTTATCTGACAGAGAAAGAGGGAGAGAGAGATTGTGTGTGTGTGTGTGTGTGTGTGTGTGTGTGTGTGTGTGTGTGTGTGAATAGGCACCACAGGGCCTCTGGCCACTGCAAAGGAACTCCAGACGCTTGCACCCCCTTGGGCATCTGGCTAACGTGAGACATGGGGAATCAAACCTAGGACCTTTGGCTTTGCAGGCAAATGCCTTAACCACTAAGCAATCCCTTCAGCCCAATATAGGCGATCTTCACATTAGTCAGTTTGAACCCCTACTGCTTATTAGTTAAACTGTCACAGTATCATATTACTTATTTTCATGCAACCCTTATTTTGTGTAATAATTGATCCTAAACACAAATCTTGTGATGTTCACAATTTGGTATGAAAAAAAAACAAACAAAAAACAAGCTACAAAGTGGTTGTTTTAAGAGAAAGATAAAGGTCCTTGACTACAGAAAACAGAAAAAAAAAAGTCACATCCTGAGATTGTTAAGACTCATAAGTTAGTGTTGTTGTAGGAGTCCTGACCATGTGTTTAATGTTGAAAGCATATTCTCTTTTGGGAATTGAAGATACACTGGGATGAGAAAGGGTTGTGCCACTTCCCCTGAGTCACTACTTGAGCACATCATCTAAGGCTTGTCTCTCCTAATGAGGTTTCACTTATGTCTTCATAACTCCCCTCTCTCCATTCCTCCCTCACTTTAATAGGTCTTCTTTCTATCTCTGTGGTGAAAACACACACACATAAGCTCTATCTCCCTCTCCCTTTTTTCCCTCTCTCTGCCATTATAATAAAGTATTAACTTCAAAAAGTCAGTACCTCTATCCTAGCCCCCTAATCTCAGTTGCTAGATTCCTTTGATACAAAATTTATAAATTATATTTTATTACAGATATTAATGTCCAAGAAGAAACAGAATATTTACAGGATTTAGTACTTACTATCTGATTTTTAAATGATCCACTGGGGTCATTTAATGTTCCCCCAGAATATTAGAAAGGGACAATTGTAATGAAATTTATAAAAGCTCAGTGTTTTCATTACTAACATCAAACATTCATTTCACAAACCTATTAATTTCAACAAGATTGAAAAAGTAATTTAAAACATCCCAACATAAAGCCCTGGCCCAGAACGATTGACTTCCAAATTCTACCAAACCTCTATTCAAAAGCTAAAATCACTTCTCCTTAAATTATGCTGCACAACTGAAAGAGAAAAGGAAAGGAAATGGTAGATTACCAATATCCCTGATGAACATAGATGAAAAACTTCCAAATAAAATACTTGCAAATAGAATCTATGAACACAGAACACTTCCAAAGCATCATCCACATCTACCAAAAAGGTTTCATCCCAGGGATACAGGGTTGATTAAACATACAGAAATTCTTAAGTGTAATACACCAAACAAACCAACCTAAATACAGCACTATATGATCATTTCAATAGATGCAGAAAAGGTATTTGATAAAATACAACATCTGTTTATGATTGAAATGCTGGAGAATGGTGGAATGCAAGGACCATATCTCAACATAATAAGGGTTATATACAAAGAACTTAAAGCCCAGTTCATTATAAGTGGGGGGAAATGAAGCATTACCATTAAGGTCTGGAACAAAACAGGGATGCCCACACTCACCATTGCTTTTCAACACAGTGCAAGAAGTCTTAGGTAAAGCAAATACGTAAGAAGAAATAGATAAAAAGGATACATATTGGAAAGGAACAAAGGAAGAAATCAAATTAGCCATTTTTGAAGATGTCATGATTCTATACATAAGTGACCCAAAAGAGTATGCAAAAACTTCTAAAATTGATAAATTCTTTTAGAAAAATGACAGGATGAAAAATCAATATATAAAAATCTTCCTTCCCATGTGCCAAAGACAAACATATAGAGAAAGAAATCAGGGACGATGCCCCACTTATAATAGCCACAAAAACCCGCATCCCTAACAAAGGAAGTAAAAGACCTATACAATGAAAACATAAAAAAAAAAAACTGAAGAAAGATGACACAAAAAGATGGAAAGACCTCCAATGTTCATAGTTTGGAAGAGTTAATATTGTGATGCAAATGGCCACCCTGCCAAAAGTAATATACAGATTCAATGTAATTCAAAAAATCCAAGCACCATTATTTACAGAATTAGAAAATACAGTCTCAAAATCCACATGGAAGCAGAAAATTTCTTAGGTAGCCAAAACTTATCCTCAGAAGATGAAGTACTTCAGGTGGAATCACCATACCTAATTTCAAGTTATACTACAAAGTCATAGTAATTAAAATAGCATGGCACTGTCACATAACAGCCACATAGATCAATGAGATAGAAGACTCACCTCTCAATTCAAGGAACTACAGCTAACTTCTTCAACAAAGGGGCCACAAATTCACAGTGGACAAAAATAGCATCAACAAATGTTGCTGGAGACATTTGTTAACCACATCTTAGAAAACTGGTAGTAGACCCACTTCTCTCATCCTACACAAGACAACTCTAAATCACTTAAGGACTGAAATAAAATATGAAACCCTAAAACAACTAAAAGAAAAAAAATAAGGAAACACTCTATAATATAGGCACAGGGGAAAATTTCCTTAATAAGACTCAAGTAGAACAAGAAAATCAACTTTCAACCTCTGGGAGCTCATAAAATTATAAAACTCTCATTTAGACAAACAAACTATAAACTGAGTCAATCAACAATTCACAGGATGAGAATAAATCTTCTCCAGCTATACCTCTACCAGAGGTAAATATCTAGAATGTACAAGGAACTCAAAAACTGAGCAATAAAAAATAAACAACCCAATCACAAAATGACATAAAGAACTGAATAAAGAATTCTAAAAGTGAGCCGGGTGTGGTGGCGCACGCCTTTAATCCCAGCACTCGGGAGGCAGAGGTAGGAGGATCACCGTGAGTTCGAGGCCACCCTGAGACTACATAATGAATTCCAGGTCAGCCTGGGATAGAGTGAGACCCTACCTTGAAAAAACAAAAAACAAAAAAAAAAAAAAAAGAATTCTAAAAGTAAGAAATACAAATGGCCAATGCACACTTAAAGAGATGTTCAAGATCTTCAATAATCAGAGACATGCAAATCAAAATGACTCAAATTTCATCTTACTCCAGTCAAGATGGCATTCATTAAAAAAGTGAATGACAACAAATGCTGGTGAGTCTGCAGGGAAAGAAGAGTCTTCATTTACTGCTGGTTGGAGTGTAAACTCGTTCAGCCACTTTGGAAAGAGTATGTAAAAGATGAAGATAGATATAGATACACCATTTGATCCACCTATACCATTCATGGGCCTACACCATAAAGATGCCATTCAACTACAGATAAACTTAAGTCATGTTTGTGACTGCTCTATTCACAATACCTAACATTTGGAATCAGTACAGAGGTCCATCAACTGATAAATTGATAATGAATATGTGGTACATATACACTATGGAATTCTGCACAGCAATAAGAAAAAAAATGAAATAATGAAATTTAAAATGGATTGAGCTGAAAAAAAAAATCATTCTAAGCTAGTTTACCCAAGCACAGAAAGACAAACAGTGCATGTTCTCTCTCATATGTGATGCCTGACTGGGGGATCAACTGGAAATGAGTGTAAATGGTAATAAGCATCAAGAATGTGGGAATTACTTACGAAAAGACTAGCAGAAGTAAGAGATAGGGAAAAGATGATATACACAATGGGGTAGGTGAGGGACAGTATATAGGAGATCGGAGGGTATTTGAGGGGTAGAGGGTTAGGAGGGTGAAGAGGGAATTTATGCATAACTTGAAACAGTTCCATAAAAACACTTGTTTTGGATATTATTCTACAAGATACAATCACCAATAAAGATGAAAGATAGGTAGTCTGAACAGAAGCACCTTGTAAAAGGTAAAATAAGCTTAACCCTAAAGCTATGGGAATTTTTTTTCTTTTCAATTTTTTTATTAACAAATTCCATGATTATAAAAAAATCCCATGAGAATACCCTCCCTCCCCCCCCACTTTCCGCTTTGAAACTCCATTATCCATCATATCCCCTCCCCCTCTCGTTCAGTCTCTCTTTTATTTTGATGTCATGATCTTTTCCTCCTATTATGATGGTCTTGTATAGGTAGTGTCAGGCACTGTGAAGTCATGGATATCCAGGCCATTTGGTGTCTTGGGGGAGCACGTTGTAAGGAGTCCTACCCTCCCTTTGACTCTTACATTCTTTCTGCCACCTCTTCCACAAGATATCCTGAGCCTTGGAAGGTGTGATAGAGATATTGCAGTACTGAGCACTCCTGTCATTTCTTTCCAGCACCATGATGCTTTCTGAGTCATCCCAAGGTAACTGCTATATGAAAAGAAAAGATTCTCTACCAAAACTGAAAGTAGCATTAATATAAGGGTATGAACATTAAGAGAAGTGGTTACTGGGCAGTTTGATAAGCATAGTATATGCAATTAACCAGACAGCAGAGGCATTATACCCCCGAGGGCTCATGACTAGGCCTGTTTTAAGTTTTCAGTATCAGGGATGTATTCCCTCCCATGGAGTGGGCCTCCATTCCAATTAGAGGGCAGTTGGTTTCCACCATGACAGATGTGCCACTATTGCACACATTGGCTCTTTTGGCCTGGCTGGCCAAATATAAGGCTTGCAGGGTCCACTGTTGAGTATCTTCACTGGTGATTTTTCTTTGGATATATGCCTAGGAGTGCTATAGCTGGGTCATGTGGTAGATCTATTTTTAGCTGTCTTAGGAAACTCCACACTGGTTTCCACAATAGCTGGACCTGATTGCACTCCCACCAACAGTGTAGAAGGGTTCCTCTTTTCCCACACCCTGACCCTCATTTATGGTCATTTGTTTTCATGATCGTAACTAATCTGACAGGAATGAGATGGAATCTCAATGTAGTTTTAATCTGCATGTCCCTAATGACTAGGGATGTAGAAAGTTTTTTAGGTTCTTATATGCCATCCACATTTCTTCTTTTGAGAACTCTCTATTTAGTTCCATAGCCCATTTCTTAATTGGCTTCTTTGATTTCTTATTATTTAATTTTTTGAGTTCTTTGTATATTCTAGATATTAATTCTCTAAATCAGATGTATAACAGGAAAAGATTTTTCCCCATTCTGTAGGTTGCCTCTTTGCTTTATTCACAGTGTCCTTTGCAGTACAAAATATTTTTAATTTCATGAGGTCCCAGTGGTTAATCTGTGGTTTTATTGCATGAGCAATTGGGGTTATATTCAGAAAGTCTTTGCCAAGACCAATATGTTTAAGGGTCTCCCCTACTTTTTCCTCTAGCAGCTTCAGAGTTTCAGGTCTGATATTAAGGTCTTTAATACATTTAGACTTAATTTTTGTGCAAGGAGAGAGAGAAGAATCTATTTTCATCCTTCTACAAATGCATATCCAGTTTTCCCAGCACCATTTGCTGAAGAGGCTGTCTTTTCTCCAATGAGTATTTTTGGCATTTTTTGTTGAATATTTGGTGGCTATAGCTACCTGGACTTGCATCTGGGTCTTCTATTCTGTTTCATTGATCTACATGTTAAAAGGTAAGGCCCTATTTTGCGGGACATCACAGGCTTTGGTCATAGTATATCAAAATACTGTGCTTTAAAGAAAGGGAAATAAATGTCCCTCTTGGCTAGCTATCACAGTGCTGGAAAACAATGGCCATAATTAATCAGGGGGGCCCTGACTTATACAAAATCAACTAGTCCAGAAAGAAGTACATACTTGTATAATAGTGGCATCTAGCCATTGTGAGTAAGTAACTATTCTCTGAGTAGATAAGAGACCTGTTCAGTTTTGAGAGAATTCACATCTGGTACTTGAAGCCAAGTCAGAATCCCATGACCAGAAAACTCATAGACTCCAAAGAGAAGCCCCCATTGCTCTCTAAATAAGAATAGGCTTACACCAAAAACTCTCTCAAATAACTATGCATATGACTTTTAATAAAAGCAACTCTCACTCTTTTGAACATTTTATTTTTATTTATTTATCTGAAAGACAGAAATAGGAAGAGAGAGAGAGAGAGAGAGAGAGAGAGCATACTAGGGTCATCTGCTGCTACAAACAATCTCCAGATGCATGTACCCCCAATGCATCTGACTTATGTGGGTCCTGGAGAATGAAACCTAGGTCCTTTGGCTTTGCAGTCAAATTCCTTAACAACTAAGCAATCTCTTCACCCTGTTCTCACTGTTGGTTGTAAAATATGTTTTATTTTACAAGTGGCAGAGAAAGTTCAAGAGATCCAAGATCCACCAATATGAGAAGAAAAAATAGCTGACTACTAGAAGACATGTTAACTTTACAACATCTGGGGGAGGATGAGAAATTTCAGAGGAAGTGATAATATGTTCCTTTATTGCTTCCACTACTCACCAGACCAAAAGCTCCAGGGGAATGCTTCTAGACACTGTGGTCAAAAGTTTCACAACAAATACTGAGAGGCTACAGAGAACTCAACACTAAACATACATATAACAGGTAGCCAAAGCTCAAGTATTATTGCAGAAGAGGAGGCAGGAGGGAAGATTGTAAGAGTTATAGATTGTGTAGAAATATCCTAAGTCAAAGCCCATTATAGATACTGACTGAGACCTTAATTACCCAACAGTGAACTCCAGAGCCCTCAGGGAAAGTAGGACCAGAGGAGAGGGGATATAAGACTATAACCTTCATAAAAAATTAATAAAAATAAGGGAAAAAAAAAACAAAAAAAAAATTAAATCATCCACTGCGCTCATGGAATGATCCCCACAGTATACAGAAAGGACTACTGTAATGAAATTCACAAAAGCTCTGTTTTCATTATTTAGATCAACCATTCATTTCAGGCCTATGATGTGCAACAGATCTATAAATGGTTAAGTAAAGAATACTGGGACAAATAGCTATATACAAAAGGAAAACAGCCTGAGAGGTACTGGCATATTTGGAAGCAATGAGGACACTTTAGTCTGGTAAACTTCCTTCAGAATGTTTCACTACACCAGCATTGGTTTGATTACAACATGAAATCTTATTGACTTGGTCATTAAGACATCCTGTGGTTAAGTTAATCAATTTTTTTATTTGCTTTTTCATTTTAATCTATATTCAGTCTCTCAAAATACAGTGCTCTGCTATTGAGTCATACAATATATATTAAGTATCTCTTATGTATTGAGTGACAAAATAAATGATACGTGTGTGTGTTTTCCTCAAAAGGCTAATGGTTTTAGGAAAAATAAATTTGTAGGACAGTGTGCAAAACATTAATACAAAAAAGAGTAAGTGATATAACTGAAGTATAGATTATAATACAGTAGCTTACTAATGCGTACTTTGTTATATATATATATATATATATATATATATATATATATATATATATATATATATATATATATCACTACTCAAAAAGAGAATTCACAGATTTTGAATGAATACTATGTAATGTTCTTTATTTCTCATGCTCAGTTTACCAAATACAGGGGGCAAGGGATACTTTAGAGTGAGAAAAATGTTTCAGTTTTTTTGTTCAATAGAGGGAAATAGAGTTTCACTAAGATTCTAAAAGAGAAAGTATGTACACATATGCAGATGAACACACAACATAGCTAGCATTCCAGGTGTTAGACATATTAGTTATTTTTGTTCCATATTGACAAAAAGCTAATATCATTTCTTGACCCCAAAAGTTCTTACCTCAAAGGGAGTAAGACATTATTTTGAGCCAATAATGAGAGATGATGACCCAGGAACATAAACTAAGCTTGCGCCAATAACATGTTCCCATTTGAACGTGGTTCCATGGACTTTTATATTACAGAACAAAAGAAAGTTATAAACCAAGGGATTTTCAAACACTGGTATGAATATCAGATAGGTAGATAACAGAAAAGTGAGTGAAGCTCGCTTATAGATTGTAGATGTGATCCAATAATATTTTTAGCTTCTGGGTTGGTGGAAGATAGGGGTCTGTAAAGATAATACTTTCCAAAGTTTGTCCTGATAGTTGAAACAATGTTATTTCAAACATAGAGGTGGACAATGAATGGCTATTACGTGAACTATAGATATACCATGATTCTTTGCAATAGTCTGCAGCAAGCTAATTGGCAACATCCCAAGACTCAGCGATCAACTCTGTAGATTCTTTAACATAGCTTTGACTGTTTTGTCTTCAAACTTTGGGCATGTTATCTAAACTGTTTGAGTTTCAAATTGCACATATGTGAATTTTTAGTTGGCAAAAACATAGATCCTAACCTGTATTGGACTGTATTATAACTGATATTCTGATTAATTTGATTTGATTTACTTTATCCTCAACTGTCAGAAATAGGTACTTTCTGGACTTAAGACACAGAGGGAGGGGATACATAATGCACCAATTAACTTCCTGTGTGACCATTTTCAAAGTTGGGAATAAAGGGGCCATTTGTCCCTTTGGAGAAATCATCAATGTTTTCAAGTTTCTTATCTGCTACCTGGTATGTCATATTATTTCACACTTCCTTCTTCAACCTTTCTAGGTAAGAAACTTGGTCTCTTTCTCTGCTACCCTCAATTAAAATATCACTATTAATTTTTTTTGGAATTTTGGATTTGGAAGGTACAGACTATGGTAGATTCCCCTCCCCACTTGCTTTAAACTGCTTACCTAATGGTCAGCCAATGTATTTGTAAAGTGCCTTGATTTATAAATTTCTTTTGTTCTGTAACTATAAAACCCTCATGAAATTATTAACACATTGTAACATGGAATTAGGGTAACCCAAATCTGTGTTCCCAGGCCATGGTCACTCATATTTGGCTCGTCTCTTAATCCTTTCAAGGAGAGAGCTGTATGTTTTGTGGCAACAGTCCAAATCTGGGGCTGGAATAGCTGCCATGTATAGTTTCACCCTCTTCTCCAGTGTTCTTAGTAGTCATTGATAATTAGTCCCAATGCTTCTCAGTACAGCACTCTAAGACATTAGTGCAAACTTATTGGTATTGACATGAAAGAAAAAATAGTTTCACAATGTCTTCCCTAAGTGCAAAATCTTCTTTTCATTTATGTTTAAATGTTTTTATTTTAAATTATGTCACATCTACCAAAAATTGTTTTCAGAAAATACCCAATAGAGACTAAAGGAACAGAAAAAGAAGCCAGAAAGGGAACAAAGCTAAATTTTAGTCCTAAGTCATATTTTCTAATAATGGAATTTTGCAATGTTAAACAAAGCTACAATCTGTGATTTTTCTATATCTAGGCAAGCAATATTCTTTAGTGAACAAAACTAAAAGACAATTTTAAATCTTAGGGTGATGGAATACAATTTAAACATATAAATGTTGAATTTAGAAATAACCTGGATACAACTAAAAATGTATATTTTGGAATAATTAGATCAGTAGTAAACATATAAAGATGCATGGAAGTTTTGAGGGCCACATGTTCACTTTTTTCAAGTTAAATAGGAAGCATGGGCACAAACAGTGTGTGGGTGAGCATGGCAGGCTAGAGTGAGTAGGCCAGACTCACTCTGAGCTCCTTCCTCCTCCCAGGTCTGAGTTCCTTTCAGGGAAACTCTGTGGGTAGGCATGGGAGTCTGGAGTGACTAGGTCAGACCACTGTATCTGGGCTCTTCCCAATTCCCAGGTCTCAGTTCCTTGTCTAGACAGTGTGTGGGCAGGAACTGCGGTCTGGACTGAGTGGGCCAGACCCATTTTTGGGCTTCTTCCACCTGCCAAGTCTGAGTTCCTTGTACTGACAGAGAGTGGCCAGGCTCTGTGGTCTGAACTGAGGAAGCCAGACCTCTGTCTCTGGACTCCTCCAACCTCCCCATTCTGGGTTACCTATGCTCCTTTGTGTGCTGGAGGGCACTGCATGTAGAAGTCCAGATCCCTGTTCCCTGGCTCCTCCGTCACCCTGGTCTTGGTATGTACCACTGCACCTTGCTTGGAGAGGCCTGGTCTCTGGGAGAGCTATGTAATCAGGACTTTTGCTCTGGTATCCTGAGTGGAAACTCAGTACCAACATTTCTGCTCAACTGAGTCAGAGGGTAAATGGGCCAAAGGAAAAAAAAAAAAAAAAGCATGGTTCCTTACAAATAAAATAAAAAGTCTTGGGCTGGAGAGATGGCTTAGCGGTTAAGCGCTTGCCTGTGAAGCCTAAGGACCCCGGTTCGAGGCTCGGTTCCCCAGGTCCCACGTTAGCCAGATGCACAAGGGGGCGCACACGTCTGGAGTTCGTTTGCAGAGGCTGGAAGCCCTGGCGCGCCCATTCTCTCTCTTCCTCTATCTGTCTTTCTCTCTATGTCTGTCGCTCTCAAATAAATAAATAAAAATTTTAAAAAAATAAATAAATAAATAAAAAGTCTTCCTAAAATGGGCAGACAACAATGCAAAAAAGCCACCAAAAGTCACAAAACTAAGAGATTGCCACCAAGGATGCCTAGTCCTACAATGGAAGACTCCAATGAAGTCATAGAGAAATCAACAAAAATTCATTCCACAAATGAAACACAACAAAAAATGAAAAGCTGATTTAAAAAACAAAACAAACAAACAAACAAAAAAGTTGAACTTGAAGCAAATTATCAAAGACCCAACAATCATATCAATGAAATTGAACAGCATTGTCTCCTAGAGTGTTCAGCTTTTGACAGTAGGCTTAACTTGATTGAAGAAAATTTTAGAACCCTTCAAAGAGACATGAACAAATTGAAGGCAAGTCAAGAAATGGAAGATCTCAACAACTGGTTGATTAAGCTTAATGAAGTCTTTATCAAATGAAGAATAGAGACTTCTGGCCAAGATGGCAACTGCCTAGCTGCTCTGCGATTATGGGGAAAGAAAGGCAAGGAATTAAGGGTTCAATGAGTTTTTAGGGGAGAGAAATCTCCAGTAGATTGTCAGTGGCAGGGCACAGAGGGGGAGAAAACAGGGAATCACAGATCCACTCACGGGCAGGTAGCCCACACCTCCCCCCAAGTAGCCGCCATATCCATGGCCTGCCAAACACCGATCAGTCCCTGCATGTGGAAGCTTAGACTGCTCCACCCACCCGCCCTCTTACTTTTCTGGCCACTGCCTGTTCAATGAGACCTGGAAACAACAGGGAATGTCTGATTCCCTGAAAAGCAGGTAGCCCATCCCTCCCCCTAAGTAGCCACCATATCCAAAGCACAGACTTGAAGCTTAGACTGCTCTGCCCACTCGCTCACTTACTGCTCCTGCTGCCACACGTTTAGTAAGCCCAGTCCTAAAACCAGGATCATTGGAATACCAGAAGGAGAAGAAATTCAGACCAAAGGCATGGAGAACTTATTTAACAAAATAATTGAAGAAAACTTCCCCAGTCTCTTAAAAGAAAGGCCCATCAAGATACAAGAAGCCAACAGAACTCCAGACTGGACCAAAGGAGAAACTCTCCAAGACATATTGTCATTAAGACTCTAAACATTGATACCAAAGAGAAAATCCTAAAAGCAGCTAGGGAAAAACAGCACACCACTTTCAAAGGCAACCCATCAGAATTAATTCAGGCTTCTCAATGGAAACCCTAAAAGCTAGAAGGGCCTGGAATGAAACACTCCAAAGTCTAAGAACCTATGGCTTCCAACCCAAACTATTCTACCCAGCAAAAGTATCCCTCATGATAGATGGTGAAAGAAAAACTTTCCATGACAAAACTCAGCTTTACAACTATATGAACAGAAAACCAAACCTACAGAGAGTATTTCAGGAAATTCTCCACAGAGAAGAAACAAATAATCAATCTCAAATGCCTACAAGAAGCAGATCACAATAACCAAACTCAGAGTAGGCACAAAAAACTACAAAGTCCATGAAAACATCAACCCACATTTACCATCATGATATAGCAGGGATCAAATCAAATCTCACAGTCATTACCCTAAATATTAATGGCCTTAATTCACCCATCAAGAGACACACGATAACAGGATGGATAAAAAAAAAAATAGACCACTCAATCTGTTACCTTCAAGAAATCCACCTCACCACTAAAGACAGACACCTCTTAAGGGTGAAAGGATGGAAAACAATATTCCATGCAAATGGGAATAATAAACAAGCAGGTGTAGCAATATTAATATTGGATAAAATAGACTTGAGACCAAAAATAATCAAAAAGACAAAGAAGGCCACTTTCTACCTATCAAGGGAATGATCCATCAAGAGGATTTTACAATCATAAATCTGTAGGCACCAAACACAGGGGCACCACATTTCATAAAACAAAACCTACTTGACAATAAAACAGAAATAACCACCAACACCATCATAGCTGGGGACTTCAGTACACCATTATCAGTAATAGACAGATCATCCAAACAGAAACTCAACAGGGAAGTAAGAGAGCTCACAAAACCAAAGATCACTTAGACCTAACAGACATCTACAGAACTTTCCATCCCAAATCCACAGACTACACATTCTTCTCAGCAGCCCATGGAACATTCTCTAAAATAGACTATATACTGGGTCACAAAGACAACCTCCACATATTTAGGAAGATTGTCATAATTCCCTGCATGATATCAGATCACAATGCTATATTGCTAGAAATCAACAGCAAAAGACCCACCAAGATTCCCAACGGCTCCTGGAAACTGAACAGCACACTTTTAAGCAATAAAAGGATAGTGGCTGAAATAAGAAATGAAATTGCAAAAATCATGGAATAATAATAATACTTAGTGGGAAGAGACTGGAGGAATTCCCATTAAGTTCAGGAACAAGACAGGGTTGTCTACTCTCACCTCTACTTTTTAATATAGTACTGTAAGTCCTAGCTTAAGCAATAAGACAGGAGAAGGAAATAAAAGGGATACAATTTGGAAAGGAAGAAGTTAAATTAGCTCTATTCACTGATGACATGATTGTATATGTGAGAGACCTGAGGGACTCCATCCCAAAACTCCTGAAGGTACAAAACCAATGCACAAAAGTCAGTAACATTTCTACATGCAAATGACAAAGATACAGAGAAAGAAATAAGGGGCATAGACCCATTTTCAATAGCAACAACAACAACAAAAATATGTTAGAGTACCATTAAACAAGGAAGTGAAAGGAGGACTTGAGAAAATGGAAAGACCTCCCATGCTCCTGGATAGGCAGAATTAACATTGTGAAGATGACAATCCTACCAAAGGCAATATACAGATTTAATGCAATTCCAATTAAAAAACCTACAGTGTTCTTCACAGACATAGAAAAAAATGTTCTCAAATTTCATATGAAAAGGCAGAAGGCCTTACTTATCCAAACATATCCTCAGCAAAGAAATACCTCTGGAGGCATCACCTTACCTGATCTAAAGCCATATTACAAAGATATAGTAATAAAAACAGCATGGTACTGGCATAAAAACAGGAGTATAGACCAATGGAATAGACTTGAGGATCCGGACTTTGGGTCAAGCAACTATAGCTACTTAATATTCAACAAAGGCCCTAAGAATATAGGCTCACAAAATGGGGCAAAGAGCTGAACAGGCAGTTCACAGAGGAAGATATACAAATGGCAAACACACACTTAAGAAAATGTTCATCATCCCTAATCATCAGAGAAATGCAAATTAAAACAACTATGAGATTCAACCTTACCCTAATAAGGATAGAAAACATCAAAAAAATCACATGAAGATAAATGCTGGCGAGGATGTGGAGAAGCAGAGACACTCATTCACTGTTGGTGGGAATGCAGGATGATACAACCACTGTGGAAAGCAATATGGAGACTCCTGAAAAAGCTGACTATAGAAATACCAACAGACCCAATTATTCCCTTACTGGGCATATCCCCTAAAACCTTCAAACCACAGGCCAGAGAGATTTTCTCAACCATGTATGCACTGGCTCAATTCGTAATAGCTAAGAGCTGGAATCAACCCAGATGTCCATCACTAGAAGAATGGATAAATAAGATGTGGTATATCTACACAATGGAATTCTATACAGCAGTAAGAAAAAATGACACAATGAAATTTGAGGAAAAATGGTTGAACCTGGAACAGATCATTCTCAGTGAACTTACCCAATCACAGGAAAAAAAAAAAAAAATTGCCACATAGTTTCACTCATCTCCAGCACCTAACCTGAATCTACCCAAGATGCCTTACATATCCAGCAAACATCTCATGGACTATACAATAGGATGGGTGAAAAGGGAGGGGAGAGCAATTGAGGACTGGGAAACACAAATCTAGATCCAAATGGCAATGGTACCATAAAATGATACTTCCTAAAAGGCAGACAAAATGGCTGAACCTTCACTAGGCCCTTACAGGGAGCACCTGAACCACAAGACACTGGAGAGGGTATGATGAAGACTAACCTTAATCTTCTACATCTTCCCTCCCTCCCTCTCCCTCTCTCTCCCTTTTCTCTCTAACTCTTATATATTAGTTATCTTTTTCCTCATTTTCTTAGTAGACACTGACCTGCAAGTCCCAGTACCACCATGGGGCTATCATCCACAATGAGCTTTTGATCAGACAGACCTACAAGGTTTCCTAAAAGACAGATATATTTCTGTCAGAGGACTTGATGACCCACCAATTGTTAGTGGTAAGACCCTACTGCTGATGACACCTTATCTAGTTGACATTTAAAATGGAATGGCATGGGTGGAAGTTGGGAGAGAGTCAGTCCCCAGACAGTCAGAGTGTCTAGTGCCAGAGGTGCTACATGGGCGACTGGGGGAAAATGACCAATATCTGTCCAAACAACTCATGGTCTAACCTACTTAGCAGCAAATCAGCTGTTGTGATGCCCACACAAGTGCAATAGTGGCACACAGCCATGGTGGGGAACCAACTGCTCTTGATTTGGCTAACTGATCCCCTCACTGGTATGATACCCATAGCTGAGATGGGAAACAAGTCAGAACCATATCCCATCAAATGCCTACTCTGCATTATCAAGCTGCCATCAATCATGGGCTACAAGCGGGCCTACACCTATTAAATTCTCTACAAATAGTAAAGGTTGTCTCATTTGTGCTGGTGCTAACTTACTCTCCATTGTAGAATCTGCTTCTCTTTAGAAGATAGATGTAGATCCTAAGGAGAGATCCACCCCATCATACCTCAAAATGGCCCCAGCTCAAACTAAGAAAAATTGGCAAAACAAGCAAGGGTGCTCTTTTCCTGATGAACCAGATACCAGCACAAGGGGGAAGGAGATCAACACACAGAAAAATCTACTCCTACCAAATCAGAGAGCCAGAGTCCAAGAAGCCCCCAACACCTCATCACTGAAGCAGACCAAAAATGAACCCAACATGGCTCAGGGAAATTTTGTGGAAGAGGGGGCAGAAAAAATGTCAAAGCCACATGTTGGGTCATGATATGCAGAAACATTTATGTTACCCATAACTGTGGGCTAACTCCACAATGCATGACCCATGTACCTAAACAAGGAGGGAAAATGGGAGGGGGTAGGTCATGGATGAGCCTAATAATGGTACCAAACTGACTGTATTTGCTGAATACAAAACTAATAAATAAAATATTTAAAAATGTAAGAATGAACTACAGGAAGTATCAAGAAAATCAGAATTCTTATTAAAATCGTTCCTCAAAAAAGAGATGGACACAATGCAAAATAACACAAC
The DNA here is from genome assembly GCF_020740685.1 of Jaculus jaculus. Lineage (NCBI taxonomy): Eukaryota > Metazoa > Chordata > Mammalia > Rodentia > Dipodidae > Jaculus > Jaculus jaculus. The sequence goes on from NC_059125.1 coordinate 124,452,643, forward strand.
AGAAAACAAAAATAAAATAGAAATTACAAAAAAAAAATACCTCTCTAGAACCACTCACAACAGAATTACTCATGGAAAACAGAAGTTCTGAACTGGAAGATAAGACAGAAGAAATTAATCAGGAGTCCATAAATTTTGCTAAGTTCAAAAATTCAGTGAACAAAATATGAGGGAATTGTGGGACACCCTAAAACAACCAAACATCCATGTCATGGGTATAATAGAAGGAGAGGAATTCCAGGCCAGAGACAATGAAACATATTCAATAAAACTATTGAATGCAATTTGTTGAATCTTGCAAAAGAGAGGCCCATGCAGATACACGAAGTCCACAGAATAGCAAACAGACAGGACCAAAGAAGAAACTCTCTAAGACACATCCTAGTTAAAACACGAGCCAATAAGAATAAAGAAAGAGTCTTAAAAGCAGCAAGAGAGGAGCAATTCATGACATACAAAGGCAAACCCATCAGCATTACATCAGATTTTTAAATTGAAACCCTGAAAGACAGAAGGGCCTGGAATGGAAAACTTAAAATTCTGAAAAACTATTGCTTCCAACCCAAGCCACTTTAACCAGCAAATGTATCCTTCATAAAAGATGGTAAAACATAATCTTTCCATGAAATAATAAACCCTATGATTATATGAACACAAATCCAAACATAAAGAGAATACTTAGGGGAATACTCAAAGACAGAAGAGTCAAACAACCAATCTCAAAAGCCAACAAGAAGATCACAATGACAAAAATAGAACAGGCTCAACACAGTACATAACACAAGAAAGCGCCAAACCCCATAAAACCCCTCATCATGGCAGGGACTAATTCAAACCTCATAGTCCACAACCTTAAATATTAATGGTCTTAACTCACCCATCAAAAGACAGGTTATCAGGATGGATCAAAAACTAGACCCTTCTATCTACTGTCTTCAAGAAACTCAATCACCACTAAAAACAGACACCTCCTCAGGGTGAAAGGTTGGAAAATCATATTCCTAACAATAGAAATAAAAAGGCAGGTGTTGCTATATTAAAATCTGATAGAATAGACTTTAAACCAAAAGTAATCAAAAAGGACAAAGAAGGCCACTTTGTACTCAACAAGGGAATTATCCAACATGAGCATATCACATTCTCAATAGATATGCACCAAACATAGGGGCACTACAGTTTATAATACAAAATCTACTCGACAATGAAGCAGAAATAAATACCAACACCATCATAGTTGGAGACTTCAGTATACTCCACTATCATCAATAGACATATGATCCAAGCACAAAATCATCAGGGAAATAATAGAGCTCAATAACATCATAGATCAACTAGACATAACGTATAACTACAGAACGTTCCACCTCAACTCTACAGAATACACATACTTCTTGGCAGACTATGGAACCATCTCCAAAATTGACCATATATTAGGCTATAAAGCATGCTTTCATAAAGTTGGGAAAATTGAAATAAATTCCTGCATCATGTCATATCACAATGCTTTAAATCTAAAAATTAACAAGAGACCCATCAAGAACTTTACCAGCTATGGGAGTCTAAACAACACACGTTTAAACAATGAATAAGTTGTGGATGAAATGAAAAAAAGAAATTTTAAAATTCCTAGAATTGAACGATAATGAAAACACATCCTACAATAGCTTATGCCACCCAATGAAGGCATCATAAGGGGAAAATTCATAGCCCCAAATGCCTATATTACAAAGTCAGAGAGAGCCCAAATCAATTTTCTGACAGTTCACTTAAAGATGCTGGGAAAACAAGAAGAATCCAACTCAAAGTATTCCTGACAAAAGGAAATAATCAAGATTAGAGCAGAAATTAAAGAACTGGAAACTCAGAAAACAACTTGTAAAATTGATGGAATAAAGAGCTGATTCTTTCAAAAAATAAACAAGATTGACAAATTCCTCCCAAACTGACCAAGAAAAAAAGGAGACGTCTCAAAGTAATAAAATAAGAAATGAAAAAGGAGAGATCACAATAGACATCAATGAAATTGGAAAGATCATCAGGGCATTTTTCCAAAACCTCTGCTCCACAAAATTATATAATCTGTAATAAATGGATGAATTCCTAGTCATATACCACCTACCAACACTAAACTCAGAGCAGATTAATCTCCTAAACAAACCTATTACATCTATGGAGATTGAAAAGATAATCAAAAACCTTCCCCCAAACTAAAGTCCAGGACCAGATGACATCTCTGCTGAATTCTATCACACCATCATAGAAGAACTTCAATCAATTTTTCTCAAAGTATTTCACATAATCAGACACCAGGGATTCCTCACCTACTCCTTTTATGAAGCTAACATCACCCTAATACCAAAACCAGGCAGAGATGCAACAAGGAAAGAAAATTATAGGCCTACATCTTCAATGAACTTAGATGCAAAGCTCCTGAACAAAATTTTTGCTGACCATATTCAACAACACATCAAAATCATTATCCACCTTGATCAAGCAGGCTTCATCCCAGGGATACAAGGATGGTTTAACATATGGAAATCAGTCAATGTTGTACACCCTATAAATAAACTAAACCATAGGAACCACGTGATCATCTAAATTGATGCAGAGAAGGCCTTTGATCAAAACACTAGAAGTATTAGTCCTAGCAATAAGACAGGAGAAAGAAATAAAAGGGATGAAAATTAGAAAGGAAGAAGTCAAGTCATCTCTATTTCCAGATAACATGATCCTATATGTAAGTGACCCAAAAGTCTCCATCTCAAAACTTCTAAAAGTGATAAATTCCTTCAGCAAAGTGGCATGATACAAAAGCAATGCACAAAAATCAATAACTTATCTATATGCAAAGGACAAACATATAGAGAATGAAATCAGTGAAGCTATCCCATTTTCAATAGCAACAAAAAAATTAAATGCCTTGGAATAACACAAACCAAGGGTATAAAATACCTACATAATGAAAACATAAAAACACTCAAGAAAGAAACAGAGGAGGACTTGAGAAGATGGAAATATCCCCCATGCTCCTGGAGAGGTAAAATTAATAGTGTGAAAACAGCAATTCTACCAAAAGCAATATACACATTTAACACAATACCAATAAAAATAACATCATCATTCTTCACAGAGATTGAAAAATAATTTCAAAGTTCATATGGAATAGAAGAAGTCCTCAGATATCCAAACATATCCCTAGGGGGGAAAAACCATTTCTGGTGGTATCACCATACCTGATCTAAAGCTATATTGTGATGCTATAGACACAAAAACAGCATGGTACTGGAATAACAGGAGAAATATAGACCAATGAAATGGAAATGATAAACAAAATCTTAGAGCAAGCAAATAAAGTTGCTTGGTCTTTGACAAAGATGTCAGTAATTCAGACTGGAGAAAAAATAGCATCTTCAACAAATGGTGTTGGACAAATTGGCTGATGATATGTAGAAAAATGAAATTAGCCCCACTCAGTTTGCCATACACAAAATTCAAGTCCAAATGGCCAAATGGGATATACTCTCCACAATATAGGACTGGGAAAAGACTTCCTGAACAAAACTTCAGTAGCCAAGGAAATTAAATAAGCACTCATCCAATGGGATGTCATGAAGCTAAAAAGTTTCTGCACATAAAAACATACCATAGGCAGAGCCAATAGATTACCCACTGAATGGGAGAAAATTTTTGCCAGCTATACCACCAACAGAAAGCTAATACCTAGAATCTACAAAGAACTCAAAAAAACTAAACAATAAAAAAATCAAATAACCCCTCAGAGAATGAATTACAATTGGCTAACACACACTTAAGAAAAAAATGTTCAACAACTCTAACCATTAGGGAAATGTAAATTAAAACAACTATGAGATTCCACCTTACTCCAGTAAGGATAGCAAACATTAAAAAATCAAATGAAAACAAATGTTGGCCAGGCTCTGGAGAAAATAAACATTCATTCACTGTTGGTGTTCACTGGGCCTGGGTTACCTCACCTTTTTAACCAATATCTAAATTTAGAGTGGTAGAGAGACAAATTTTATACATTTTTGCAGGCAAAGATTCTAATAGCTGTAAAATGACATCTTAAAATTTATATAGCATTTTTGGTTTATAAAGCATTCCACATACACTTTACTTATTTAATCGTCATAACCACTAAGCTGAAAATAATGTAGGTCACTGGTTCTAACATCCAGATTTATGACTCAGTAGATTTGTATGGAAGAAGGATCCCATGTTTACATGCTCATCTGCTGCTAATCCCAAGAAATCACTTTAACCACAGTGCTGGCTATTCTATCAGTGTGAGCTCTATTAGGAACTTGTATGTAAGAAACAGATGGGTTTTATCCCAGACCTACTGAATATAAATTTTCATTTTATCAAAATTCACCAAGAGATTCATATGTAAATTATCACTTGAGAAGCACTTTTAACTGTCCTTAACCAGGCAAATGTGGTTCTTCTCCCTTTGACACTCTCTGTTCCCATCTATAAAGTAGGTGTAATCAATGTCTGTTTCCAACGATGTTTATGTGAATTAAATTTTATAAAGATGAAATTAGCATTCTCACAGTAAAGGGTCTTCATTAGAATTATCATCTATTCATTTGCCAATTATGTTTATTACGTACTTGTTTCAATCCAAATTGCTAGGCTTGATGCATAAAATGGTATAAAACATATAACACAATTTCTGTTTTTATAGATTTCACAGTCTATTTAAGTTCTTATAATCACCACAGCCACCACCATCATAAGTATTATTATTAAAGCCAGGTCCTTTTTTTTTCAATTATTTTTTGCTTACTTGTATGGGTATCTATGTCCAGTTGGATGTGTGTGTGTACACATGTGCCCTTATGGTGCCCCATGTGCTAGCCTGTGGTAGAGGGGGTATGCTCATTTGCAGTGGCAAGACTGAGGTAACTGTTTACATGAAAACCTGAGAATTCAAACTTGTGGTTTCAAGCATCCTCATGGCTTTCCCAAGAAGTGCACTTAACCACTGAGACACCTTTCCAGCTCTAAAACAAGGTCTTAAACAGGTATAGGATAACCTGACTTAGAAAAGCAGGCCCAAATGCTTATCCTCAGCAGTAAAGTATAGACAAACTGAAGGAAATGCCTGAGTAATAATTTTCCATAGAGAGTGAGTGTAATACAGTCTCTGTGGTTGAGGCCAAGGAGGAATGATAAGGCAGACTTGAATAAGTCATTTTCATAATATCAGGGCATTCTCTCTCCTAGCTGTACTAGAGATGTTTCTTGTTGCTGTGTCCAAATACATGAAAAAAAGCAACTAATGGGAGGACGGGTTTATTTTGCCCTATGGTTTGAAAGCTCAATAGGGAAGTAATGACAATGGAAGCAGTTCTCAAATGTGATTCCTCATGGAAGATTCAGTCAGTGTTTAGTGTTCCCAATGTGGGACCATGACAGACTTACAACTTTATTGTAATAGTGGAGTAGGAAAAGCAGAGCAGATGAGATAGAAGAAAGAAGATGCGCCCCAGAGATAAGAGAGAGAGATAATGATAAAGAGAGGAAAAGGTGTAATGTACCTACCTGGAGAAGGGAAGCTGTAAGAAGAACGAAGGCCACTGAAGGAGGTTTAAGAAGTTTTATGCTGTTAGAGAAGGGTCTCAGGTAGTGTGAAGAGGTAGAGGCAGAGGGAAGATGCCCTTCCTTTCTTTTAGCTCAGAGGTGTGCTCAATTACCATGCCAGTAGTCAATCCCAGAGTCACAGGTCTAACATGGTCAAGTGTTTCAAGAGAGAGGCCAGAGTAAGAACACTGAGACTCTTACATCTTATTTGCTCAAATAATAGGAAGTAGGGAGCAGGGAATGGTGATACTCAGTTGACTTTCTTTTTTTCGCATTTTTATTAGTCCAGGACCCCACCCAACCCATGGGATGGTGTTGCCCGAATTTGATATGGTCTTCCATTCCCAGTTAATCCTCTCTAAAATCATCCTCAGAGACACACCCTGAAGTGTGTGTGTCTCTTAGATGATTAAAATCCTGTCAAGTGGTCACTGAAGATTAGCCATACAACAGTTAAACGATCTTGGATATCATAAATGATACTGAAAATAACATGTGAATGCTGTCTAGCTCTTGCCTCAACATTGGCTTGGCTCCGATCTCTCATAAAAGGATTCAGAAATAAATTTTATCCTGGTAGGAGCATAAGAGAATGGATGACTCATAATTTGAACTTCATTTATTAATACCAAAGTGTCTCTCTAAAGTGAACATATGAAATATGGGTTTCAGAAAATCACCCTACATTACCTTCCATCATCATTTGACCCAATACTGGAGGATGAAAAGTAATGCATACTATGGATCAATTTCTTCCTGCCCCAAAGTACACATTAAGAACCCATTGCGTGTATTGACAAATCTCTTCATTAGAAGATGGGATTTACTCTCAATTAGAGAAACAGATTGAGGTGCTCCATTTAAAGATAAAGCCATTGAAAAGTGTGCAGCAGTCTTGTAGTGAAAAAGGCAATTAAGCATATCACCTGGAGCCTCCTTGCATTTGCAAGAGTTAAAGCACAAACAAAACAATTACTCCACTCAAGAGGCTCTTAACCATGTCTCAGAGAGTGAAGGGGATGAATCAATGCTGATGAGTATTCAACAAATGTCTTCTGAGATTAATTCCTGCATTAAAACGATAATCACCCATAGACATACTACTTTGGTATATATCCTCCTGAATTTTCAAGAAAAGAATATGAAGATCACACTTAAAGCCAAGGAAATGCAAATATTTTTCTGTATCTGAATGTACTCCTTCTAAAGTATCTATTTTATTTAGGTGACCAGATGTTTTGTATCATTTTATTACTTAATTCATACAATGAGTAGCAGCTATTTTGTTCACAACTCTATTACACACTGAATTACATTCAAATGTGTGAAAGAATAACCCCTATGCTCCAGAGCCTCATTAAGAATACATTTGGTAAGATTTTCCATTAAATAATTAGAGTTAGGGGCTAGAGAAATGGCTTAGTTGTTAAAGCACTTGCCTGTGAAGACTAAGGACCCAGGTTCGATTCCCCAGGACCCACATAAGCCAGATGCACAAGGTGGGGCATGCGTCTGGAGTTTTTTTGCACTGGATTTAGGCCCTGACATATCATTCTCTCTCTATCTGCCTCTTTATCTCTCTATCTCTCCCCCCCTTCCTCTTTCTCTCAAATAAATAAAATATTAAAAGTAATTAGAATTAAATTTAAATTTGTGTTTTAGAATGTGTGTTATGGAGAGCTTGTGTAGGTGCATGTTTTTGTGCATGAGAAAGTTCAGAGCATGCACACAGAGTACATGATAGCATGCAGCATATGACTCATATACTGTGTCTTGAAGTGTGCAGTCTCTTAATTTGGTTGCTCTGTTAAGATACCCAAAGATCCAGTCAAAAGAAAACTTAAAAATAAACTTAAGCAATAAAAAGACAAGCAACCCACTCAAAATATGGGAAAGGAATTGAACCGACATTTCTCACAGAAAGAAAAGAAATTCAAATGGCTAATCAACACCTAAAGGGGTGTTCAACCGACATCCCTAGCAAACAGAGAAATGCAGACTAAAAAGATTTTGAGACCCCTGTCAGAATGGCAATCATCAAAAAAAAAAAAAAAAGTTGAAAACAAATTTTTACAGAGATGCAGAGAAAGTACAACCCTCATCCATGTCAGGTGGGAGTCTAAACTTGTACAACCACTATGAAAATCAATATAGTGACTCCTTAAAAAGCTGACAGTTGATCTACCATTTGATTCAGCTATATCACTCCTATGCATATACCCTAAAGACTTTACTTTTTACTACAGAAAAACTTGCTCAGCTGTGGTTTTAGCTGCTCTACTCATAAAATCTAGGAATCAGCCAAGATGTCCATCAACAGATGAATAGTTAATAAATATGTGGTACATATATGCAATGGAATTCTACTCAATGGTAAGGAACAGTGAAATAATGAAGTTGGTAGGAAAATGGACTGACTTTGAAAAATACCATACTATGTGAACTCACAGAAGCATAGTATTACAAACACCATATGTTCTCCTTCATATATGGTTCCTAACCTGGAACAGCTGTATTGCATGCACAACTGACTGGAAACTCAAAGGACAGATAATATGGATGGAATTTTTGGGGGGAGAGGAAAGAAAGGGTGGGGAAGATATACACAAAACTAAAGCCAACATGAATTAGTACCATAACAACCTTTCTCCAGGGTAGCAGACTAGAAAACATAACCCTCAAAACAAGAAAGGTGCCTGTGAAAATAGTAAATTTCTCATTAAGGGTAAAATGTAAGACTCTTTTACTTAAGACACCATAAGCTACCCACACAGAACTTGGAGAAATCATGCTGGAATCTGGAAGGAGGCTAGCTCCCTGATGGCTAGCTTGCATAATGCTGAAAAGTGCAACACAAGTTGCTGAGGGAAAATGTCCACAAAAGTTGTGAACAAGCAAGGGGTCCTGATATAAGAAATCAACTGGCTGGAAAGAAGTGCACACATTTCCAGTAGTAGCACTCAGCCTAGGCAGGTAAGCAATGGCTATCTGATTGGCTAAGAGCCCCACTCAATGGAAAGGAACTCATATCTGTTACTGGGAATCAAGTGAGAATCCTGTGAAGACAATCAGTGAGAAGCTCCCACTTATCTTTGGCCAAAAGAGAGATTATGCACATCAAAATCTCTCTTAATTAAATATGTTTACCTACTTCAGACTATGCTGCTCTCATTCTCCACTGGAGAATTTATTGTTATTTTTTTTTCCTTTTACAGAAGGCAGAGAAAAACAAGGAGGACCAAATTCATCAACATGTCAAGAAAAGATAACTGGCTCCCTGTATCATGAGATGAGCCATCTTTTGAACATTAGCTAGGGTCCAGATAAAACCACAGAGGAATTGGTGAGTTAAGCAAGAGTGCTTCTCTCACAGTGAGCCTGAAAACATGAACCAGGATGATGGTGGACACTCAAACATATCAAAGCAAAAATCCAGAAGTTGTTGAGTTTAACACTAAAATAGAATTATAACCCACTCACCATGGCTCACAGTACACTGTGGAAGAGGGGGAAAATATTTTAAGAACCAAAAGGTGGGTAGGGATACCCAGAGGAACACCCCAACCACACACAATAATTGAGTGCTGTCCTCACAACTCATAACCCATATTCCCATGATGAATATCAGTAACCCCACTGCAGAGGGCCATCAGTAGAATGGAGGAAGGGAGGAGAGGGATGGGACCAACACATAATTTGTCCATACAGGGTCTCTAATAAAAAAAAAATCAGTAGCATTCTTATATGCAAAAGACAAATATAGACAGGAAGAAGTCAGCAAGCATATACTGTTTTCAATAGGCACAAAATAATCACATATCTTGGAATAATACCAAGGAAGTGAAAGAACAAAATAATGAAAACATAAGAATACTCTAGAAAGAAATCAAGGAGGACATGAGAAGATGGAAGGACCTTCCATGTTCCTAGATAGGTAGAATCAATATTGTGAAAATGGAAATTCTACCAAAAGCAATATACAGATTCAACACAAAACCAATAAAAATCCCAGCACCATTCTTCACAGATATAGAAAAATAATCTCAAAATTCAGAATGACAAAAGGCACCAGATATCCAAGAGTCACAGGCTAGGAGGCAATATCCAGAGGCATTACCCCCACCACAATGACTGAGTACTGCTCTCACAACTCATGACCCACAACACCATGGTATGTACCAGCAATCCCACTGAGGAAGGTCCTCAGTGGAGTAAGGGCAAGAAAGAGGGAAATGATGATACCAACACATGATGTATTCATACCAAATTCCTACTTAATAAAAAACAAACAAAAACATTGGAGGAGGATGTCTTATAGCATATACCCCTCAGATGGCTGTGAAGATAGCTGTCAAATCCAACTGTAATGCTCCTTAGCAGGTATTCTTTTGCTAAGAAGCATGACGAATCTACATAGCTAGCTGATACATACATTCAGGTCTCTACTGCCCAACCATCTCTCAGAAGAAACCTTGCTTGCTTTATTTTTCTCCTCATTGCTACCTAATATACTGTGAAAAAAAAAAGGAAGAGAAAAAAGGAAGAGGCCCTGGCTTGCCCATTCCTATCTTCTCTCTTTCCCTAACACAAATAAATTAAAGCATTTTTTTCACAAAAAAATAGACAATTTAATTAGTCTAATTACATTGTTCAATCTTTGTCTATATGGCATCAAATGTACCATCTGATAGTTTAGTTAAATTTGATTGGCTATTTAAGTATCCCTCACAGCCCATGCATTTGTTTTACCTAGTGGAGTAAATTATTTACACATCCTTTCCACCATCAGTTACCATTGCACAGGACATTATTGTGTGTGGTCACAATGTGATTTCAGGAATTTTACAAAGATTTCTTGTTTAGGGAAAAAAAAACAACTTCAACCTTATGTTGCTTATTTCATTTACAAAGCATTTTCTTGCAAAAGAAAAAGTAAGGCTTAAAGTTGAAATTCAAGAATAGCTGATGCAGAGATACAAATGAATCTTTTAAAAATCCTTATTTATTTATTTGTGAGCAGAGAGAGGAGAGAGAAACAGGGAGAGGGGAAGGGAGGAGAGGGGAGGGGAGGGCAGGGCAGGAGAGGGGAGGGGAGGGGAGGAGAAGGGAGGAGAGGGGAGGAGAGGGGAAGAGAGGAGAAGAGAGGAGAGAAGAGAAGAGAAGAGAAGAGAAGAGAAGAGAAGAGAAGAGAAGAGAAGAGAAGAGAAGAGAAGAGAAGAGAAGAGAAAAGGAAAGAAAAGAGAAGAGAAGAGCAGAAAAGAAAAGAAAAGAAAAGAAAAGAAAAGAAAAGAAAAGAAAAGAAAAGAAAAGAAAAGAAAAGAAAAGAAAAGAAAAGAAAAGAACCAGATAGACAGAATTGGCATTGCAGGGCCTCTAGTCACTGCAAATGAACTCCAGACACATGTGCCACCATGTGCATCTGGCTTTACATGGGTACTGTGGAATTGAATTGGGCTCCTTAGGTTTCACGGACAAACACCTTAATCACTAAGCCATCTCTCCAGCCCCAATTATATCTTTATACATAAATAAAGCTTTCCCCAGACCCAAGAAATACAGCTAATGAAACAATCCACAGTGGGGAAGATTGTCATAGTGAGTAGCTTAGTGACATTTTGTGTTAGTAAACCTAAGATGTGTGGTTTCAATTTTAAAGCCCAGCCACAAAATCTGCATAATGTCCTGTTTCCCCCATTTACTAGGCATACAAATATTTCAACATAGTTTTAAGTAAACAATTTGCAATGTATAGAATTGGCTTGAACTTAAAATTTTACGTTATTGTTTAGGCATATAGCCATGCATTTGGACATTGGTATGAAACAATGAACAAAATATCCAGGATATTCTAATGTATTACAATCATGAACAAGGAATCAACTAATCTGACAGTTTGTTGACTCCTGTTACATTCTACAATTTGTAAATAACATGTAAATATCAGAAACATTTATACACATAGTATTTACTATGATTAGAAGACTATTGTCAAAAAGTATCATATAGCCAAGGAAGTTCACTTTTCCTTCTCATTTCCTTTTACCATATTTTAACATGACAGATGCTTTTGTGCTGAAAATGTACCCTGCTGATATTTACAAGATGTCTTGCTATTAAAAATAAGTTTTATGTATTGCATGATTACAAATCTCAGAACATGAGATTCCCTTGGTAGACACTAATTAACATCAGATTTACAACTTACAAATCAAAAGAAAAAGTTTGACTTACTTTTTCCTCCTGGGTAAACACTGACTTTAACAAAGTTTGGTAACTCATGCCATGGATATATATTCCTTTCCTGCAACTTTGATTCCACAAAAGCTGTAGAAGACATCAATTTTCAATAGCACAAACAATCTTTACATCCCCTTAGGCTTAATTTTATTTATCTTGATTGATTTTAACTATTGTAATCTAAACTCCAAACAGGAATCTTTCTCTGAAGCACATGCGTAGTATTTGTGGGGAGCTTGGTTTGATCCACAGCACTCCCAAAGACAGAAAAGAATGAAGGAAGGAATGAGTGAATGAAGGAGAGATAAGGAAATATGCCATCCATGCTCATTATTTTATACCGTATACTCACAAAAAGGGTTTTGCTCCCATAAGCCATGTCAGTAATTTAATAATGGAGGCTCATTGTAAACATGGCCTTACTAAAAGAATAATACAGAATTTTTTTCTTGATGTATTAGGACCAAGATCTTTGCCCCAAAGAATAAATAAAGCAATTCCCTGTCTTTTTGTTATAACTAACAAAATTGTTTATATATTATGATATATTATCAGATTACCATGTATTATGCATTATATCTATACATACCATAAGGATGCTTGATTTGGACACTGCTTACTGATACCTATGTTCACCAAATTCTTTACCCATCGTTCTATTAGCATGTTGTTTTAACTTAAACATCTCCAACTACTTTTTTCTTTCTTTAAATATTTCTTCCTGATTCAAACATTTCTAGGCTGATTTAATTATTGTTATTGTTTGTGTGTATATGTTAGGCCTATGTATGCATATTTTATTTCGACCGTGCTGCATAGTAAGCATATAATACTAAAATAGTAGATAATTTTTAACAATCTTTGAAAATTCTTTAAGAGGAGAGTACTCCCTGAACACAGACATACAACCTTCCAGGGACCCTCTGCTTTTCCTCTATTTAGGAAGCATAAGTGAAATATTTTAAAAGGCAATTTCAATAAAATAACTTGTAAACATATCATTTATGTTGAAATATTCTTTTTCTTAGAAATGTAGACAGGCATTCAGAAACCAGGTTGTACTTAACACCTAAGTAGCTAAGGTATCATGGAGCAAAAGGCATTGAAAGAGTAACTGCTGTGAATTAGACTGTTAGAGGAGAAAGGTGACTCACATCTGCAAACAACAACAGAAAACATGCTATTTTTTGTTGCAGAGCCTAACAAATCACACTGGTATTTAATAGAAAGATAGTGACAGTAAATAGCCTAGAAGTCTGAGAAGGAGACAGTTCCCATGGCTCACCAGACCCAAAGTCTCCTTGATGAACTTACCCTAGTGTCACTCCTGATATAAAGAGATCCAAGTTAGATTCGCCCACCAGTGCAGATGTTAATCTCTTGCACAATCTCAAGCTCTTATGTTTGCCCTTCTTGAGATCCTCAAGTCCTCACAGCCCCAGTCCTCTGTCTTTGTTTTCAAGGATGACATATATGAAGTAACCTGCATAGAGAATGAGGTAAGAAAGGTATGCTTAATTTCTCACCCTCTCTCTCTTCTCTTATTCATAAATTTATAGGCCCATGTATTCAACCATCATGTGACATCAAGGTAAACAAACAATTATAATTAATAATAGAATAAAACTACTGAAGTTTGAAGGATGTTCCCCTAGCCCCTCATTTCTTGTTCCTTTTAATGTTCTTTTACAGATCTAAAATTGTCTATTATATTGAAGTTATTAGCAAAACAAAGTATTTCACAGATATTACAAACTCAGAAACCTCCAATATTCCCCACAGACAGTGAGGACTTTAATACAGGACTCCACTTCAAAATCGATTTTTAAATTTAAAGAGTACTTTTCAAGGGGAAATATGAGTTAAAATCCATCTCAGGGGACTGTACATAGCTCTCACACCTTTTTCTTTTATTCTATAACACTATGAGTGAAAAAGTAAAAAATAATGGTCTATACTTGGATAAAACTTAAGACTGAAACTGAGACCTCTGTACTGAGCATTGACAAAGAATAATGCCACTTCCTATCAACATATGTCAATTATTTTAACTTATATTAGCTGACACATGACAATTACACATTGGATTTTAATGACGAACTACCAATACTAAATGGCAAGGTCCTATAAATTCCCTTTACAGCTTTTACTATCTACTGACACCATGAAATATAATTACTTAAAGCTCACTTGTAGTACTGGCTTTGTGCAAGGTGGTCAATTTCAGATGTCATTCATATTCAGGGCAAATGATTAAAATAACATATTTAAAAGAAATGAGGGGTCAGAGGTAGGAGGATTGCCATGAGTTCGAGGCCACTCTGAGACTCCACAGTGAATTACAGTTAAGCCTGGGCTAGAGGGAGACCCTATCTTAAAAAACAAAAACAACAACAACAAAAAAATAAACAAATAAATGTAATGAGGAAAGTCACAAGTCTCACAAACACTTGAACCACAGAAAAATGTCTCCTATCAGTGAGTAAACAGTTTTATACACTCAAGTATACCAAACTATCTGAGCGTAATGATATATTTTTCTGCTTTTCCAAGACTGCATTGCTTTTCTTAGTTTTGTTAAGTTCCTACATTTCCAGATTTTAAAATAAGTGGTGAATGTGCATACCTGTTTTCTGGTACTTGTATCATATTTTACAAAGACAGACATGAAAGGAGAATATTTTTTGTGATGTATTTCCACATTTATTACTCAGAGGACTACATGAAAATGTAAATATTCATGAAAAACATAACTCTGGGGGGGGAACCTGGAGATTTGGGGGAAGGGTATACCATATTATTCCTTTTATAAATTGCACGTGTGATATCAGCCAAAACCTACTACTCAACATCTGTCACATATGCCATCTCTATCCATCACCAATCTTGGAAAGGCACTGAAAATCCTAAGATATAAATTGGCATGAGTAGCAGCAATACTTCTCCAAGGACATTGGTAGATGATTTATGCATTTACTCTAGCAGTGATACAGAGCAAATTTTTCCCATATCAAAGCATCCTCTTCTCACAACTTATTTTCCAACTTTTTTTCTTACTGTATTTTAGGAAATATTGTTAAAATGCAAATGTATTTTTATGAGTACAGGTTGGAACTGTTTCAGTGCATAATGACATAAGTTCATAGAGCACCAAAATGTCAGAGTATGAAAAAGGACAGGCATCACTTCAACCCTAGAACTAGCTGCAAATAAATAAATCAAGAAAAAAAGATTGATGATTCACAGATAGGTAGTCTCACTATTTTCTCCTCTTTCAAATCAACAAAATTATATTTTTGCCATATTTTTTAGTCAATCTTATAAGTGGAAAGAATTGGCAAGAAAGGTGAAAATTAATCATTGGATGTTTTCCATGGGTGAAAGAATTGCTCGTAATACCCTTTATGAGATGGGAGGGAGGCATATGAAATGACTACAAAAGTGGAATAGATGCAAGTGGCAGAATGAGTGATATAGGTACTTGAGCAATTTGACACTCCCAAGCCATATAAATCGATGCACTACAGTTCTAACCATTAAAATACTTCAAGCCAAAGATTATTTTTTATTTTAGGTTGCTATATCCTTATTGGTATTTCATATCTAAAGAAGTTACTAAATTAAAGTACCCTTCAAATTTTTTCCAGAAATAAAACAAATAGGCAAGTATTGTACAACAAAGAATTTGTACTTCATATCAAAAATATCAGCAAAGAGGGAAAACATAGCAGTGAAATGTAGACATTAAAGGTTCCAATTTTTTCAATGATATAAACAAATTCTGGTTTCTATTTTCTTGGTTATTAAAAGATAATTTATAAATTAACCATAACCAGCTCTAGTAGTTCGATGTGATCACTAGTGATATTCTAATTCTGAGTTCTGAGCAAACCTTTGAGTGGCAAAGAAGTAGTTGAAAAACTGGATATCAGCAATGATATTGTTGATGGAATTATTGAAGAACAGGTTAGTATGTAGCAAGAGTGAGTGTTTCTTTTAATTTATTTATTGGCTTTTATTTAAAAGTTTTAACTCCCCTTCACACCCATTCTACTGAAGGTCCTACTTGGTGGGGTTATTCATATTCATTTTGGGGGCCTAAAGGCTTCAGTCAGTCTTGGTTGGAGGATCAATGCCTCAGGCTAATCCCAGAAACCCTCTGGCTCTTACAATCTTTCTACTCACACTTGGCAGTGATTCCTAAACTTTGGTGTGCACACTGGAGATCTGTGATGAGTTCTCTGTAGCCTCTGGATCTCTGTTTTGGTGAGGATTAAGTGACTACAGTTTCTGTCACCATTTCCCTGGAACTGGTTTTGTTGGCTAGCCATGAGAGCAGTACTTGTGTCACCACTTCCTCTGTTATAACTCCTGGGCCTGGAGAGATGTGATGTAGGTGGCCCATCTTGGAGTAGGCAGTCAGTTATCTTTTCTTGATGTATTGATGTATCCTGGGTCTCCCTAATGTTTCCCACCATCTGTAATATAAAACAAGTTCGCTAACCAAAAGTGAGGGCAGCTTAAGGGGGATAAGCATAGTTATTAGAGAGAAAGATGAGGTTCTTAATGCTGACCCACACCTAGAGATAGTGTGTAGAAAATGAAATTTTTTTTTCTGTGAAAAACTTGACCTTGACAGGCTTAAAACATACAATCACTGAAAAAAAGTATAGTCTCTGCAGAGATGCTGAATTTAAAGAAAAAAAAGGAACAGATATGGAGTTCTGCATAGCCAATTATTTTTCTTGGATGTATAAATGTAAACCTTTATGATAAATATATATATTTCAGACATCTCTGTCTTATCTCACACTTGTAACATATACATTCTAAAAGTCTCATTCAAAGCAAAGGACATTAGGTATAATAGCAGATTTTGTACCAGCCACAAGCAACCATGAGTTTTAAGCATACAACTTACTGTATTACATGAGGCAGTTTAATCTCAGGGTTTTAACTTCCTCCTCAGTAAAGCTTAATCCAAAGACTTATTTTGTGAGAATTAAGTATGCTAAATCCTGGAAAGCACTTACCAGGCAGATTAGAGTTGATGGTACCATGGGATACCAAAATGATTTTAGTATGACAGACATAAGAGAGTCTGTAGGGTATGATTAAAGGCTGTTTGAAAGTTTCTAATATGTCTTTCTGTCTTCCCTCTGTTCTCATCATGCAAGTAGCACTCTTTTTGATTCAATTGAAGTTGGAAGCCTCCAAATGACCCCTTTTCAAATATTAACTCTTTGGAAAGGCAACAATACATAACATAATAAGCACACAGTAATATGCTTAATTAATTGGTCAGTTAGCTGAGTATAGATTTCTGAGAAGATAGCAAAGGAATATATATGAGTTTGATAAAGAGAGGGTGTAGGAAAGTTGCATGACAAGCTTAGTTGAAAATATTCTAAAACCAAGAATCAATATGGTAAAAAATACAATTTTGATGTCTTATCTTGTGCCTTGAGCTATTTCAAAATGCATGAGAAAACAAATGTGTGTCCAGTGCTCTGTCTGGTGATGGTAATTTGGGAGATAATAGGTTTTTTTTTTCTACCCAAAGTATTTCTTAACAACCTTTATGAGACCAGTCACTGATTATATATTCAAATATTATTCCCAGTGGTTTTATTGTTTTCTCTTTTATATGAGTATGAATTTCAAAATTTTGTGTAATCCCTATCCTATGGTATAACTATTCATAGTTGTATGGTTTTAAATACACACATAACTGATTTTCACTGATATTCCATTACATTGTTTTCTTCTTCCTAGGAGCAGAACTGATCTGGACACATAGTAGTAAAACCAGAGCAAAAAAAGGGTATAAGAATCAGAACTACAAGTTTCTTACTTTTGAATGCAATTCATTTCTCCTATAATTTCTAGCTCTTAGCTATTTAGTTTTTACCTAGTCTCCATTATTTCCAACTTGTCCCAATAGGTTTTAGAAAAGAAATGCATTATTATTTTTAAATATAGACTTGAAAGAGGACATAGCTAATAGTCATTTTAAATTTTACTTTCTTAAGTATATTAACCAATCCATTTTGTTTCTGATCTCTAGGATATAATCACAAAAGCTTCTTATTATATGTGCCCCTTTGATTCTGAGTTCTTTGCAAGCCCGAGCTCATTTCATTTTCCCCTTTTATCTTTTCCTCACACTTAACTGATGCAGCAGCAGACTCTTATTTTATTCCATTTTCTTCTTTTTTCCCCAGCTTCCAGAACAGATTTTTCTTTACCTGGAGATCTTTGAACAATCCTTTGGGAGGCCGCACTGAATTCTTCTTGCTCCTTACAATTTCTCTGAAAAAGAAAAATACAATCTGTTGTGCTTTAATTATAAGTTCCCTTAGGATATGCTATTCTTCCACAGTCAGGAAGTTTAACACTTCTTTCTCGCAAACCAGGATCACTAGATTGCTTAGTTCCTCCAAATCTTAAAGCATTTTGTAGTCTGAAATTCCATTTCTAACCCAATTTAAGTAGCTTTGGTCACTGGTTTCCTGCTGTTTGAGTTTTCCACATTTCCAATCGATTTCCCAGGTTAAAATTGGTTTTCTTCACAGCTGAGAATTGACTAAGATCCATTAGCTTGGCTGAATTTGTAACTAATATATCTAGATAAATTTTGCCTTTTTGAACTCAAATGAATTGGGAGGAGGTAAGTGTATATGGTGAAGTCACGGTAAAAGTACAGGTTAAACACATTGGTTTCAATTTAACTTGTGTTACAAAGAACAAATCTGTAAAACAACTCCTCAGAAATATAGCTATGTGTTATTTCAAATAAAGGCCATTCTGAACCATTTTAAATGAATAGGGTAAGAATTACATATTAAATAAATAAAAATGAATAATTTAAAACTGCTGAAAATATTTTTGTTCAAAAAGCAAGTAGGGGGCTGGAGAGATGGCTTGGCGGTTAAGCGCTTGCCTGTGAAGCCTAAGGACCCCGGTTCGAGGCTCGGTTCCCCAGGTCCCACGTTAGCCAGATGCACAAGGGGGCGCACACGTCTGGAGTTCGTTTGCAGAGGCTGGAAGCCCTGGCGCGCCCCTTCTCTCTCTCTCCCTCTACCTGTCTTTCTCTCTGTGTCTGTCGCTCTCAAATAAATAAATAAATAATTAAAAAAAAAAGCAAGTAGGTATATTTCCAAAATACATAATACATATGTAATTATATATGCATATATTGATATGTAAAACATGCGCAACCAATTATATATATATGAAGACTAGGCCAGGTATGTAGGTGCATACTTTTAATCACTAGAGGCAGAAGTAGGAAGATGATTGTGAGTTTGAGGCCACCCTGAGAGTACACAGTGAGTTCCAGTTCAGCCTAAGCTATAGTGAGTTCCTGCCTCAAAACAAAATGACTACTCTTCACACATACACACACACAATATTTAAACCTGTAAAGACTTTTTAAAATAGGTTTTTGTTTATTTTTATTCATTTATTTGAGAGCAACAGACAGAGAGTCTTTTTAATGCTTGTTTTCATTTAAGTTTCAGAGAAAAGCAACCACTTCTTCTATTCTAACTCCACCTAATAGGCTTAGCTAGTTCTTCCCTCTTCCATGACCCCATAGCATTAATAAATATATAGGAAATAGGACTTAACCATTTTTGGAATTCTTTACTCTTAAATGATCCTTATCTCCTTACAGGCAAGGACTATGTCATATGTTTCTATTACCATACTATATCTCTACAATCTAGCATAGTAGCTACCATCTAGATCATTACTATAAATAAAAATAAAGTGATCATGCACATTTTTATATTAATAATCTAAATTGGCAACATCATAAAGTATATGAGCTCATACACCTTACATAATCCAAGGCAGAATATCTATGATTAGGGAAAAAGGTAAGAAGTAGATTTGGGTCCATCATGATACATTTGATAAAGACCTCATCTTGAGTTTGGGATTGATGGAATGCAAAGCAAAACTAAATATTGTAATCCATTTCAGAAAAAGACAGGCTTTATGGAAAATATTGTCTTATATTTTCTCTACTGTGTGGTCATATCAGGATACTTCCACTGATGTACACATGTACACACACACACACACACACATACACACACTCACACACACATACACATACACACACACACATACACACATTTTCCAGACTAACCTTACAATGGAGAGACTGATTCTTAGGATTATGCAGATTATGCTATTCTTTCAAGAAAGAGCATAAAGAAATGGTTTGATAGCATCTTGGATTAAAAGTCCCTAATCTCCCCATAATATGGGTTTTATTTGATAATAGGTTGATATGAGCCAGTAACTAACTTGAGAACTAGATAATCAGGTTGTTTCAATACAAATAAGGTATCTTATCTGAGGGAGACCAAATCCCACATATGGGAACTGGTAATCAGGCTGGATTTTCTGTGTTAGAAGAACATTGCAAAACTAAAGAATAGTCAAGAGGCAACAAAGACAGTGAGAAAAAAGAGAAATATTTGAGGAAAAAAAAACAGGAAAAACATGAACACAATGTAGGATTTCAGTCATTTATGTAATTATCATGTCTGGCAAGCAATCTCAGAGAACAATGAACTAATCTTCTTCAGTGAAGCTAAAAGAGGAAGAAACATAACAAGCAATTTCCAACCACCTCACATGTCACATGTAATTTAACTCATACCACAAACCTGGGGGATTATGTGAATTTAAAACATTTGAAAATTATGCTATTTTTGAAGGAATTCTTATCACTTTAAAAGTCTGTGATTTTCAGTTTCTTTGATTCAGCCACAGAAATCTGAATTGGACCAAAAAGAAAAAAAAGAAAGAAAATTAAAAGAACGCACGTTTATAATCAGATAGAAACTTGGCCTCTGGCTCTGGCTGTGAACTTGAATCATGCCCTTGGCTTGGTTAAACCAGTCCTTGATGGCACTGGCCATGGCTGTGCCTGCAACTGGCAAGTTGCCTTGGCCTGACCTAATCTCCAGGTTTTCGGCACATCCCCTGGTTCACAATGTTTGGCAGGATTTCATGATGTTTCTATAAGATCATCCCAGCAGATCCTCTGGTGTTACACAGCTAATATATAAATTGTCATTGAGGATTGTTGGAGAGAGTAGATGAATTGGTACAGAGAAGCCTTGAGGGAAAGATTCTTCTCCATGAAAGAAGTAGGCATCTAAGAATGATGAACCTGACTCTGTTAGAAAGCCCTCATCATCAAAGTGGAATGGGCCAACCATCATGTAGAATTGATGTCTATTTCTCAAATTTGTCTCCTGGTGAAGACCAGCTTTGTGAAAAATAGCAACTGTATTTTTTATTCAAGTTATGAAATATTTGAAGGAAAAAGAACAATTAAAAAATAGTTCAAATGAGAATACAGAAATTCATATAACACTTAACAGTGTATAGACTGTGTGCAGATCATTGCCTCATACTGAAGGAAGAGACCATCTTGCACATAATCAGAAGAATAACATTTTGATAATATGTAATATATATATATATGATATGACAGCATTATAAAATGGCAGATAGCATCAAAGGAGGAGACTATCTCCAGCCTATAGTGATGTCTGCAGTATCTTAATTGCGCTAGCATATTAATACCTAACTGCAAGTTCCAGCACCCAGAGTTGTCAGAGTCCACAGAAGCAACAATAAATATATGTATTCTTTTTTTTTTCTTGTTTTGCTGCATTTGTTTGTTGTTAGATATTCAATGTTAGCCTTGAACTTGTGGCAATCCTCCTGCCTTAGATATCCAAGTGCTAGGGTTACAAGATTAGCTGCTGTGCTTCAAAAATTTACTTGGTAAGTTTAAGTAAGACATAAAATCTCTAAAATATACATTGAAATTTGTTTGCTGGCAGAGCCTTTAAAATGGACAACTAACATTTGAAGAGGAGTTCATGTCTTTTTCCTAAAATGGATTAGTTGCTACACTACATGAGTAGGTATTTGTAAAGTAAATTTGGCTTTCCTCTCCTTCATTTTTTTTCTCTTACATATAGACCTACCCACCATAAAACTCATCAGAAACCAATTAGTTACCAAACTATACTCTTGGAACTCCAGAAGTATGATAAAATAAACTTATTTCTGTGTAAAATATTCAGGTTTGGCTATTTTGTTATAGCAACAGAAAAAGAACCAAGATACTCATAGAGGCCCATTGGAGATTGTCATAAGTAAAAGCAAAGGGGAGTAAAATTTAAATATCAACTATCCTTCTTTCCAGAGATGGGAGAAACTTAGAGAGATCCAAATAATCTAATATATATATGTGTAAATTTAATTTATTAATTAAACTATTAATTTAATTTATTAATTATATTAATATTGAAGAATTTTTAATTTATATAGAAAGCATATGAAGTTGAATACAAATGTTCAACTTAAAGGCAAGAAATGTACCATGTCTGAACTCAGAGACAACTTTGTCTGGGTAATCATAAGTAATTAGAAGTTGAATAGATTAAATAGAAACATTTATAACAATATATTTGAAATGATGTTCTAACTCATGAGTTACTCCACTACAAAGTAGGCATTTGAGTTGTGTCTGAGAGTCACAATGAAACTATCATCCAATTCAATGTAGTTATATTCAAGTTTTTTCAGACAAAACTTGTGCATCTTCCCTTCCAATTTGATACTTATCATCAATTTTACTATGCATACTAACTCTTTAATCTCCTGCAGTTTTGCACTTATAAAATAAAACAAGAAGATCCAAGAAAGGAAAACACAGACTTTCTAGTTTAAACAAGCAGCCAAATGAAAGACTTGTAACTCTAGGGAGCATGGCATAATTATTGCCCAAGATCAGAGATTCTTGATAAATTGACTTTCTGAATGTGCAGCCGCATAAATTGAATGAGCATTGCCTTGAAAACTGAAGATTAAAATTAGACTAAAAGCTTTTCCTAGGAGCTTACACTCAACAGAAGATGCAGTCATCAAAAGACAGTAAGTAGCCAGCTCTATAATTTCAGGGACTTCAATAAACATTTCTTCCATAGCAACAATGCCACAAGGAGTTTATTCATGAATACAATTTTTTAAACAGAATTTAAGATCATCATTAACAATGAAACAAAAACGTTGGAATAATGTAGTCAAACAATGTGACAAAGTATTATGTAACAATTGAAAGATAATTTTAATTTTATTTTATAGAGACCAGGTAGGCTATTTACTATATCATGGTAAATTTATAGTACTCAAAATTAATGATGTGGGGGCTGAGGAGATGTCTCTGGGGTAAAGGGCTTGCATTGCAAATCTAGCATCCAGAGTTTGTATCTCATAACCTATGTAAGGACATAGTTTACTTAAGTTGATGCAATAGTAGATGAGACACATGGAAAATATTGTTTCTATCAGATTTTGGAAACTCCCACCAAAAAGCCAGGAGTTACAGATAGTTATAATTTAAGAACATGACATGTATTCATAATCTTTGACAAAGCAGAAATGCATCCTTAATATGAGTCAATCCCATGTGTAAATTACATAAATACAAATTTATGTATAATAATATTCATTATGATGATACAATCATAAGTAAGCTGAAAATATATGGTGTATACTTGAAATTTGTGTTATTATCAATACAATGCAATGAAATGAAACTCATAAATTTTAGTTCTACTAATTAAAGTGATCCCAATATTAATTTTGATTATTAAGGGCTATGAAAACTGAATTAGGAAAACTTTGGAAACCCTAAATCCTCAAACTTCAGGAGGATATTTAATGATATAGGAAAGTTCTCATATTCTCTAAATATAAAAAATATATAGCGAGACATGGATATATATATATATATATATGTGTGTGTGTGTGTGTGTGTGTGTGTGTGTGTGTGTGTGTGTGTGTGTGTGTAGATGTATATGATATTGTTAGGTAACAAATGAAACACATTATTTGACACATATATGAACCTATATAGGTGTAAATTGGGTAATGGTAACCATCTCAGAATAATAAGAATAAAAGTGATATATTTCTTGGGTTTAGAGAGATGGGTTCAAGGTGCGTACTTCTAAACCCTGATTGCCCTGGTTTGATTCCCCAGTATGCATATAAAGCAAGACGCACAAAGTGGCATAGGTTTTTGGAGTTCAGTTACAATGGCAAGACGTCTTGGCATGCCCATAATCACTTTCTCCATCTGCTTCTTTCTCTCTGGTAATATTACTTAAACTTGTCAGAGTATTTATGAATTATATTCTTCACAGAAATAGTAGAAAAAGAGCACTAAGATCCAGATAGAAGTGCAAATATCTCCTAAAAGCCAAATGCTGAGCAAAAAGATCAATGCTGAAGGTATCACAATACCCAATTTCAAATTAGACAACACAGCATTAAAACTAAAACCTGCTTAGTACTCGTGCTAAAAGAAGATGCAGGCTAATAGAATAGGATAAAGGTCTCTGTAGTACACGTACATTCTGGTTCTGAGCATCAATGCCATATGATTGTTGGATATATAAAAAAAAAACAGTTTCTTTGACAAGATAGTCACACACAAAAGAATGAATCTAGATCTTTATCTCTCATCTTATACAAAAATGTCAATCCAAAAGGGTTCAGTGTCCTTCATTCAAGAGTATAAATTTTGAAACCACTGTAAGAAAACATAGCGAAATATTTGACAATCAGTGCATAAGCCCTGACTTCCTGAATGTGATTTTTCACTCAGGAAATCACGAAAAACTTGATAAATGTGTTTGTATCAGTACATATTGTTGGGTATATAAATAAAAACAAAATTAAAATAATCTCCTCACTAAGGAAATAGATAGGGGGGATTCCACAGATGCGAGGATACTCAACACATACCAAAGAGCTTATCACTGAAGCAAGACTAATACACACCCACCAAGGCTCAGGGAATTTTGCAGAGGAGTGGGAGGAAAAATTGTAAGAGCCACAGGTTGGGACATCATGCCCAGAGGCAGTACCTCCTCCAAATAACTGACTGCTGCTTCCAGAACCTATAACCCACAACCCTATGGGGAATACCCACAACCCCTCTAAGGAGAGTCCCTAGTGGAATGGGGGTAGGGAGGAGGGAAAAGATGGTACCAATACATGATGTATCGGCACAAAATGTTCTTAATTTAAAAAAATACAAAAAATAACATAAGAAATTTAAAAAAAATAATTATAGAACTTCCATATTATCTAGTCATACTACTCTTGGGCATATATACAAAAGAATCACAGTTTGTTTCCTATCAGGATACTTGAGATCCCATGTTTATTATATTTACAATACCCAAATTATAGAATTAGTTACAGTGCCCACCAGTGTTTGAGTGAGTAATCAAATGTACACCTATACACAATGGAGATTTGTTCTGTGATAAACAACACTGAAGTTCCACAGTATCCTACACACTGTACACCCTCAAGGGTATATATCATTCTTCTTGGCCCAAACTCCTAAGGGTTTCACAGTCTTCCACTAGGACAAAGCTGAGGACCAATCCTTTAACATACATGACTTTGGAGGATATTCCAAATCTATGCTACAGGAACACTGCCTGCATGATGACAAAAAAATGAAATTTATGGTGTTTTCTTGCCCTTTTAAACTTATATATTTTAAGTTTTTCCTTTTTTTAATAATGTGTCTTACTATAGCCCAAGATGACCTGGAACTTAGTATGAAGCCCACATTGGCCTCAAGCTTTTGATCCTCCTCCCGCAGTATCCCAAGTACTGGGGCTGTCAGCATGCATCACCATACTTTGTTGAATTCAAATTAATGACTTTTATGTGAGTAAGGAGAGAAAATATTGAGAGAAAAATGTATGAATTCATCAGCAAGCACTAATCCTACTAAACAAATTATGCCTATATGGAAATGAGAGCTAACTTATGAGCAATACCCAGAAAATTTTAAACAAATATATTCAACTTATGCAATTAGTTTAAATGCTCCTTATTTGTGTCCTTATAAGCTCACAAAGGTTTTCTAGTGACTGAAATATACCTAGAGTATTTACTTAAGATACCCCTTAACAAAATAATGACAAAAAGCATTCACTGTCAATTTTTTTTTTTTTATTTGAGAGCGACAGACACAGAGAGAAAGACAGATAGAGGGAGAGAGAGAATGGGCGTGCCAGGGCTTCCAGCCTCTGCAAACGAACTCCAGACGCGTGCACCCCCTTGTGCATCTGGCTAACGTGGGACCTGGGGAACCGAGCCTCGAACCGGGGTCCTTAGGCTTCACAGGCAAGCGCTTAACCGCTAAGCCATCTCTCCAGCCCTCACTGTCAATTTTATCAGCCCCAAACAATACTTAAGATTGTGCTTTAAAAAATTGATATATCTTGCTGAGCATGGTGGCACACACCTTTAATCCCAGCACTTGGGAGGCAGAGGTAGGAGGATCTCCGTGTGTTCAAAGCCATCTTGAGACTACATAATGAATTCCAGGTCAGCCTGGGCTAGAGTGAGATCATACCTTGAAAAACCTAAAAAACAACAACAACAACAACAACAAAAAATCAACATACCTTGAACTTCATTTCCTTTTTTGCTTGCTTCACAACACTTAGTATAATAGTGCTGCATAGCATTAAATAAAAACAAGTGATGAATTATATAATGTTTATGAAAATTCAGACTTCCAATCCTAATAGAACAAGTCAAGATAGTGTTATTTTATGGATATAGTAGACAATCTTGCATACATCCAATGACAATGTCATTTGATTATTTGACTAAAAGTTAAATGTCCAGAACTGAAAAGCATAAATTCCATGGCTCCAAAGAAAGTATCATCCTTATGTGTAGCTGTGCATATACTCCATTCTCCTAATTTCTGTGTACATGTGTTTGTGGGAGAGTCCATGTATCACAACACATGTGTCGACACCAGAGCATATTTTTGCTGGTGGAGGTCCTCCCCTTCCATCTTGTTTGAGATTGGATCTTTAATTGTTCACCACTATAATCCCCAGGGTAGCTCAGTAAGTTTCCAGAAGATTCTCCTGTCTCGACATCCCATTTTGCCATAGGTGGGCAGGGGTAACAAATGATCACTACATTGTTTGGATTTTTACATAGGTTATAGGGATTCAAATTAAGGCACTAATGCACAGGTGGCAAGAACATTCCACATTGAGCCATCATTCCCTAGCCTATTCACTTTTTTTAATTACCAAGTTATTTTGTAGATTTTGTTTATGGATCTCTGACACTCCTTACTTACATCCTCGTTGTTACATAGGCTTGGGGTGAAGAAAATTTGAACCAAAATTTTATTTGGCATTTTCTCTAAACACCTTAAAAATATCTCTATATCTCTATGTCTATATCTATATCTATATCTATATCTATATCTATATCTATATCTATATCTATATCTATATCTATCTATCTATCTACATATATCTTCAACTTCTATACTTACAGAAAGCAAACCACGGTATTTTCCTCCTCTCTTCCAGTTTCCCCTTCATAACTCTGCTCTCTGTCATATCCCTCCCTTTCTCCATTAGTTTCTCTTTTAATTTGATGTCATCATTTTTTCTTCTCCTATTATGAGGGGAAGAAAATGTCTTGTGTAGGTATTGCTAGGCACTGTGAGGTCATGGATATCGAGGACAAATTCTGTCCAGACAGTTGTATGTAAGGAGTGGTACCCTCCATTTGGCTCTTACATTCTTTCTGCAACCTCTTCTCCAATGGACCCTTATCCTTGGAAGGTGTGAGATGTTTCAGTGCTGGATACTCCTCTGTACCTTCTTCTCAGCACTATATTGCCTGTTCTGTCATTCCAGTGGTCATCACCATCTGAAAAGAGCAGCTTCTCTAACTAGAAGTGAGAGTAGCATTAATATATGAATATGAACACTAAGTGTAATGCTTCCAAGGCATTTTGGTGGAAATAATATATGCATTTATCCAGACAAGAGCAGGCTTTATACTCCTAAGGCTCATGACCTCCCCTGCCATAAGCTTTTGATTAGGTTTTCAGTACCAGGCACATATTTCCTCCCATAGAGTGGACCTTCAGTCCAATTAGAGAGCAGTTGGTTTCCCACAGAGTAGACATATCACTATTGCACTCGTTCAGTCATTTGGCCTGTCTGGCAAAACTTGAGACTTCCAGTGTCCACTGCTTTCACCACTGATGAATTGTCTTCCATAAGGCTGCATACAGTGCAGCTTTTTTCCGGCTTTCAATAGGCTTGGATTCAGGAGCAAGGTTTTCTGCTCAGCACCACCTTGATTTCTCAGTGACTCTGCTACATAGGCATGTGAAATCTTGAGCAATAGGGCCTTTCTCATGGGAAATCAAGGGCCTTGGCAGTAGTCTATAATGTTTTGGAGACAACAGGGACCTCCCTGGCCAAAACTCACTGGAAGGTATCCCATCCCTGGCACTGAAAAATTTCTAGTAACAATCTATGCCTTCTGGATGTGCCATTATTCTAGAAAGTAGATTTTGATATGTATTATTCAGAATATCTTGAATTTTAATTGACCCTTCTCCCACCTTTCATTTATATAATCTCTTCCCCTGACCTCACTTATACCTTTCCCCTCCTTGTAATCTATTATTCTATTTACCTATATACAATACCATCCCTTAAAGTCTTTCCCTCTCCTCCCTCCCTTATAGACTTTTTCTAGCTTAAGGGCCTCTGTTACTGCTTTTTGGTTCCAGATCACACAAGTCTATACATTTGTAGCTAGGATCCACATATGAGAAAAAAACATGTGATGTTTGGCTTTCTGGGCCTGGGTTACCTCACTTAGAATAATCCTTTACAGATCCATCCATTTTCCTGCAAATTTCTTTTTTTTTTTTTTTTTTTTTACTGTTGCTTAGAACTCCATTGAATAGATGTAACACATCTTTATTATCAATTCATCTGTGGATGGACATCTAGGCTGGTTCCATTTCCTAGCTATTGTGAATAAAGTAGCAATAAACAAGGCTCTCTAAGGTAGTGAGAAAAGTCATTAGGTTATATGCCTATGAGTACTATAGCTAGATCATATGGAAACTATATTTTTAGTTGTCTCAAGAACCTCCACACTGATTTCTACAATGGCTGTACCAGATTACATTCCCACCAACAGTGTAGAAAGGTTTTCCTTTCAACAAATCCTCTACAACATTTATTGTCATTTGTTTTCTTGATGGTAGCTATTCTGATGGGAGAGAGATGGAATCTCAAGGTAGTTTGAATTTGCAATTCCCTGATGCCTAAGGATGCAGAACACTTTTTTAGATGCTTATATGCCATCTGTATTTCCTCTGATGAGAACTTTCTATTTAGATCCATAGCCCAGTTTTTGATAGGTTGTTTGATTTCTTATTGTTCCGGTTTTTTTTTTTTTTAGTTCTTTGTATATTCTGGATATAAATCCTCTGTCAGATGTGTAGCTGGCAAAGATTTTTCTCCGA
The DNA here is from genome assembly GCF_020740685.1 of Jaculus jaculus. Lineage (NCBI taxonomy): Eukaryota > Metazoa > Chordata > Mammalia > Rodentia > Dipodidae > Jaculus > Jaculus jaculus. The sequence continues at coordinate 124,481,936 of NC_059125.1, forward strand.
TTCTGTGGGTTTTCTATTTGCTCTATTCACAGTGTACTTTGCTATACAAAAGATTTGTAATTTCATGAGATCCCAGGAGTTGATTAGTGGTTTTATTTTCTGCACAATTGGGGTTATATTCAGAGAGCCATTACATATGCCAATATGTTGAAGGGTTTCCCATACCTTTTCCTCTAGCTATTTCAGAGTTTCAAGTCTGATATTAAGGTCCTTGATTCACTTGGATTTGATTCTTGTGCATGGAGAAAGTAAAGGATCTATTTTCATCTTCCTACATATAGATATCCAGTTTTCTCAGCATCACTTGTTGAACAGGCTGTCTTTCTTCCAGGGAATATTTTTGGCATTTTTGTAAAAAATTAGATGGCTGTATCTGCCTGGATTGACATCTGGGTCCTCTATTCTATTCCATTGATCCGTCTTTGTGCCAATACCATGCTGTTTTTGATATTATGCCTTTGTAATATAGCTTAAAATCAGATATGGTGATACCAACAGCCTTATTTTTTTCCCTCAAAATAATTTTGGCTATTAGAGGTTTGTTGTGCTTCCAAATGAAATTCTGTATTATTTTTCTAGTCCTGTGAAGAATGCCATTGGAATTTTAATGGGGATTGCATTAAATGTGTAGATTGCTTTTGGTAAGATTGACATTTTCACAATATTGACTCTTCCAATCCAAGAATATGGATGTTATTCCATTTCCTTGTGTATTTTGCAATTTCTCACTTGAGTGTTTTAAAGTTCTTATTGTAGAGATCCTTCATTTCCTTGGTTAAGTTTATGCTAAGTTACTTTATTAATTTTTTTTTAATTTTTTATTTATTTTATTTGAGAGTGACAGACACAGAGAGAAAGACAGATAGAGGGAGAGAGAGAGAATGGGTGCGCCAGGGCTTCCAGCCTCTGCAAACGAACTCCAGACGCGTGCACCCCCTTGTGCATCTGGCTAACGTGGGACCTGGGGAACCGAGCCTCGAACTGGTGTCCTTAGGCTTCACAGGCAAGCGCTTAACTTCTAAGCCATCTCTCCAGCCCATTTTATTAACTTTTTTGAGGCAATTGTGTATGGGAGAGATTCCCTGATTGTATCCTCTGCATGTTTGTTGTCAGTATATAGGAAAGCTACTGATTTATGTGTATTTATTTTGTATTCAGCTATGTTGTTAAAACTGTTTAAGAGCTCTAACAGTTTGCTGGTATAGTTTTTAGGGTTTTTTATGTTTAGAATCATATCATATGAAAATAGTAATAATTTGATCTTTTTCTTTCCAATTTGTATCCTTTTTATGAGTGTCTCGTCCCTTATTGCTATAGCTAAGACTTCCAGTACTATATTAAATAAAAGTGGGGACAGAGAACACCCTTGTTTTGTTCCTAAACTTAGTGGAAAAACTTCAAGTTTTCTCCATTTAGTATTATGTTGGCTGTAGGTTTGTCATAAATAGATTTTATTATGTTGACATATGTTCCTTCTATTCCCAGTTTCTGTAATACTTTTACCATGAAAGGATATTGGATTTTGTCAAACGGCTTTTTTGCATCTATTGAGATGATCATGTGATTTTTGTCCTTCAGACCATTTATATGATGTATTACATTTGTTGATTTGTATATGTTGAGCCATCCCTGCATCCCTGGAATAAACCCAACTTGGTCTGGGTGAATAATCTTTTTGATAGTTTCTTGTATCCTGTTTGCCAATATTTTGTTCAGAATTTTTACATCTATATTCGTGAGGCATATTGGTCTGCAATTTTATTTATTTATTTATTTTTGGTCTGTCTTTGTCTGGTTTTGCTATGGAACTGATGTTAGCTTCATTTAAGGAGTTTGATATAATTCCTTTCTTTTCTATTTTATGGAAAAGTTTGAGAAGCAGTGGTGTTAGTTCTTCCATGAAGGACTGGTAAAATTCACCAATGAATGCTTCTGGGCCTGGAGAGTTTTTTTAGTTGGGAGAATATTTTTAATTGTTTATTTTCATTTATTTATTTTGACAGTGACAGACAGAGAGAGAAAGAGCAGAGAGAGAGAAAGAATGGGCAAACCCAGGCCTTCAGCCACTAACACGAACTCCAGACACGTGCACCCCCTTGTGCATCTGGCTAACGTGGGTTCTGGAGAATCAAGCCTCAAACCCGGGTCCTTTGGCTTCACAGACAAGCACTTAACTGCTAAGCCATCTCTCCAGCCCTAGTTGGGAAAATTTTTCTTCCTGTTTGGGTTTCTGTGCTTGTTATAGGTCTATTTAAATAGTTTATCTCATCTGGATTTAATTTTTGTAGGATATATGAATCAAGGAAATCATCCATTTCTTTCAGATTGGCAACCTTAGAGGCATATATATTAATAATACATGTCTTTATAATTGTCTGAGTTTCTCTGGTATTTGTTGTATTGGTGACTTTTTCATCTCTAATATTATTGATTTTTGTCTCTTTGCTCTTCTGGTCAAATTTTCTAAGGGTTTATCAATCTTGCTTATCCTTTCAAAAAACTAACTCTTTGTTTCATTGATTCTTTTGATTTCATTTTGCTTTCTATTTTATTAATTTCTATCCTAATATTTATTATTTCTTCTTGTCTAATGATCTTGGGTTTGCCTTGTTCTTCTTTTTTCAAGGCCTTAAAGTGAAACATTAAATTGTTTATTTATTAACTGTCTATTTATTTATTTTTTTTGGTTTATTTTTATTTATTTATTTGAGAGCGACAGACAGAGAACGAGGCAGAGAGAGAGAATGGGCGTGCCAGGGTTTCCAGCCACTGCAGACAAATTCCAGATGCGTTCCCCCCCTTGTGCATCTGGCTAACGTGGGTCCTGGGGAATCGAGCCTCGAACCGGGGTCCTTAGGCTTCACAGGCAAGCGCTTAACCGCTAAGCCATCTCTCCAGCCCCAGCTGTCTAAATTTTTAATAGACAGTTTGAGCTATAAATTTCCCTCTTAGGACTGCCTTCATTGTGTCACAAAGGTTTTGGTATGTTGTAGTATCGTCATTATTTGATTCCATAAATTTATTGATTTCTTTTTTTTATTTATTCAGTGACCCATTGATCATTCAATAGTGTACTGTTTAGTCTCCATGAATTTCTGTATGCTCTTACTTGTCTTGTTGCTGATTTGCAGTTGAATCCCATTGTGGTCAGATAGAGTACAACGGGTTATGTCAATTTTCCTGTATTTGTGGATAATTGCTTTCTTTCCTAATATATAGTCTATTTTAGAGAATGTTCCATATGCTGCTGAGAAAAAATGTATATTCTGCAGCATTTGGATGGAATGTTCTGTAAATATCTGTTAGGTCCATTTGTTCCATGACATCATTTAATTCAGATATCTCTCTATTTTTTTTGTCAGGATGACATGTCAGTTGATGAGAGTGCGGTATTGAAGTCTCCCACTGCAATTGTGTTTGATGTTATCTGTGACTTTAAGTCTAATAATGTTTCTTTGATGAAACTGGAAGCCCCCATGTAAGGTGCATATATGTTTAGAATTGTAATGTCCTCCTGTTGGAGTGTTTCTTTACTCAGTATAAAGTGACCTTCTTTATCTTAGCTCACTAATGTTGGTTTGAAGTCTACCCTGTCAGATATTAGGATAGCAATCCCTGCTTGTTTCCTAGGCCCATTAACTTGAAGTACCATTGTCCATCCTTTCACCCTAAGCAGTGTCTATCTTTTATTGAGAGATGAGTTTCTTGGAGGCAACAAATGGCAGGATCCTCTCTTTTACTCCAGTCTGCAAGCCTGTGTCTTTTGGGCAGTGCAATGATGCCATTGATACTAAGAGTTATTATTAAAAGGTATAAGTTTATTCTCACCATTATTCTTATTTTGTAGTGTTTCCTGTTTCCCTTTACTCATTTGTTTTAACTATTATTTGAGTGTGGTTTACTTTTTCCTATATCCTTCTGTGTGCAATTTGCTTTCTCTTCAGCATGAAGAATTCCTTCAAGTATTTTCTGAAGAACTGATTTAGTTGTCATAAATTCTTTTAGCCTGTTTATGTTGTGAAATGTCCTTATTGGTCAACCAGCTATTCTGATCGGCTTGTCTTTATAGGTGATTTGCTTTTTCTCTCTAACTTCTTTCAATATATTTTCTTTGGTTTGTTTGTTTAGTAGGTTAATTATAACATGGTGAGGAGAGGTTCTTTCCAGATTTTGTCTGTTGTTGTTCTAAAAGCTTCTTGTATCTGCATTGGCATTGCTTTCCCAGTTTGGGGAACATTTTATTCAATGGACTTGTTGAAAACACCTACTAAGTCTCTGGATTCTCCTTCTGTTATATGCTGAATTCTTATGTTTAATCTTTTCATTGTGTCCTGGATATCTTGAAATTCCTATACATATCTTGCTATTAGCCTGTCTTTCTCTTTGTTGGACTATATTATGTCTGCCACCTATCTAGTTTAGATATTCTGTTCTTCTGTTCTCTACTTCACACATTCTTCTGCTGAGATTTTCCACAGAGGTGTTTTTTTTTTTTTTTTTTTTTTTTTTAATCCCACTGACTGTATTCTTTAGAGCTAGGATTTCAGCCAGTTTTTTATTAAGTATTTCTATTTACTTATCCATGTCTTGTAATGAGCTCTTTATTTCATTAAGCTGGTTTCCTGTGTTCACTTTCAGAAGTTTGTTTTCTTCTTTAATTCCTTTGTTTTCTTCTTCGATTCCCTTCATTTCTTCTCTGATTTCTTTGAGCATAGATACCATCATATTCTTGAAATCTTTGTCAGGCATTTCATCTAAAACAGTCTCATTAGTATCATTTCTGATGGATTTATACTTTCTGGTGGGACTGTATTGTCTGGATTCTCTGAGTTTCTTTTTTAAATTTTTTTTTTATTAATTAGTTTTGTATTCAGCAAATATGGTCAGTTTAGTTATTAGGCTCATCTGTGACCTACCCCCTTCCCATTGGCCCCTCCTTTTTGAGGTATGTGGGTCGTGCATTGTGGAGTTAGCCCACAGTTGTGGGTAAGATAAATGTCTCTGCATACCATGACCCAACATGTGGCTCTGACAATATCCCCCCCCCTTCTGAAAAATTTCCCTGAGCCATGTTGAGTTCATTTTTGGTCTGCTTCAGTGCTGAGGTGTTGGGGTCCTCTGGGTCTCTGGAAATCTGATTTGGTAGGAGTAGATTTTTCTCTGTGTTGGTCTTCTTCCCCCTTGTGCTGGTATCCGGTTCATCAGGAAAAGAGCACCCTTGCTTTTTTAGCCAATTTTTCTTAGTTTCAGCTGGGGTCCTTTTGAGGTATGATGGGGTGGCTCTCTCTTTAGGATCTACATCTATCTGAAAAAGAGAAGCAGATTCTTCAACATAGAGTAAGTTAGCACTAGGACACATGAGATAACCCTTACTTTTTTTATAGAGAATTTAATAGGTGTAGGCCCTCTTGTAGCCCATGACTGATGGTAGCTTGATAATGGAGGGTGGATGTATAAATTGATATGGCTCTGACTTGTTTCCTAGATCCAGCTATGGGTCTCTTACCACTGAAGGGATCAGTTAGCCAAATCAAGAGCAGTTGGTTCCCCACCATGGCTGTGTGCCACTATTGCACTTGTGTAGGCATCACAACAGGTTATTTGCTGCTAAGTAGGTTGGACCATGAGTTGCTTGGACAGATATTGGTCATTTTCCCCCAGTCAACCATGTAGCACCTTCTGGCACTAGACGTGCTGACTGTGGTCTGACTCTCTTCTAGCTTCCAGCCATGCCATTCCATTTTACGTGTCAACTGTATATGGTGTCTTCAGCAGAAGGGTCTTACCACTAACCTTTGGTGGGTCATCAAGTACTCTGACAGAAAACTGTCATTCTTTTAGGAAACCTTGCAGGCCTTTCTGATCAAAAGCTCATTTTGGATGATAGCCCCATGCTGGTACTGGGAGTTACAGGTCAGTGCCCACTAAGAAAAGGAGGGAAAAGATAACTAATATACAAGAGTTAGAGAGAAGAGAGAGAGAGAGAAAGAGAAGGAGGGAGAGGAAGAGGGAGGGAGGGAAGATGTAGAAGGTAGACTTCATCCTACCCTTTCCAGTCTCTTGTGGTTCAGGTGTTCCCTGTAAGGGTATGGTGAAGGTTCAGCCATTTGGTCTCCATTTAGGAAGTAGAATTTTATGGTACCATTGCTGTTTGGGTCTAGATTTGTGTTTCCCACCCTTTCGATGCCCTCTCCTCCCTCCCCATCCATCCTAGTGTCTAGTCCATGAGATGCTTGCTGGACATGTAAGGTATCTTGGGTAGATACAGGTTAGGTGCTGTAGATGAGTGAGACTATGTGGCGATTTTTTTCTTTTTTTTTCTGTGATTGGGTAAGTTCCCTGAGAATTATCTGTTTCAGGTTCAACCATTTCATTGTGTCCTTTTTTTTTTCTTAACTCTCTTTGAACTCCTTCCAATTTCTTATTTATTAGTTCTAGTTTAGTGATGTCATCATTAACACAATTATTGGTCTTTTGTTGCTTTCCTGCAAGTTCTATCAGTAGTTTGGTCAGAGTTGCATTGCTCATAGCTTCAATTTGATGTTCAGATCCTAATGACACTTCTATGTTTTGGTTAGGTGTATTCATTGTAGGAATGGTTGTCTATCTGGATTTTCTTGCATTTGATTTTTCATGTTATTTCTTTTGTGCTGTGGTCAGCCTATGACAGTGTATGGGCACGTAGGTGGGTGGATCAGCCTGGGCTCAAACGCAATGGGAATCTGAGGCAGCCAAGGGCAAGTGCCAGGCAACCTGGGCTTTGGCTCTCACTTGCCAAAGCCACCTATCTATTGCCTGGCAGAGGCTCCAAGATTGCCTGAATTCTCAAGTGGTAATGTGCCAAAGCTGCCTGCATTCGAGCTAGGAGGGACACTGAGGTACCAAGCACTGAAGCATCCCAAACTCTGGCTGGGAACATTGGGACCCAGAAGCAGTCTGTGCTCCCCTGCCACAGGACAATGGCAGATGGCTGGCATGGCAGACAGGTAGGGAATGGCACCTGAACTGACACAAGCGAGAGGCACAGTCTGAGCTTGTGTGGCAGTTGCTGTGGGACTGGGCTTGCTGAACGTTCAGCAGCAGGAGCAGTATACCAGTGATTGGTGGAGCAGCCTAAACTTCCACGTGCAGGAATCGATCTGCCGGCAGCTGTGCTGTGGATACAGGAAGCGGTGGCTACCCACTCCTGAGGGAGCCAGGGATTCCCTATTATTGCCAGAAGTCGCTAGACGCGTGGTGGCCTGAGCAGTAAATGGGAGAGTGTGTGGAGCAGTGTAAGCTTCCACAGGCAGGGATCAATTGGCTGCAGCAGTGGCAATGGCAGCAGCGGCAGACATGGTGGCTATTTTGGGGGAGGGGTGGGCTACCTGCCCATGAGGGGATCCACAATTCCCTGCCCCCCCCGTGCCCTCTCACTGGAAATATATTGGAGATTTCTCTCCCCTAAAAGCCCCAGTGTACCCTGAATGTCTTGCCTTTCTTTCCTAGGATTTGCAGCATAGCTAGGCGGTTGCCATCTTGCTCAGAAGTCTCTGAGTTTCTTGTATTATATTGTAGCATCTTTTGCATCCTGAATTGATTTGGTGCTTGGGTTTTCTGTTTATCTGCAGTGTTCCCAGATATGGCAATCCACTACTATATACCCTCAGGATATGAGTTTAAGATGACAGATACAGCTCTTATCCCCCAATCAAGTCATAGAAATAGTCCTAGGTGTTGAGTTTGCTTGCTAAGCAAGTATTCTAGTGGACTGGGTAGAACAATTTACTGTCAAATTCTAAACTTTAACCAAGTAACATAATCAATAAAAACCAGCACAAAGTATGCAATTGTGGGTATTAAAACAAACAGATAGTCATATAAAGCCAAAATTCCTATGGGTGTGTGTTTTTCTACACCTGCAATCTTGTCAGCTGGGAGGAAGAGATTTCTGTTCTGAATTGGGTTCCCAATGTACCTGGATCTGGATCAGACCCTGCCCCCAATAATGATAAAAGGAAAAGACAAAGGCCCTATAAATCTGAAAGCATCATATGTAACAATATTCAACTCCCAAATACAGGTTTTTTGAAAATGGTAAAGCCAACCAAGAATATGTAAGCCATAACCTGCCCTGACAGGGAAAGAGAGATTAGCTCTTTCAATACAGGCCTATATACCTGTTTTTTGTTTGTTTGTTTGTTTTGGCATTTGGCCTCATTACCTTTTGAGGTGGCTTCCAATCCCAACAATGCTGAGTGCCCACATCAATCCCTTGGTGTTTTGCTGTGGAGCTAGAGTTCTGATTAGCTGTGCTGTCTGTGCTGCCCCTGGAGGCTGAATGCTGGAGGTTCACAGATCAGGTGGTGGGGGATGGGAGAGCTCAGAGTTCTGGAGTTGCTCCCACTTTCAGTATCTCTTTAGTTGATCTTAGCTGTCTTTCCTTCAGATTTCTTCACTTTGCAAGAAGGCTGATGAAGTAGAAATATCTGTTGTTTGGTCTGTGCTACGGGTGTCACCTGGCATGCCTGGCAGGGCTGTGTCTTGCGGGTGTGCAGATCAAGGATTTTGGGACGCAGAAGCCTCAGAGTGACTCTAGCCATTTTGCTCCTTTCTGGTGGATATTGGTCTCTCCTGCTTCTCTGCTGTGTCTAAGAATAACCTATACTCCTTCACTTTTCAGAAGAAGAGTGTATTTTGCTGAGGTTTTGCTCAAATCCCCCCTTAGGCTGGTTTCTCGTGGCTGCTATGCCACCATCTTACCCAAAGTCCTTTAACATTCTCTAAACACCTTTTGTTCAGTTGCTTTACACTCACAGTGACTCTATTTTAAATTCAAAAGGAGATGCTCATTTTTTCATAGGCTCACCATGTGTCTGTGTCAAATTCAATGAATCAATGGCCAAGATTTGGGATTCTGTAGGTAAATTAGTCTCTTATTCAGAGGTTGTGGGTGGAGCAAGTTTTCTGAGAGTGTTTTGTTAAGGAATCCACAATTGCACATTTAATACATTAGTATATTGATTGTATGTGAAATATGACATATAAGTAAATCTTGATGAATTCATGCATTACATTTTAAAGTCAGAAAAGAAATTTCTTCCTTTAGAATTAGAACCCCAAAGATTGCATATGACTGAGTAGACATTAGGTAGTTGGAACTGGATACAGCTATAGTTAGAACCCATGCTATATGCCTCTTAATTAAATATATACATGCATTGCTTAACAACAGGAATATTTTCTAAAGAATTAACTAGCTTGGCTTCACCATTGTGTGAACATCATAGAGTGTGCATATTCCAATTCAATGACAGGTGTCAGTAGGCAACAGAATGTCAAGAAATGAGCAACATATACATTTTGTTTCTGTCTGAAATATGTGGCACATAATTATATTCTGTGAATTGTTACAGTTCCATGAAAGAGATTTGAGTGGCCGGTCTGAAGTAACAAATATTTGTAAAGAAATTAATTCTATTATTTCAAATAAATCCACAAATTTAATTATGCCAAAGGAATACTATATAGTTGGTTCCTAGGGAAACTGTTTTAATGTACAGGCGAGAATGCTTAATAGGAAGTATTTCAAGAAAGGACCCTGGCTGAAACTAAGGAAAATTGGCAAAACAAGCAAGGGTGCTGTTTTCCTGATGAACCGGATACCAGAATAAGGGGGAAGGAGACCAACACAGAGAAAAATCAACGTGTACCAAAACAGAGAGCCAGAGCCTCAGAGGCACCCAACACCTCATCACTGAAGCAGACCAAAAATGAACCCAACAGATAGGTACTTTTAATTTTTTCCAAAGAAACATTTTTACTAAGCAACAAAAGTAATGTCTCTCTTATCTTGTTACCTTATTCAATTGCTTTGAAAAAAACATTTAAATTCCCAGAATCTAAAGAGAAAATAACCCATACAACATCTTTATAAATGGTTGCAGATATTATAATACCAATTAATGATTTTAACTGTTTATCTGCGGAGATGAGGTGGAACAATGCAATTCTTAAAATATGAACAGCAAGTGGATTGATATGTTGCAAACACAAGCTGTTATCTACATGCAAATGACAAAATAATAATGTACAAGGGAGCAACATGCAGTTAAAGCAAACATAAAACAGATGTGCAAGAAGTATGCATTAATGTCATTGAGACTGTAATGTTGATATATTTGCCATTCAAATAAATTATACCTTCAAATACACACTTGGTTTGCATACTCACTAGCATGCTTCCTAACAAAATGTTGTCTTGCTTTTTTTTTTTTTAATTTGTGAACGGGTCATGTTTGTAGTGTGGGAAATCTGCTTACCTTACCTTGATTATACATATTATTTCTAGACAACAAACTATTTGGTTCATATCAAGTTTTTCATCCTTTCTAACAATTCTTCATAGTAGGCAAGTAAGTTACAACCAATCAATAATTCAAATTCCACAAAAAAACTACATGCAATTGTTTATATAAGCAACTTTAATTTTCCTTGCCTCATAACCATAAACAACTCTTGAAGGTTAGAGCTAGTATTAATAAAATGATGTTCATGGACTTGTTGAATCCAGATGTGAACATGTAAAGCATTTTGTCATTATTAAGAAATACAGATAAGCAACCTCAAATGCTTTTTTAAAATCTTGGTTATTTTACTAAATTAATGTCATCTTGTTCTATAGGATATTTAAGATATCTTGTATATGTGTCTCTATATCTATTCATTTTCTCTCTGAAGTTTCATCTGGATATGCTACAAGTTAACTTGGTCTACAAGTCAGGGTGCCGCTTTCTTTTTAAATGCATGTACACTTGCTTTATTGTGAGGGAAATTTAATACTCCAGGACATTTTTTCACTCACTTCTCTTATCATTGCTTCATTCTTACCTCTCCTAAACTGATTGTAACACTCTGCTGGAGCGATGGCTTAGCAGTTAAATGCTTGCCTGTGAAGCCTAAGGACCCTAGTTCAAAGCTCAATTCTCCAGGCCCAAAGTAAGCCAGATGCACAAGGTGGCTCATCCATCTAGAGTTCATTTTCAGTGTCTGGAGGTTCTGGCACACCAATTCTCTCTCTACCTCTTCCTCTCTCTGTCTGTTGCTCTCAAATAAATAAATAAATAAAAATAAACAAAACATATTTAAAAAAATTAAAGAGTTACTTTGAGGGATACTTTGGAAGGAACCAAAAATCTACATTAATAACACATTTTCATAATGAGTTGGAATACCAGTTGGGAAATTATAATATAAAATATATTCTCTATCATGACACACAGAAAAACTAAAGATTTTAATATGTTATATAATTTTGCTTCTGGCAGTCAACTTTCCATCACTGTAACAAAATACTAGGGATAATCTATTTAAATGATGGAAAGGTTTATGTTGATTTACAGGTTTAGAAGTTGTGGTCCATGGTCTATGGACACCATTTCCTTGGGGCTTGTGGTAACACAGTATAGAATGGAAGCAAGTGCATGGCAGAAGAAGATGCTCATCTCGTGGCACCTAGGAGACAAAAATCACAACAAGAAAAGAGAAAATAGGTCAGGCCCCAAATACCATGTTCAATAGTAAGCCCTTGGTGATCACACTTCATCCACTAGGGAATTTCAAGAGGAAGAATGAAATGGTTAAAAAGTTACATTTCAACTTAGGGATTAACTACTACACAATTCATCAATATTCATATAAACAAATGAAAAATACCAGCATTAATATAGTTACACAAAGGTGTATCCTAGAAGAATAAAAAACATATTGTTTCCAAGCTGTGATTTGTAAGTCAATGGGGGAAATTAATGAAAATACTCACAACAATATATACTATTAAATAGTGTCAAAAATGGTATGTTTTTAAGACTTCACTCTTGGTTGCTCCAAGAAGATATTTTGCTGAGCTGGGCCAACTTAATATTCAAGTTAATTAAATCATATTGATGTGTGTAATATGAAGAATGCAAGAAAAAGCTCTCACTGAATAGAAACCTCTTACAACACTGAGGAGAGGGTGTATTCATCAACAAATACTAAGTTACAGTTAGAGAGGAGTAAGAAGTTTTGATGTCAGAGTGAGTACAAAAGGGCATCAATAGATAACAATTATCCCTTACACATTTCACAAACCTAGAAGAAAGTATTTTGGATGCTTTTACTATACAGAAAAATAAATATTTGAAGAGATACATACATTTAACTGATTTAAGGATTTCACAATGGATACATATATCAATCCATAAATGGTATTTTATTCACATGTATTCTTTAATATTTTGTATATCAATTAAAATAAATGTATTGTTAAAAACTCTTCCCCTTGACCTTTCATGGTATTTGGAATGTTGGTTTTTCACAGTAATCATTATTTTGAAGTATAGTAATAACATCCAAGCAAAAATGCACACATGAATTGTGGGAAAGCAAACACAAAATTTCCCTTTCTTATTGATATTTGGACATCCTTTATATCCTCATGAAGTTTTCACACAGTAATTCAGAGGTAAGACCCAGGAGAACAAGCTGTAAGGAAGTGTGTTAGATTGAAGTAAAATGACAGAGAGGCTGATTCTAAGTGGAGGAATTGGTGGGAACTTTGGAGTATCCTTAAAGACGAATGGATGGAAGGAGAGAACAGAAATCAAAAGGAAAAAATAAGATTTCAATCAACCTTAGAACTGGAAATTTTTACCAAGGATTAATATTTTAAATAAGAACCCAAAATATATTACTCAAAGGAAGT